>NC_071127.1:4906250-5240000 GCF_024256425.1 Clarias gariepinus
CTCTCGCTTCACAACTCATGAGAACAGACCGAAACCAGAACCGAACCGCAGATTAAGCACGCGCATATAACCGTCGGTATTTTAAGTGTGATTAAAAATACAAGAAATAGCTTAAACCAAAATAACGTGACTAAACATCGCTAAACAGCAGGTGACATTTATGTTCAGTATTTCGTTTCTATTTAGAAAGATGGGAATTAATTCCTGCTTACCTTTTCCACACGCCCGCCAAACGTTTGTCTTCTCAACACGCTGTGTTCTCTTCTCGCGATGTCTTCTCGCGATATTTCCGGTTTTGCTATTTCCGGTTTTCATAGTGACAAGATCTCTTTGGTTTATCTCAACATGATTAAATCTAATACATGTTAAGTTGTTGAATTTCATGTAAATACAACATAATTTATTCATGTTCATCTTGGAAACATGAAATTATTATGTACAAAACACATATTACATTTTAGTACATGTAACAGGTAGCCATGTTCATTTTTTTGAGTGTAAAGACTCGTTAAAAAAGAACGAATCCTTCATTTTTTGACCCAATTCACATCGACGAATCGAGTCCCATCACTAATTTAATTTACATGCTCCAAGCCTGCTCTGTTTAAATGTGGCATTAAAAGTGTGTTTGAAACAACTTCAACTCTGCTGACGTTTTGAAAATCAATTGTGGTGGAAATTCTGAAAACATTAAACATTAAAAACAAGTAATTTATACAGTGGGTAAGAGCAAAGTAACAAAAGTTTTATTTTAAACTTCTGTAGAAGGACTAGTTTTATATAGCAAACAGTTGCAGCATGGAGAAAGGTGATCTCTTTCTCTCAGCTGTCCTATTTTATAACAATCAACGCCCTGTACATGAAGTTCCTACATTCAAACTCATGACTCTTTATCTGACCCAGACCAGATGTCCATACCTTATCATTTATTCAGGGACAACACTCTAATGCACACAGAGGACACTACAGCTCTTTTTATGGGAAAAGACCCCTGACACAAAAGCATTTTTGAAAGATTTTGCAACCTACTTAAATATACATGCTTTATATTTCTTTAAAAATTTACATTATGTCTTCTTCCATATCAGGATCCAAATTACATTCAAAATAAGTCACCGGAATTTTGAACTCTGTCAGAAGTTGGGTTTCCCCAGTCCGTTACGTCCGTTTTCTGTTTTTGCTGATATTCTGATGATTGTACATGAAGTTCCTACATTCAAACTCATGACTCTTAATCTGATCCAGACCAGATGTCCATACCTTATAATTTATTCAGGGACAACTACAATCAGGTTGTTTCTGTTCTGTTCTCTGCCTTGTGTTTCTATGCTTCGACAAACAAGTTTAAAACTTCTATAGTGTATGTGGCACAATTATGGCCCCCACAGATTTTTTGTGTGTACTGACACACTATGGGTTACATATGCAGGGTAACATGAGCCTGTCCAATTGAAATACTTGGGTAAGGTCACATATGCGATTGACCCACACACCCACATTACTGTATTTGTAGATGAAAGTTTTATGAACGGACAACTACCGTCATTTGGAAAATAATTACCACCTATACTACATTTATGTGACCTACCTTCTGAACGATTGGTTATACGAACATAAGTGGTGCACTCAGACCATCCTAAGTCAGGTTACCCATTTTCCTTTGGATCTTGCACGACGCAAGTATCTCCTTTTTGCCAAGGGACCACATAAGTAGAATTGTCTTCATAATTTTTTTTAGCAGACATTGGGGTGCAATGACTCCCTGGAGCATCAAAACATAGGTTATTGGGATAATTACACCCAAGGACTGCTGAGTTTGGCCTCCCTGTTTGCTTGTAGTATGTCAGTATCTACAGGACAGCCAAGCTGATTATCGGTATGATACAAGACGTGTTGTCTGCATTTGCTTCGGCTGCTGTGACATTATTAAGGGGCAGTGCTACCCAGCTCAAGGACATGACATGGCATATCCAGGCGTTGTGTATGTCTGTTATATTATCAGTAATGTCTAATCATAGAGCACATCCCCAATTTCCAGCACATCTCTTAAGATTAGCGTTATGCCTTTTTATCATGCTGTCTCCTCTCTTTATTTTAGTTAAATGCATGTGGCTTGAGTTTGTTAAATAGACTTTACCACGGCCGTTTCACTCCGAATTCTCAATGAGCAGGCATGTCAGGGTAACAATTGCTAGTATTATTTCTAATATTACCCAGATTACTTTGGGGTGTTGTTGGTGTTGATTTCTCATTTTTAACCAAGGGTCCAGTCCAGCTAATTCAATGTCTGTAGTGTGTACAATCTAAGTCACTGATATTCTCTGTCCTCTAAAACAGTCTTTTATTCTGTCAGTAGTTACAACACTTACTTTTAACTCTAGTTGCTGCTACTTTCACCATATGTTGCTCTGTGCTACTGATACTTTGACACCTTACAATTTCTTTATGTGTTGTCCTCAAATGTAGTGTACTTATTGTTGTGACTCATGCACTTTGCGTGCAGGTGAGGGTCTGTCGGGGTTTACAGGAGATGTTACTAGCACGTCACTGCTCACCCTTGTTGACCTCTGTTTTCTTGTAGGTTCTGGAACATGTGGGTGGCTGGCATGTGTACCCACATCTCTGTTTCCACTACTTTGACTTCTGTTTGTGGTGTTGGGAGCACTTTTAGTGGGCCTGTATTTAAAATAAAACCTCAGAGAGTTTTGCACAATAACACAACATTTCATCTTCACAATGTCCTTTTACTTTTTGTGTGCTCTGGCTTCATCTTAATTCCTTTACCTACAGTGCAGCATGGTATTAGAAAGAAATCCACACACTATCGCCCATTCCCCCCTTTGACACATGGTCCTTACCCATGTGTCAACTTAGCTTAGAAAGGAAATAGCTTTTTAGGTAGACATGGCTTGTGAATGGAGTCCTACCAAAACGTTCTGAAGCTCTTCAAGGTTAGCTGTGGGGGTGAGAGCATTAGACACACACATAAGTTAAGTTAAGCCTTTATTCGTTACACATACATTACTGCACAGTGAAATTCTTTATTCTTCACATATCCCAGCTTCTTGTTAGTAGGCAGGGGTCAGAGCGCAGGTTCAGGCATTTTTACGGCGCCCCTGGAGCAGACAGGGTTAAGGGCCTTGCTCAAGGGCCCAACAGCGGCAACCTGGCGGAGCTGAGGCTCGAACCGCAGATCTTCCGATCCGTAACTCAGAGCCTTAAAACACTGAGCCACCACTGCCCCTCCAAATGTTATGGTTATAAGAAAGAGAAAGTTTGGCCACGGCCTTCGCTGCTGCATCTGTTTTCCTGAAATAGAATCTAATTTGTTAGTGTGAGTATTGCATTTACACTTTAAAATTTCATGTGCTATAACCACTGCAAACTCCTGTTAGCATCTATTTCTGCATCACAAAATGTTGATCCATCCACGTTCATTTTATATCCGGATTCTTTAGTGCCGCTTACTATGGATCAATCCTAGGGGAACAAAGTTGTTTAACAGTAGCCAAAGTAGCAGTGGTGTTCTCTTTTGCCTTCTGTAGAAAAAAGAGTTACAGAATTAGAACTATATATCTTTTTACAGTGATGTTTATAATTCAGCATTGTACTTTAACCACTCTGCTGCAAATAAGTGTGTTCTTTTTCTGTATAAAAGATACTGAAACTGCATGAACTTGAAATGTCAAATTACTGTACACCTGCCTTCTTAGTTTCTGGTACTGGACATAAACACATAGGTGATCCTGCTGCTACAGGATCTGATTTGGTTGAGAAGTAAGATAAAGATTTTTTTTCTTTATGCTTCTGTAGCCAGACTGAAATCATGCAAGCATACTTTTCATCAACAGTTTTGTAAAAGGCCTTTTAGAATTTAAAATGCCTAATATTGAAATAGTTAATAATGCCAAATTTAATTCAGTGAAAGGTTATTTTTGCTTCCGGAGTTCAACTAAGTGCACTGTGGGCCAGTAGGCCCTTCCCATGAGTGTATATCTCACTGGGGCTTCGAGGATCACATAGATCACAATAACTTTTTTGCAGTAAATACACTTTTACTTTTTACATTTCTACTTTGGCATAAATTTTTCTTATTTGTTTTAGAATATTTTGGAGTACTACTGTACTTGAATCCAAAGTTTTATCTTGTCCCAAAACAATTTGACCTAAAGACTTGACCTATGTGTGAATTGTAGCTTTGCTATGGCTTGCTTTATGACCTTGTTCTGCTGGACAATAAGGAGTTGCTGGTGTGTGCCATGACAACAGCTTTCAATAAAAAATTAAACACTGGAATTATTTCAGCTAAAGACTCTGGTAGGAGGGGATACTCTATGAAGTTTGTAGGACCTAAAATTTTACTTTGGGGTGATCACCGCCAGCTTAATTCGCTTAATTAAATGTACATCGTGCTTGCCAATAGCCCATACATTTTAGTAAGTAATAATAACCTTAAATTGTCATAACAAAAATATAAAAAAAAAGGCTTTGCATGCTGATAACTTAATTTTTCTGCCAGGCTTGGTCTTGTGACTGTAGGTACTGTAATATATAAAGATCTTTATACTTTACCACATAATTTATCAGCATTGCATCAGCATTTATTTCTTTGTGGCTATAATATAATGTAAAAAGAGGTTCATTCTTAATCACTCTCATTCATACAACATGTCACTCAAAGGCACAATATTTTTTTTCTTTACTCATCCCATACTTTTATCCAATAACACATTAGGGGTGTCCCTACTGTAATTAAGGGACATTAGTGTGGCACTTGTGTTACATTTTGTGTTACATCATGTGCACACTGCTTATCTCTACATTAACTACACATCTGAGCTTATCTTAAAAAACAAGAGATATGTGATATACAGTGTAATGTCTTTACTGGCATATATTTGTCCATCATCGTAGCATTTACTGAACTCACAGCTAAAGTGCAGAGCTTCTATTCATACACATACAAAAGGGGCAACTGATCACATTTCACAAGAGTGAAATCCTCAGTGAAATCTAAACTCAATACTGGTTTAGTCTCAAGAGTTTTATATCTAATTTACATATGTAATTTTCGCCCCAATAGATTTACTGGGCAACAATGAGAGGGTAAAAAATCTAAATTCATCATGTACACCTGGAAAAAGCCACACACTTGGCTTTATGAAGCTTTTTTTAGCTGCATGTCCTGAAGTGCCCACAGAATTCAGGAATTTGCCACTTTGTTTCACTAAAATGTCAAATTCACACGCTTTAATGACTTAATGACCTGCATAGAATCTACCGAAATGAATTTTGTTTGTTGTGGAGCTGCAATTCAATTGTTGGCATTTTGCTGATATACTTAAAGATCATACTTAACATGTGTACCTATAGTGGTTGTTTCTTAGATAATTAATCCCACAAGAATCATTGAAAAAGATAGCAAGCTTTTCTTCAATGCGATCAGAGCAAAAAGTGTTAGTAGGAAATATCATTTTTTAACTCACCCTCCCCTTCAGGCCGCATCACTTCAGTTCAGTCCCCTCCCCCTGCTCCTTCATCTTTTCTGCCATTCTCCCATCGTGTTCTCTTCCTCTTTGTGCGCTTCCTCAACCTCAAGCAGATAGGTTTGTCATGTCCATTCTCACTGGAAAGGCGTCTGTCGATTTGCAATCAATGTTGTGATCCACGTCACATACTCCTGATTATGTTGATTATTCCAGACAGGATTTCACATTATGTACTTGTCTTCAGGCCAGTTGCGTGAGTTTTGTGAAAGTCAGTTCCCAGTTTAGACATGAGCAGTCCTCTAGGTTCATGTGAAGTTGGTTTAAATTCCTTAGTGTCCCCAATATATGTCCTCCAGCCTGTCTTGGGTCTGACAGCCATTTTGTTGACCTGCTCCAGTTCTCCAGCTCCATGGTCTGTGCACAAGAATTTTTCCTTCCATCTGACCCCGCCAGTTCGACCATGAGCATTTTTCAGAGTTGAGCGGTTACTCATTCTTCAGGGGCTCACTGCTGAGTCGATTGTTCAGCTTCATTTCTTCTGTTACTTCGATATACGATGACACAGGTAAGGTCAGGGCTGGTGTTTCTGCGTGCGCTGCAGAGCTGTATGATGGGGTTGAGGGCAGTCAGAAGCAGTAGATTATGGATATCTTCGAGGTGGGCAGCCAGTCTTAACACACTAAAGAGATTGTGAGATTTGACCTGTCCCTAACTGCACTGCATTTCTGTCCCTAACACATGCTTTACACATCCACATCTCAAAAGCAATCTCACTAATGAATAATTCTACATTTTCCTTTTTTTTCTGGAATTCCACGTTTCTCAAACATAATTTAGATGTTATCTTTACCAAGGAACGCCACAAGATCTTTTTTTGTTGTTGTTTTTCTGTTACCCATGATTTTTACTTGTCAATTTACGCACACTACTACCTCACAATGAACTCTCACATTTCCCTTGACTGTTACCGGTGCACCCTGCACTCTGACTTGATTTACCTCCAGAGGTCCTTACACCGAGCGCGTCCGCTGCGGGGCCAGGTTTTCATAAACCAGCGAAACCAGTACCCACTCTCTCTTTTCGTGCACCCTGCACTTTTGGGTACTTCATGAGTCCCTGACTCATGTGATAGATCCAAGTCTAAATCTATCTCAGTCACTGTGAGAAAGCGCACTTATTACTCAATTAATGACAACTTGAAGAAAAATTATTTCTTTACCACACGATTTTAGTTCTTTTAACTTATTCCGGTGTTGAGGTGACATAGTGAATCCCCGATCCTCTCACGCTTGATTGCCAATTAAGCGTTCGAGATGAAGTGAGAAAGCCTTCAAGGCGTCAGCGCTTACACCTCCCCGGGATTCTCCAATGCCCTCCTCAAGCACAGAATGCTGCCGACAACGCCAAATTGTGGTGGAAGTTTTAAAAACATTATAAAAACAAGTAATTCATACAGTGGGTAGAAGCAAAGTAACAAAGGTTTTATTTTAAACTTCTGCAGAAGAACCAGTTTCAGACAGCAAACAGTTGCAGCATGGAGAAAGGTGATCTCTTTCTCTCTGCTCCCATTTTATACACAAATATCTCTGCTAACATATTAAGCCCCGTACATGAAGTTCCTACATTCAAACTCATGACTTTATATCAGACCAGATGTCCATACCTTATCATTTATTCAGGGACAACTACAATCATGTTGTTTCTGTTCTGTTCTCGGCCTTTTGTTTCTAGGCTTCGACAAACAAGTTTAAAACTTCTATAGTGTACGTGACACAATCATTAATACATAATTAAAATGTGATTTTTCCATTATATATTCCAGAATATCTTCCGATCTCCACAAAAGCACTGAAAATCTTGCTTCCGTTTTCAACAAACTTTCATCTTTGTAAGAAGGGGTTGTCTGCAGTGACGGCAACAAAAACGCAATTATGGAGCAGACTGAACTTAAAGAATACACGTTAGGTCTTACTCTCTTCAGATAGGGATGTCAGATCCCACACAGATTCTGTGTTTTGGGATGTTGTATATTGTGGGAGATTTTTATCTTCCACTTGTTAATGTTACCTTAAATTTACATATTAAACAAAAGCTGTATCTCTAGTCAAAAAGGACCAAAGAACGACTCATGACTCTGCACAAATTTGAATAAAGTAAGTAGGATTTATTAGAGCAATAAAACCCAAGTGAGCCACACTTATAATGCTTACAGTATGTTCTAAATCCAAGCATTATCAAGAGTAATTTTACTATATTATCATAATATTATCCATATTATGTTACGTCATATACCTCGTCATCTGACTCCCTACATCATCTGTACCAAGTGATTATATTTTTTCCCCAATATAATAACTTTTTCTTGCAAATTCCTTTACATTTTCTTAACACTTCATTGGTTTAGTTTATATCTAAAAAAAAAAACATAAAATAATGCCTTTTTCTATACATTCCTGTTTTTTTCCTGGTCAGTTCTAGAGTTCTCGAGAGACAGACCATAGGTAAGCATCTATTTCGCACTATTTCTTTTTTTTGTCTTGTTTTCCCAATTTGTTGTACTTACGTATTTTATCTTAATCTTATAGCTGATTTTACTTGCCCAAGTGCTCATTGCATCCCTCTGGACAGCTCGAATAGCATGGACAGTACAGATTTTAACTCTACTGAACCTGCCACTGACCAGGCCTATGTGGGCCTCATCCAGGCTGAGTGTCAGTCATCTGTGTCATTGATGCAATTTCTACAGGAGAGGGGGCTTACGTATTTCAGGAAGGATGACTCCAATTGTGGTCCTTCTAAGAGACTTTGTCTGGAGGTAAACATCCCTCCTCCTCATGCCTTTAGGCCTGTACGGCCAGAGTTTAGCACTCCAGCTCCTTCTGTTTTAAGGCCTGTTTATCATGTAAGTGTTTCTACTCAGACCAATTTCAAAATGCCCGTAAGTACATAAACAGACACACGAGAGTGCAACTGTTGGTATCCAAACAGATTTTCCTCCAGCACCTGCACCAATTCTGAACCGCGGCATTTCTGCTTTTGTCCCCCTTACTGATCTTCCTGTGGGCGTTGTTCTGGCTCAGAGAAGGTTAATGTTTGATGTGTGATTTCTTATGCATTTTATTTTGCTATTAATGCTTACCCATGCAGACTAATAGGTCTGCATCTGATCATGATCTTACATCTCATGATCAGATGCAGACCTTTTTATCTGCCCAGGGAGTTTTCGGCGATACTCTGTACCGCTGTTTATATTCCCCCCTACGCCGACATCACGCGCGCACTGGATGAACTGTTTCATGCTATCGACAGACAGGAAACATTACACCCGGAAGCTGTTTTCATTGTGGCTGGCGATTTTAATAACTCCAACATGAAGAAAGTTCTGCCGAAGTTTTACCAGCACATAAACTTTCCAACGCGCGGTAAGAACATCTTGGACCATGTTTACACGCCGTATGCACATGCTTACAAAGCCCGCCCCCGACCGGCCTTCGACAAATCAGATCACTCCTCGGTCCTGCTGCGGCCAGCTTATAGGCAGAAGCTGAAGTTTGGTTCAGCGCTGGACCGACCAATCAGACAGTGCCCTGCGTCACTGCTTTGACATCCTGGACTGGGAAGTTTTCCGGACTGTCGCTGACAACAACATCAACAACTACGCTGCGTACGTAACGGACTTCATTCACAAATGCATCAACGACGTCGTACCGCGAGTCAATGTACAGATTTACTCCAACCAGAAGCCATGGGTTAAAGGAGAGGTCCGCGCAGCGCTTAGAGCGCGGACTGCAGCTTTTAAACCCGGAGACCCAAGTAAGTACAAATCATCCTGGTATGCACTCAGAAAAGCAATAAAAACTGCGAAGGGACAGTACAAAGAAAAGGTGGAAGCCATCTATAGCAACTCTAACATCAGGAACATGTGGAGTGGACTAAAGACCATCACAGACTATAAGGGGAAAAGCTGCAGAGTGCGGGAGGTAACTGCTTTTCTACCTGATGAGCTGAACACCTTCTATGCACGCTTTGACAACCACCTATCTTAGGAGCTTTTAATGAAAGAGGACAGCTGCCTTTTCAGATATCTCAGGCAGATGTGTGTAAATACTTCAGGAAAGTAAACACACGGAAGGCTCCTGGACCAGACAATATCCCAGGTCGTGTCTTTAATGCATGCGCCCGTGAGCTAGCAAATGTCTTCACAGACATTTTGAACCTTTCTCTGCACCAGTCTGCTACAGATCTGGCCTTAAAAAACGCACGTTTTCGGAAAAGGGATCCCACGACTTGCCGCGAGTGCGCGCGGCAAGCTGTGAAAATGCCCTTCAATACCTGTAGGGGGCAGTCGTGTTTCAGTCTAAAGTATTGTGTCTCTACTGAAGCCGAAAAATGTTATGTCTCTTAGGCGCCCATTGACGGCAAGCGACAGAGCTCATAAACGTGTCAAGCTCAAACTGATATGTATTTATTCTTCATTTTCATTCAGACTTATTATTATTAGTAGTAGTAGTTCTCCAAATTTATTATTATTATTATTATTGTAACGCACCCGCGCGTGTGCAAAAGGACTACAAAGATGTATGACGTTAGCCTATATTTATGCGCTTTAAACGCAGACGGGTACTGGTGGCTCAGTGGTAGGTGATTCGCCCATCATGCGGGAGACCTGGATTCGATTCCCAGCCAGTGCTCAAAATTCCGGTGCTATTCGCTAAAATACCACGATATAGACATTACATTATCAAGTTATGCTTCAGTACTAAATGAATGTTTGCAATTGAGAATTTTTTTTTGCTTAAGCCATGAAACACATTAGCACTCACCTCACAGTTGCTATAATTTAATGATTATCATAAGCAAAAAGTGTAAAACAAAAGATTCACATTTATTACATTTTCACCCAGAGCGGGATTCGAACCAGGGTCTGGACGATTTTATAGAATATACGGATATTATACGGATATTATTTAAGCAACGCCACACCACGTGGAAAGCGGCAAAAATGCTTCGATTTCATTGGCTGTCACTGAGTGTCAGCTATTCACGATTGGCCCCCGCGGAACACAGAATCCCCGGGCTTCGACTTCGCTTTCTCCTTTCGTTATTACAGGGGCGGACTGGGATCAAAAAGTGGCCCTGGACTTCCTGGCCCACAGCAGCCCACACCATAATACATTGGCTCATTTATGTAGAGATACATTTTTAACACCAGTTACTAGTATAAAAATATAACACAATACAGAAATCAATGCTATTTAAACATGTTATTTGAAGTATCACTGAACATATATTGGGTCAAAGAAACGAAAAAAAAAAGAACATTAAGACAAACAACATATAAATCTATAAAGACAATATTTTAAAAGGAATGACAATAAAACTGAACAGGTAAGCTGAAATAAAATCAGTAGCAGCAGTAGCTCAAGCTAGTAAACTAGTTACTTATTTTAATTATTAGGGTAGTCAATATTAACACGAAATAATGCTGAGAAACATTATTTCAATTAATATTGACCACCATCATAATAACTAGCACAAGTTAATGCTGCTACTAATTTTATTCTGTTTGATTGCCATTCTTTTTACTTGGCTCTGGTAGGTCAGGGGAGACGTGTTGGTCATCATCAGCATGTATTATGATGTGGGATGTGGTGCGCTGCTGGATCCAGCCTCACTGTCCCTGACCTGTTATAGGCAGAATCTGTTCATTTGAAGCATTTCACAGCATTTACCTCTAAAGCTTTTTCTTATTTTCGTGTAACCTTTTCTTCTTCCTGCTTTTCATTCATGGAAATTATTATTAATTTGCTCAGAAAATTCGCTGCATCGAGAAAGGATCAATATATAAAAAATTAAAGATGCCCACGTGTGTGGACAAAGAATACAAAAGTGTATAATCTTTAATAAAGTTAGCCTAATACAATATTGTTTCCAATGCTGAAGCAAACATGATTTAGTTTTAGTCTATTCATTGAATACAACGCAACAGCGCGCTCCGAGGTGAAGCGCACCCACAGTTACTGTAATCCCCCATCTCACCTTTACAACAGGTGTTAAGTCATCAAACCGGTTTCGCTGCTGGGGGAATTCACAGAATTGGGGGTTTTAAAACAAATTAACAAGACCGAGCAGACTTCAGACAGGGGGTTTGGTTGGTTAGAAGTGGCGCTGACGGGGGTGGGGCGGGAGGGAGTCTCGCCCGGGGAGCAATTTAGTGTAGAACCGCCACTGCCTATTTTCCACCACATCTCATACTTCCCTGATCTCGGACTAAACTCCGCGCTTTGCTTTTATAATGTGGAGCAAGCCCGAGATCATATTAACGTAGCATTCATCATTCAAAGTTATTCATATCAGTGTATAGTAAGTGTGATTTGAAAAGTGCTATAACTCCACCTGCCACAGTTTCAGCCCAGTGGAACAATCTGACTACATGTGAAGTGCCATGAAAAAGTATTTTCCCCTTCCTATTTTTTTTTCTTTTCATATTTGTCACACTTGTTAAGGTGGAATTTCACCTAAACACTTTAGGTGAGAACGTATAGGTTAATATGTATAGGTGAGAACAGCTGATTCACACGTGGGGAGAGTGAATAATTTGCATTTGAATGTTGTCTGGCATTGTAAGCACACGCAGTGACACTAAAAGAACAATAGGATTAATAGGAATAGGAGGCACTAAAGAGGAGGATTTTAATTTAGACTATAAAAAAATTAACCTGCGTCTATTTTTAGGCGTGCCAGCTGCCACTTTTTAGTCTTATAATGCCCACATGACATGCTGGTACAGAGCTGGACATAGCTCATCCATGCCAATAATCCCGGGTTTGCACCCTGCGCTATAAAATACGAGTACGACGGCCATCCGCGGACAGCAGCTCCTGCCTCCATCTGCTCACGCTGGCTGTTCTTTGAAGTCTCTGGGCCGCGTTCCAATTGCCCCGTTTGCATGTCGCACTTCCGCATTGTGTGCGCGCGTTTCATTCACACCGCGTAGTAAAATCCACTGTAAACCAACAAACCCCGAGTATTTTATAGCGCGGATTGGAAGCCCGGGAATATTAGCAAGGAGAGCTCTTCTTCACCATTCGTGCCCAATTCCGCAGCCCCGCTTCTTCGCATATCTAAAGGAGAGGCCGCCTAACTAGTGAGCGAGGAGCGATATTGATTTGGGCGCACGCCGTGACAGGCTGAAAAAAAACTATTGTCCTCAAAAATGTAACAGATGAGGACTCTAATGTGCAAAAACTATATAATAAAACTATATAAGACTACATGCCTTTATAAGCTCAACTTTTATTTAAGCGCACTCACAATAACGAAAAAACGTGATTTTATAAATGTTTGAAAGCAAATAAGCTGCGTTGTTCTGTATTGTTTTTGGTGAACTTGAGCGCGACAGAAAATGAACGCAAATGTTTTTTTAAATGGTCAGAGTCAGTCTGCTTGCTGTTTTCCCGACGCGTTCATAATCATTAGTCTACTTCTGCCGGTGCGCTCTGGAAAACTCTATGCATGCGGCTAAGTGCTGATTAAAACTATGGAGTAAATTAAAGAGGAGAATCACGATGCCGAATCGAAGTCCTGAGCCCAAACCTCATTTAAATTAAATTAACAAATACTATAAGTAAAAAAAAAACAATAGCCCACGTTTAGAAACCGTTTATAAATTCTTTCCGACATGAGTTGGCCCGGTGTTATGCGCAGAGCGCCGGGAGATTTCCTGAAGCTCCGAAATCACTGGGGCATTTTTCTAAATAGATGCTATTGTTAATAACTGATGGAGGTTTTGAGCTGTATATACACGCAGTTTTGAGGGGTTTAAAACGAATTAGTCCGAGCAGACCTACATGAAAGGTGAGAAGTGAGTAACTGCGCGCGCTGTCGCGGTGTATATACTGTACAACAAACGTTTATCAACCTTTTGATAAAAACGTTGCCTTTTGTAAAGTGAAAGTACTTTACAAAAGACAAACTGCTTTATTTCAGTCATGAATTCACAATCACATCACATTCCAGCTATTATTTTCAGCCGTGGTTAAATAATGTATGAAATAATTATTAAATGCTGGACACAAACAGCAAATATGATGATTATTATAAAAAGCCTGAAAAAGTTTGTGGTCATAAGATAATATTTACTTAATAATATAATATACTGTATATAGTTCATTCATGTCTTCTGATGATGTCGACACATTTTTTACTTTTAAATAAGATATGTTGGCATATTCACGAATCAGGACATTCGCATAGTTAAGACTATCAGATAGCCCACTATCAGGAAATTAAATTAATTTCAACACCATGTAAACCGAGACATTGCCATGTCTTTCACTGTTTTGTCCCTGTTAAAACATTACAAAAAATATAAAAGAAACTTATTAAGAATTTTAAAGCACGAATTTGGGCATCTCATTTCATCATTATGAAAAAAATATGAAGCACATATACACACATTTATCATGAAAGATCTGTTGTAAAGCAAAATAAAATTCATGTTTGCTTCAGCATTGGGAACAATATTGTTTTAGACTAAGTAATTATACACAATTCTTCGGTGTACAGTACTTGGTCCGGCGTTTAAATAAAGTCCTTCCATGCGCCATCTGGCAGATATTCAGTGAAGCACAACACACAACACTCAAAAACACATTTATTTAAATTCCCGAATGTTGCTTACGGCAAGTCGCGGCGCGCCGCGCGCTAAATTGAGGCATCCCGCGGGAAAACACGCGCAGTCTTAATGACCACATCTGTATCCCAACATGTTTTAAGAGGACCACCATCATTGCTGTCCCTAGGAAAATGAATGTGAGATGCCTTAATGACTATCGCCCAGTAGCACTCACCTCCATTGCCATGAAGTGCTTTGAGCGCATAGTCAAAGCTCACATCACATCCTTACTCCCTGCTTCACTCGATCCGCTCCAGTTTGCCTACAGGCCAAATAGATCTACTGATGATGCAATAGCAATTGCACTTTACACTGCCCTCTCCCACCTGGACCAGAGGAACACATACGTGTGGATGCTGTTCATCGATTATAGCTCTGCTTTCAACACCACCATACCACACAGACTGGTCATGAAACTCCGCGACCTAAGCTTCAGTTCCTCCCTGTGCATCTGGATCCTAGACTTCCTGACAGACAGACCTCAGGTGGTTCGGATCGGCAACATCACCTCATCCTCACGAACACTCAGCACCGGTGTCCCTCAGGGATGTGTGCTCAGCCCCCTACTGTACACCCCGTTCACCCACACCTGCACAGCAACATATAGCTCCAACACCATCATCAAATTTGCAGACGACCCCACCATCATCGGCTGCATTTCTGATGGAGATACGTCAGCATACAGGGCAGAGGTGAGAGCCCTGACATCATGGTGACGCGACAACAACCTGCTGCTCAATGTCAGCAAGACTAAGGAAGCCCCACCCCTATCCACATCGAGGGAGCAGAGGTGGAGAGAGTCAGCTGTTTCAGATTCCTGGGCATCAATATCAGCGAGGATCTGAGTTGGTCACACCACAAAAGCGGCAAGACAGCGGCTCTTCTTCCTGCGGCGCCTGAGGAGGATCGGCATGGACCCCAGAATACTCACAAACTTCTATCGATGAACCATCAGGAGTATTCTGTCTGGCTGTATCACCACCTGGTATGGCAGCTGTAATGCTTTAGATCACAAAGCTCTGCAGAGGGTGGTGAGATCAGCACATTACCAGGACTGAAATGCCAGCCATGCAGGACTTTTACAAACTGCGCTGTAGGAGAAGGATGCAGCTGATCCTCTCTGACCCCAGCCACCCCAGCCACAGATTTTTCACGCTCCTGCCGTCGGGCAGGCGGTACAGGAGCATCAAGACCCGTACCAGCAGATACAGAGACAGTTTCTATCCACAAGCCATCAGGCTTCTGAACTGCTGACATTCTGCACACACCAATATACACTCACCACAACTACTGGACTCTTAACAATGTCACTTTAAACAATGCCACTTTAAATATATATTTAAAATACTTCATGGCATCTTGCACTGTTATATGTAAATACTAAATTATCTTTATCTTACTTGCACATAAATATACCTTTGAAATAATGTTTTTTTCCTCTTTTCTTTTCTCTTTTTCTTATATTTTTATATTTATATGTTTATGTAAAGTTGGGGAACACGGGTCTAAGAATTTCATCACGGTAATGATGCCGCATTGTTATCTAAAACTTGAAACAGTACTGTCTCCCACCAAGGAGGAACATCAGCTTGTAGTGCAGACACATCTTCTCCTGTAACACACACACACACACACACACACACACACACAGTCTCTTTGTTAGAAGGAAGTTTGGGAAGGGGAAGTAGGTGGACGGATTTGGAGAAGCGGTCAACGATGGTCATGATGCAGGTATTCCCATCAGATGAGGGTAGGCCTGTTACGAAATCCAGCAAGATGTGCGACCAAGGGTGATGAGGTATGGGTAGGGGTCTGATGAGACCATCTGGAGGGCGGTTGTTGGGTTTACAGCGGGTGCAGATGTCGCAGACTGCCACAAAGCTGGAAACATCCCTTCCCATCATGGGCCACCAAAAGCGCTGTTGAATGATAAAGAGTGTTCGGGCAGAGCCTGGGTGACAGGACAGCTTGGATCCATGACTCCACTCCAGGACCTGTGAGCGCAGACAGAGGGGAACAAAGAGACGATCTGGAGGGACATTGCTTGGGCCAGGCTCTTGAGTCAATGCCTGCTTGACTTTAATTATGATGTCTAGTTCTATGGCGGCAATGAGACAAATGGCAAAATGGAGCTGCATGGTGCAGGATCCTGTGGGGGGGGGAGAACTGACGTGAGACGACATCAGGCTTAGTGTTTTTAGAACCTGGGTGGTAGGACAGGGTGAAGTTAAACCTGGAGAAGAATAATGACCACCGACCTTGACGGGCATTGAACATTTGGCGGTGTGTAGGAACTCTAGGTTCCTATGATCAGTCCACACAATGAAGGGAAGCTCGGTCCCCTTCAGCCAATGTCTCCACTCCTCCAGCGCTAGCTTGATGGCTAGGAGCTCTCGGTCGCCTACATCATAATTCCTCTCGACCGGAGATAGACGGAGGGAATAGAACGAGCAGGGGTGCAGCTTGTTGTCTCGTGGGGACCTTTGGGAGAGGATTCCCCCAACGCCAGTGTTGGAGGCGTCCACTTCTACCACAGTAAAAACAAGCCCCTTGCAGACGGTCTGAGATGCGAGTCCTGCCTAGCTGCATGGGCTCCTCCTGATTCGTCTGCTTCGGAGTAGGAGACTCGTGGTCTAATCTGAGTTGGGGGGATCTCTCAGCGGGGGGCACGCCCCTGGATGTCCGTCTTAAACGGAGACATAAGTCGATCCGCCCGGCAAAGTCCATGAGCTTGTGAAGGTCCATGGGAAGTTCACGAGAGGTGAGCTCGTCCTTGAGAGCTTTTAACAGCCCCTCCAGAAAGACATCCGCTAGGGCTCTGTCATTCCATCCGTTAGAAGCGACTAGGGTACGGAACTCAATGGCATACTGTAGTCGTACGCAGAGCGGGATCTCTGAAAAAGTCTCAATAACCTAGTTCCGGCCTCCCTGCCGACAAACGAGCGATCAAAGACCCGCTTCATCTCCTTGGAGAAGTCCTCGAAGTTCTCGTAGCGTGGGTCATGTGCTTCCCAGAGGGCCATGCTTCACTCCCTGGCTCTACCGGTTAGTAGCATGATGACGTAGACCACCCGAGAACGTTCTGACAAGAAGGAGCAAGCTTGTAGCTCGAAAATCAGTGAGCACTGCGAGAGGAATGACCTACAAGTTCCTGGTTCTTTCCCGTAAGTGGCATGGCTCTCGCGGGGTTCCGAAGCTTGAGGTCTGAGCTGTAGGTGCCTGGAGAAGCTGCACTTGAGAAACGATGTCAGCTAGAGCCTGTCTTGTAGCGATAAGTTCCTTTTGGTGTTTATTGAGGAGCGCGCCTTGGTCCTCCAGTACCTGTCTCACCCAGTTTAAACCTGCTGGATCCATAGTGGTGGCTGGATTATTCTGTCGCGGGCGCGCGGATCGTGGGCTGTGAAGATAAACCCAGGTGCAGGTGGAGGTGCGGGTCATGAGCCTCCCAGTCCTTCTGTGTTGCCGCTGTAATGAGAGCGGAGACGCTGGAGCCAAGATGCAAAATCCGTAGCTTCGCATTGCCGCCGGGACGTAAGACAGAGTCATAGTCGTGAAGGCGGAAGTGTTAGATCGGAGCCGTGAAGTCTGTCCGCGATGTCGTTGTGCCAAAGCGTGTGCCAAGACGTTCTGCACACACCAATATACACTCACCACAACTACTGGACTCTTAACAATGTCACTTTAAACAATGCCACTTTAAATCCATATTCAAAATACTTCACTATAAGTATTATTATTAATAATTATTAGTATACATATATATTTTTTTCTTTCTCTCTTTCTCCTGCAATCTTTCAGATGTAAAATGTGACTTATTAGATTCTAATACAAAAGTTTACTTTCCACATGTTAAATGTATAATACTTGTGGCAGATGTATTGTTTGTGAGACTGTTTACTAATAAGATCAATTTAGCTCATTGTTTATGATCTTGTTACTTGTCATTTGCAAAGTAAACCAGGTTGAGTTTAGACTTCATGTCTTGTCAAATTTGGCAAATAAATGTTTAATTAAAATGGTAATTTGTGTGTTGTTTCTTTGTTTATAATTTGGTGTCATTAGATACATTGACCTAAATTAAAATACCACTTGAGGGTAAATATAGTTAAAAAAAAATAAGTGCAACAAATTAATTATATGCAGTAAGAATTAAATTCAGTTAAAATATTTAGTAAATGTGCACATTTGTTTGTTAAATAATAGTATAATTTTCAGTTTCTTCTATCTTATTTTACTCATTTTCACTTGGGGTAACCATTGCATTAAATCGGATTTTTCATTACATTTACTAAATTTTGTACATCATTTATACTAAATATAGTTATTTAGGTCTACCTAATTTTTTTACTGACTTGTACTCAATTCATGAAGTATATTTTACATGATTTTGCATTTACTGTATATTTACTCAATATTTTTAAGTGTAAAAATGTTTCACCAAAAAAATTGAGTACAGCGCAGTTTTATTTTTTACAGTGTAGCCAAAAGCCCAAACAAGCCTTCGAACAGGAGCAGGGCAACTCCGAATCACTTATACAGTCAGCAATCAGTAATCCCACTACACTGGCCCGATATAACCGACAGCCAGGAGCAGATCACAGAAGAAAAGAAAACAAATACAATAAAACACAAAGAAACCGGAAAAAGAAAACAAAAGGAGAAACAGCAGGAGGAGAAAACAGCAGCGCCATCCGCTGTCAATGCCGAGAGCAAGTACTTCCGCCTTCAAGCAATTCACCGGCACCATGTCAGACGCCCATAGTGCACTAAGAAAAAGAACCATTACTAAAATACATCTTTTCCATAAACCAGAAAAAACGAAACTTACTTACCAGGACGAATCGTTGTGCCACGCAAGTTGTACCGCTGCTCACAGCTCACAACAAAATACCATGCAGGAGAACAGATGCACAGAGAAAGCTCCACGGCTAAGCAGTGGCTCATCGATAGCTGGTGACGTATCCTCTGGGGGAGACACTGAGGATTCCCCCCTACTCTTGCCTTTAACAGCGATAAACATGCTTCACCCAATTTACATTATTAACTGGTGATCGCACTAAACCGGCCCGATATAACCGAGCTAGTGTAATCTTGTAAACCAAACCTGCTATCCCAGTTGCCTTTACCACCTGGTGCACCACTGAACTCCAGTGGTCCTGAATCCTATGACGACCCCTTAGACCATAGTTAAGGAGATAAACTACTGTAACTGGCCTATACCCAAGAGTACATCCCGGACATGAGAGTCGTGCCTCTCCTTACGACGTTCAGCAGCTAACTGTAACTGTTCCCGGGCCCCTTCAAAAGCCACCTGCAGTCTCGTCTGATGCTTTAACACCCAATTGTTAACACTACCAGGGCCCCTCTCCTGACCACGACCCAACAGAAAATCGACAGGCGGTCGTGGTTCCTGCCCAAACATCAAAAAATAAGGGGAATCTCAAGTCACTTGATGGGGAAGGTGCGCAGATGATTGTGCAGCATCTGATTAAAAGACTCACACTGCCCATTACCTGCAGGGTGCCACGGGGTAGTGTGAGACTTTTCCACCTGGTACAAGATACATAGCTGCTGGATGAGGTATGACTCAAAACTACGGCCTTGGTCTGAGTGGATGCGAGCAGGGACACCAAACTTGCAAAACCACTTAGACACCAAGACCTGAGACATGGTTTTCTGGAATCCTGAACGCGAGGGCTTAAGCAAAGTAAAATCAATCGCCAAGTTCTCGTCTGGCCTTTCTGCCAACAGGTGTCCCATAAAACTGAGGCACCAACTGTGTATCTTTGGCAGCCTGACATCTCCAACTCACGGCACCACTGAGCCACATCAGCTGTAAGGCCTGGGCAATAACAGTGTTGGCGAACTAGAAGTGGTGCAGTCAATGCCCTGGTGCCCATGCCCTTGGTGAACTCTGGACAAAACCTCACACTGCAAAGCAAACGGAAGAACGAATTGAAGGATTTCCTCATCTCCATCTGGCCGAAAAACACGGCGATACAACATGCCCCAGATCAAATCTGTCTACTTTTTTTTGTATGCACACATGTTAAAAATAAAACTTTGTGCATTAATAAAATAAAGAAAACAAACCCGGTGCGCTGTCTATCGCTTTGGTCTGCGTGAACTGCAGGGAGAAACACGTCATTAAAATGAACTGAAACTCAGCAAATATTTCACGGAGAGACACAAAATATATATCTATAGAAAGCTTGAATTGTCTAATTTTACATTTACCAATTCAACTCGGAAACAAATAATCTGTTTTTATGTAATGCGTATGAAAGTAAGAAGTGGTACAGATTCTCCTGTATCGGCTCATTACAGCTAATGTGATCCGGCCTCCCCGTGCGCGCTGTTCATATGCTTTCATGAACAGCGCGCACACAGGGAGGCTCGATCACATCAGCTGTAATGGGAAAAAAACAGCATAAAAACAGATTATTTGTTTACGATTTAAATTTGTTTCAGTTCATTTTAATGACATGTTTCTCCATGCAGTTCACGCAGACCAAAGCGACAAACAGCGCACCCGGTTTGTTTTCTTTATTTTATTAATGCACAAAGTTTTATTTTTAACATGTGTGCATACAAATAAAAGTAGACACTTTACAGATTCGATTAATATATAGATCTTGTCTGTACGATCAAAACTGAAAGTGTAATTTAAGTTCTTATTGGCGTCATCAGTGTTTTTTTTTTTTGCACTGTTCTTACACTTTTATATTTTAACATGTAATTTATGTGTAATTTGTGATAAAAGCTATATTTTCTGTTATAGTGACTGCAGTAATGCAGCTAAAAAAAAATAAACTGTTTAAATAAAAATTGTTTAGGCCTAATACAATGTTTAACTGAACTCACAAGTGAATCCCAATTTTTTTTGTGTGTCAAATACATTCTCAAATAACCTAAACACTGAAAATATATACCTTATTTTGTCCTCAGATTCTTTCTTGTAACTCTCCTCTCTCAGTCACATACCTGTCTGATGGCTCATTATGCTGATCAGTATGCAGGCCTTTTTCTTCTCAGGTGTGAATCACTGCATTAGTAATGATAGTTCACGCCTTCTCGCATAGACCCTTTACACTCAAAAAGTGACTTAAAAAATGTTAATCACTATATTGTTTTCTGTGAGCAAGTAAACAAGATCATTTTGAAGCAAAAACACTAGTCCACCAGCCCAGTTCTCAAAAAGTCTTGTGAACAAATGTTCTGTATGAGTTTCATGGCCTTATTTCAGCTACTTTTATTTTCACAAAACTTACTAACCACGCATAATATTTTTTTCCTAAAAAATGCAAACACACTTTATTTTTGGTCATGTATTATTGTGGAACAGTTTGTGCTGATTACAAGAAAAATACAGGTTGGTCAATAATATATTATAAGTAGCTGAAAAAAGCACAAATATCAGAGCATGTCCAAACATCTCAAGGGCCACAAAATCACCTCGGACCTCAGAGGGTTAATTTTATTTCTACGTTAAAATAAGTAAACGGCATTGTTTACAGAAGCTGGTAAGAGTATGTGTTATTGTTAGAAAATGAGAGAGTGAGGTTGTTTTACAAAAAACTGAATTTATTCAGTGAAATTATGCAAAACAATGGTAAGTGTGCAACATTTGTAACTCTTTTTCAGTTACAATAACACCACAATGCTCTCTGTTTTTAACTTTTTTAACTGTCTATTAAGATACCACAATGTCTTTGTATGCCAATAATAATGTAACATAACTCACAACATTTTTATCTTACTGCCAAACAGTGCAGAAAAAAATCTACAGTATCTCACAAAAGTGAGTACACCCCTCACATTTTTGTAAATATTTTATTATATCTTTTCAAGGGACAACGCTAAAGATATGAAACTCTGATAGAATGTAAAGTAATCAGTGTACAGCTTGTATAATGGTGTAAAGTTAATGTCCCCTCAAAATAACTCAACACACAGCCATTAATGTCTGAACTGCTGGCAACAATAGTGAGTACACCCCTAAATGAAAATGCCCAAATTGTGCCCAATTAGCCTTTTTTCCTTCCCGTTGTCATGTCACTTGTTAGTGTTATCAGGTCTCAGGTGTCCTTGGGGAGCAGGTGTGTTAAATTTGGTGTTATCGCTCTCACACGCTCATACTGGTCACTAGACGTTTAACATGGCACCTCATGGCAAAGAATTATCTAAGGATCTAAAAGAAAGAATTATTGCTCAACACGAAAATGGCCTAGGCTATAAGAAGATTGCTAACACCCTGAAACTGAGCTGCAACACAGTGGCTAAGACCATACAGCGGTTTAAAAGGACAGGTTCCACTCAGAACAGGCCCCGCCATGGTAGACCAAAGAAGCTGAGTGCACACCTACAGCCAATGCGTC
Source organism: Clarias gariepinus (assembly GCF_024256425.1). NCBI lineage: Eukaryota > Metazoa > Chordata > Actinopteri > Siluriformes > Clariidae > Clarias > Clarias gariepinus. The sequence continues at coordinate 4,928,795 of NC_071127.1, forward strand.
ATGTCCAGAGGTTGGCTTTTAAAAAATAGACGTGTGAGTGCTGCCAGCATTGCTGCAGAGGTTGAAGGGATGGGGAGCCAGCCTGTCAGTGCTCAAACCATATGCCGCACACTGCATCAAATTGGTCTGCATGGCTGTCGTCCCAGAAGAAAGCCTCTTCTAAAGATGGTGCACAAGAAAGCCCGCAAACAGTTTGCTAAAGACAAGCAGACTAAGGACATGGAATAGTGGAACCACATCCTGTGGTCTGATAAGACCAAGATAAACTTATTTGGTACAGATGGTGTCAAGCGTGTGTGGCGGCGACCAGGTGAGGAGTACAAAGACAGATGTGTCTTGCCTACAGTCAAGCATGGTGGTGGGAGTGTCATGGTTTGGGGCTGCATGAGTGCTGCCGGCACTGGGGAACTACAGTTCATTGAGGGAACCATGAATGCCAACATGTACTGTGCCATACTGAAGAAGAGCATGATCCCCTGCCTTCGGAAACTGGGCCGTAGAGCAGTATTCCAACATGATAATGACCCCAAACACACTTCCAAGACAACCACTGCCTTGCTTAAGAAACTGAGGGTAAAGGTGCTGGACTGGCCAAGCATGTCTCCAGACCTAAAATCCTATTAAGCATCTGTGGGGCATCCTCAAACGGAAGGTGGAGAAGCGCAAGGTGATCAAGAAGGAGTGGAAGAGGATTCCCATGGCAACCTGTGAAGCTCTAGTGAACTCCATGCCCAAGAGAGTTAAGGCAGTGCTGGAAAATAATGGTGGCCACACAAAATATTGACACTGGGCACAGTTTGAACATTTTCATTTAGGGGTGTACTCACTTTTGTTGCCAGCAGTTCAGACATTAATGGCTGTGTTAAGTTATTTTGAGGGGACATCAACTTTACACCATTATACAAGCTGTACACTGATTACTTTACATTCTCTCAGAGTTTCATATCTTTAGCGTTGTCCCTTGAAAAGATATAATAAAATATTAACAAAAATGTGAGGGGTGTACTCACTTTTGTGAGATACTGTAAGTAAACATGTTTCAGTGTTTTTTTTCTTGTTCAGTGAGAGAAATCTAGCCTCTGTTGAGCTTTAACAAGTGCATCAAAGTCAGGTTGAAGGTTTGAGGTGGAGATGTGAAGCACATCTGACAGATGATCATCAGTAAGAGAAGATCTGTACCTGGATTTGGTAAACTTCATTACTGAGAATGTTTGTTCACATGTATAGGTAGATCTAAAAAGAACCAACATCTCCTGAACAGTTTCCTCATGTTTGGAAAATTCTCCTCCTTGAGAGATAAATAGAACTCCAGCAGTGATGCTGACTTCAAGTGCTCTGCCAGTACTGTATCTGACTGCAGGTCAATGAGCTCCAGCTGAACATCAATAGGTGCATTATCCACATTGCATGCTAAAGGGAGAGGAAAACACGTGCATTTCATTCTCAATGTTTTTAAAATCTTCAATTCATCTTAAAAACTCACTGTACAGGTCTCCTAACATAGATGAGTACCTGCAGTGGTGACTAGCTGATGGTTTGACTTTTTTCAGGGTGTGCATGTGAGAGCGAGTGTAACGTCAGAGCGAGTGTAACGTTAGTTGCTGCATTCACGCGCATCTCGGATGGTCTCATTTCCTGATGATTTGTGCTTTTAATTATTTAATCCAATGTCATAAACTTTTAATCTACAAAAATTAAAAACGGACAGTAACATTACTGCAACAATGTTTTGGGTTTGTATTATCAAAGCATCCTGAAGTTCTCAAAAAAATTTTAATTAAGGAAATAATTTATTTTTCCGATCATTTCTGACACCCCATGAATGCACTATTTACATTTTACTAGCGATCATGTGTGTTAATGAATCTGATGCTTATTACAACTGTGTCATTTAATCGACAGTTCAGGCATTTAATCGGCACCGAAATGAGGCACCGAAATTCACGTTCTGTTTCGGTCCAGTACATACCAGTTATATAGGTACCGGTGCCGTATTGGCACTGGTTTTCGGTACCCAACCCTAGCGCAGACCAGCTAGCACCTGTGTTTACAGAAATATTTAACCTCTCTCATGGAAATCTGGAGAACTGGTGCCAGAGGAACAATCTCCTGCTGAGCATCAGCATAACAAAGGAGTTGATAGTGGACTTTAGCACAAAGCAGGAGAGGAACTACCAGACCCCAATCATCAACAGGAGGCCAGTAAGAAGAGTGGACAGCTTCCGTTACCTCAGTGTTCACATCACGCAGGACCTGTCATGGTCCTGTCACATCAAAACTGTGAAAAAGGCCCAGCAGCGTCTTTACCACCTCAGGCGCTTGAAAGACTTCAGACTGCCCACCAAGGTGCTCAGGAACTTTTACTCCTGCAACATAAAGAGCATCCTGATGGGAAACATCTTAACCTGGTTCGGGAACAGCACCATGCAGGACAGATGAGCTCTACAGAGGGTCGTGCGTTCGGCTGAGCGCACCATCCGCACCGAGCTTCCTGATCTCCACTCGATCTACAGCAAGCGGTGCTGGACCGAGGCCAGGAAGATTGTGAAAGCTAGCAGTTAATGACAACCACTACTTGTGCAGTTCATGAAAGGACAGGTAATGTTTGTTGTGCTGTTGCTCATTTATTTCAATTCCTTTGTTGTTATAGACTATAGCGTGCGCTGTACACCCTATTTACTGTTTTGTTGCGTGCACTTTGCGAGTTAGTACCCGGCTCGTAACAAGCGCGCTCTGCCCTCAAGGGCGAGCATTGGTTCATGGCAGTCATGTGACTGATGCAAGCCAGATCCTTTTATTTAGAAAAAATGGAAATTAAAAGTTACATTTTATTGTTGAGGGGCAAAGACAAGGCTCCATACGCTGTACGCACAAAAAAAAAAAAAAAACAAGAAAAGGGCACTTGAGGCATCCTGGAGGAAAGGGACGGGCGCTTAAGCTGGCACGTGCCTGCTGTACATAATGTATGTGATATAAGCCGTTAATTTGGACATTTCCTTTGGGATCAATGAAGTGTCTATCTAAAGAATGTTACCTGGGGTGTTTTTTGTTTGCCCTAAAGAAGGAAAAAATGTTTATGGTGTAACACAGTTTTAGTGTATTAGTGCTGAGGAAAAGAACTCACTTTGGTTCATTTAAAGGAGAAGTTTTATTACAGATGTTCAATCCATTTCCTGTACAACTGTTGCATGACACAAACACACTGGACACACACACTCACACACACACACTGTAACGGGTTCGGCCCTAAGTGCATGGGTGACACCATGAAACACGGACACGAGGCGAGGTCTTACAGGAAATAGGATAATTTATTTGGAAAAATATGGGAGGAAAAAGGGTTAAAGGTGGAAGGACAGAAAGAAAGGGAAGGAAAGCTTGTGATGCACGTTCTGGTCTGGTTGGCAGTGCCATGCGGGCACAGGCTGGTGAGCACTGGTGGCAGGCAGAGTGGCAGCTTTGGAGTACGCAGAGGTAACGCTCCTGCACGCTCCCGACGACGGTGACCTCTCCTGCTGAACGCGAGTGTAGACTCAAGTCTCTTCTGGACGTCCGTCAGCTGGGCGGCTTTCCCGGCTGGGATCGGGGGCCCTAAGGCAGTTCTCTCTGCGGCCATTTCCCTTTTCGGCGGCCATTTCCCTTTTCGGCGGAGGGGGATGCGAAGGCAGGCTCTAAGCGGGAGCCAAGGTGCCGCGGGAGCTCGTGCAGCACGTTCACGAGTCGTCCTCTCGCGCAAATCAAAGAGCGGCATTCCGCTCTTAAAGTCTCTGGGGCACATCACATTGCCCCGCTCCTGTGCCACTGTTTTTTCTAAAATCCAGCTTCCAAACAATCAGACAGACCGACAGACCAGACCCCGAGCTACACTCCCCGCTGAGTTTTATAGCGCAGGGAGAAGCCCGGGATCATCAACGGCGATAGCTCACCAGCCGTGCTTAACCCCACGGCCCTACTCCTTCACGCACCAGTAGAAGGAGAGGGCGCCTACCTAGTGAGCTTCGGAGTGAGCGAGGAGCGATATTACCTTGGGCGCACGCCCATCACAGGCGCACGCCATGACAACACACACACACACACACACACACACACTACATAGCAAAAAAACTTTTGTATACACACAATCTTCAGTCTGTACAAATACAGTGGTGTGAAAAACTATTTGCCCCCTTCCTGATTTCTTATTCTTTTGCATGTTTCTCACACTTCAATGTTTCTGCTCATTAAAAACCGTTAACTATTAGTCAAAGATAACATAATTGAACACAAAATGCAGTTTTTAAATGAAGGTTTACGTTATTAAGGGAGAAAAAAAAATCCAAATCTACATGGCCCTGTGTGAAAAAGTGATTGCCCCCCTTGTTAAAAAATAACTTAACTTTGGTTTATCACACCTGAGTTCAATTTCTGTAGTCACCCCCAGGCCTGATTACTGCCACACCTGTTTTAATCAAGAAATCACTTAAATAGGCGCTACCTGACACAGAGAAGTAGACCAAAAGCACCTCAAAAGCTAGACATCATGCCAAGATCCAAAGAAATTCAGGAACAAATGAGAACAAAAGTAATTGAGATCTATCAGTCTGGTAAAGGTTATAAAGCCATTTCTAAAGCTTTGGGACACCAGCGAACCACAGTGAGAGCCATTATCCACAAATGGCAAAAACATGGAACAGTGGTGAACCTTCCCATGAGTGGCCGGACGACCAAAATTACCCCAAGAGCGCAGAGACAACTCATCCGAGAGGCCACAAAAGACCCCAGGACAACATCTAAAGAACTGCAGGCCTCACTTGCCTCAATTAAGGTCAGTGTCCTCGACTCCACCATAAGAAAGAGACTGGGTAAAAACAGCCTGCATGGCAGATTTCCAAGGCGCAAACCACTTTTAAGCAAAAAGAACATTAAGGCTCGTCTCAATTTTGCTAAAAAACATCTCAATGATTGCCAAGACTTTTGGGAAAATACCTTGTGGACCGACAAGACAAAAGTTGAACTTTTTGAAAGGTGCGTGTCCCGTTACATCTGGCGTAAAAGTAACACAGCATTTTAGAAAAAGAACATCATACCAACAGTAAAATATGGTGGTGGTAGTGTGATGGTCTGGGGTTGTTTTGCTGCTTCAGGACCTGGGAGGCTTGCTGTGATAGATGGAACCATGAATTCTACTGTCTACCAAAAAATCCTGAAGGTGAATGTCCGGCCATCTGTTCGTCAACTCAAGCTGAAGCGATTTTGGGTGCTGCAGCAGGACAATGAACCAAAACACATTAGCAAATCCACCTCTGAATGGCTGAAGAAAAACAAAATGAAGACTTTGGAGTGGCCAAAGAGATGTTGTGGCATGACCTTAAAAAGGCGGTTCATGCTAGAAAACCCTCAAATAAAGCTGAATTACAACAATTCTGCAAAGATGAGTGGGACAAAATTCCTCCAGAGCGCTGTAAAAGACTCGTTGCAAGTTATTGCAAACGCTTGATTGCAGTTATTGCTGCTAAGGGTGGCCCAACCAGTTATTAGGTTCAGGGGGCAATTACTTATTCACACAGGGCCATGTAGGTTTGGATTTTTTTTCTCCCTAAATAATAAAAACCATCATTTAAAAACTGCATTTTGTGTTTACTTGTGTTATCTTTGACTAATAGTTAAATGTGTTTGATGATCAGACACACACAGTCTCAGTTCTCCTTAATTTAAACATTCACAACTTCAGTGATCAGGACAAAAAAATGTATGGCTTGTGTTTAGATTCATACACACTGGATACAGTGAGAAAGACACACACACACTCTCTCTTATTAATATAAAACAATGAAGTATTAAAACACAATGATTAAACACACCCGAATTGCACAGTTACATCAATAAATAAAAACATTAGGTGACAGGGTCTGAGTGAGTTTGCCTCTTGTGGCATGACGTGTCTGTTAATGTATCACATGTGGGAGTCTCACACTAATGTTATCACCTTGTAAAGAAAAACATTTATTTTTAAAGGTTTAAATTTATTTTAAACAGAAATTAATTATTTAATTAATCAAAACACAGAAAAATGAAAAAAAAAAAAAACAGGAAACTGAAAGACAAAAGCTCCGTCCCCAGACTGTTTCTGATTGGGTGACATGGTGGATGTTTACACCACATGCTTCATATTAAAGTTACTAGAAATAGGTAACACGCGTAAGAGGGGTGTTCAAGTCAAACCAGGACCTGGGGTGAAATATCTGGTGAATGAAGGTGTAAAAGTGATTGACATTTACAGAAGACGTCAGGCAGAGTACAGTGATGAGACTCTTAGCCGCAGTAAAATATTTAATTGGTGCAAACCTTTTAAAGACGGCTGTATATCTGTGAATGACGAACCCACCCGAGGTGGCTCAGAGCCCACTGCAGTTGTTCCTGCGAACATTCAGTAAGTAAAACACCTGATGAAATTTTCGCTAACCTGCAGAAGAGACACGTCTATCCGAAGGAACTGTACACACAATCATTCACCAACACCACTTGCACATTAGAGGAACTTGGCTGGGAGTTATAGCCACATAAACTGTACAGTCCTGACCTCGCTCCAAGCCATTTCCACATGTTTGGGCTGTTAAAGGAGTTCCTGGGCGGCCAGCATTTCAGATGTGAATCAGACATGCAGTCCAATAATAGCTCTGGCATACTGAGAAAACTTTCTACCTTGATGGTGTCTAAACACTAGTGAAACACTGGGATAAGTGCATTAGTGTTCAGGGGATTATATAGAGAAATAAAGAGAAATTTTACTCTCAATTGTGTTCTGTTATTCTGTACAATCAAAAGTCCCAGTTTGACTCGAACACTCCTGGTCTATAGACAGAGAGAGACAGAGACTGCAGTAGCTGCAGTAGCTTTCAGAGACTGCTGTAGCTGCAGCAGCTTTCATTTACAGAGATGATTTAGAGTCCACGTGTGTAGTGTGGAATCTCAGGGTTAGCATTAGCGCTGTAACTCAAAGTGACTAAAAGCTAACCTGGACCCTGAAACACAATCATCATTTACAGCTTTATAAAAACACAAATTAATAAATAAACTAGGAGATTTCTTACAGACATCGGAGACAGATCTTATTCTCTTCCTCTCTCTCTCTGTGTGGCAGCTCCACAGGTTTCCCTATCTCTTTAGAGATGGGGACATTCTGACCCGGGCTTAATTCTGACCCGCTCACACACTTCACAGTTCCCTTTCAAAGGCTACACTCGATGCTGCGTGAAAACGCTATGGGAATATCTTTTCATGTTGCCAGTTGTGAAGCATGTGTGTACCAAACACGCCGAATTTTGGCTTATATAACCTCGGTCAGGTGACGTCATCTGATTAGATGCACCTGCAGGTTATAAATAGGAGTGAGCCGGCAACATTCCTCAGATCTTTTTCTTCACCACATTATGTGCGTGTGTGTGTCAGCAAAGCATAACAAAAATATAAAACAAGCAGAATTAAATCTCATAAAACTCACCAGATAGTATGGCGGAGTTTAGAGTAAGATGTCCCCCTCCTTGTGAAAATTTCCTTTCGGAGGGCGATATGCATACATTCTGCTTCAAATGTTTTGGTGAGAAGCACGCTCTCGAAGGGCTTAATGGAGAGTGTGGGCACTGTGATCTTCTCCCCATAAAGTTGCTTCACGCGCGCCTCGCGTTCTTTAGGGAACCACGAGCCGCGCTGCACTCATGGGGATCACAAGCAGATCTGGCCGAGGCGCGAGAGACGGAGTCCCTCCTTTCTCTCGCCCTCTCCCCTGATCCCGATGTCTCTCCTTCCACTTCACGAGCGCACTCCGTTGCTTCTCGCGGGTGTGTTGAAGAGACTCGTTCTCCTGCTTCTGTGGAAATGGAAGTTGCTTCCTCAGAACGCTCCTCAAAAGATGAGAGAGAATATGAGGAATTGCTCGAAGTTATAACGCGTGCAGCCGAACGACTGCATATTGACTGGCCACAGGAGCAGGCTCACCCAAAACAATCTAAATTAGATGACAGATTTCTGTCGGGTGGCCAGGAGATGGAGCCAAAACGCCGCTCTCTCCCATTTTTTGATGACCTCCACAACAAGTTATCTCGTTCTTGGAGAAATCCTTTTTCTTCCCGTATTTTTGTACCATCGACTTCGTTTTATTCGAACATCGTTGATGCAAAAGCACGAGGTTATGTGGTGATGCCCCAGATAGAAGAGACGCTTGCGGGCTATCTCTCTCCTGGAACATCATCCTCATTAAAGAAACCAACACTTCCCTCCAAGCCGTGTAGAACTTCTTCTACCCTGGTAGGGAAAGCGTTCCAAGCAGCAGGTCAGGCCGGTGCTTCCTTGCACACCATGGCGGTTTTGCAGGCGTATCAGGCTGATCTGCTGAAAGATTTAAGCACGAGCGGCACACTGAATCATGAAGCATTCAATGAATTACGCCGGGCAACTGATTTATCCCTGCATGCGACTAAACAGACAGCCCGTGCAATCGGCCGTTCCATGGCCTCCTTGGTGACCGCTGAAAGGCACCTGTGATTGAACCTGACAGGCATCAAGGACAAGGATCGAACATTCCTCCTTGATGCCCCTGTCTTACCTTCCGGCCTATTCGGCGACGCTGTGAATTCCGTCGCCACTAGGTTCCGAGAAGCTAAACTGTATGAACAGGCTTTTGGGAAATTTTTCCCACGCCGTGCTCAAAAGTCGAGGCCCTCGGCCACCCAGCCTCGACCAGATCTGAATCTCGCCAGGCGAGAGGCACAGAAGGAGAGCGTCAGCAGCCGGGCACCCCCCCGTAAGGACTGGGGTACCGCTCGTCGCCCCTCACAGGCCGCCTCCAAAAGATCAGATCGCCGCACTGTCTTCTTTTCAAAGAAAAGAAAGCCTGAAAATTCTGAAAGCCTACGCGCCCAGGACTGTGGGGGTGATCCCCCCCGGGGAACGGCACTCAACGCTCCTTTCTATATGAGCATGCCCCCCAGGGGGTATCCAGAGATATGTTAGTGCCTAGTTAACATATCCAGAGATATGTTAGTGCCTCGGTTATATCCTGCTATATTCCAGGATGCCGAACCACTAACACCCCCCCGCGTACTAAAACTTGTACCCCTTTCGGAGAAACTGGCAGCGTGGAAGCTACTGCCAGGCATATCTCCCTGGGTGCTAAAGACTGTAGAGAAAGGCTACAGGATTCAGTTTGCTCATCGCCCCCCGCGTTTCAACGGCATGGTCTACATTTCCGTGATACCGGAAAGAGCGCATCTGCTGAACTCCGAACTCCAGGCGTTGCTGGAAAAGGAAGCCATAGAACAGGTTCCTCCTCCAGACAGGGAGTCAGGCTACTACAGTCGTTATTTTCTGGTCCCCAAGAAAAGCGGGGGGCTGCGTCCGATTTTGGATCTTCGTGGGTTGAACCGCTATTTCAAAAAGTACAGATTCAAATTGTTAACCATCAATATGATTGTCTCGCAAATCCAACCAGAAGATTGGTTTGTGGCGATAGATTTAAAGGACGCATACTTTCACATAAAAGTTTTGCCACAACACAGGAAGTTCCTGAGGTTCGCTTTCGGGGGAGAAGTTTACCAGTATCATGTCCTTCCATTCGGTCTCTGTCACCCCGCAAATATACAAAATGTATGGATGCTGTCCTGGCTCCCTTGCAACTCCAGGGCATCCGTATTCTCAATTACATAGACGACTGGCTAATCCTGGCCCAGTCTCAGCAGCTAGCGCTCCGACATCGCAATGTCGTCCTAGCTCATCTCCATTTGCTGGGTTTGAGACTCAACGCTACCAAAAGCGTTCTCGTTCCGGCTCAGAGGACAACATACTTGGGTGTCAGATGGGATTCGATCACTATGTGGGCACAATTGTCTCCCGCTCGTGTCGAATCCATCCTCAGCGCTCTCAAGAAAATCAGACTAGACCAGGAAGTGATCTATTTATCACTCATTCATTTCATTCATTTATCACTTTCAAAAATGTTTAGGCCTCATGGCAGCTGCATCCACGGTGATACCTTTGGGCCTTTTGCACATGAGAGCTTTTCAGTTGTGGCTAAGAGCCAGGGGATTTCATACAAGGGCCAATCCCCGAAGGCAAATAAGGGTTACGCTCGAAGGACGTCGTACCCTTTCTATGTGGTTCAGACCCCGGTTTCTCACCTTGGGTCCCACTCTAGGTCCGTCTTGTCGTCGCAAAATGCTAACAACAGACGCTTCCCTTACCGGCTGGGGCGTGGTCTTGGATGGCCGTCCAGCTCAAGGGCGCTGGAAAGGTCATCTTCTCGCATGGCACATCAATTGCCTCGAAATGATGGCTCTATTTTTAGCCCTACAGCACTTCCTCCAGCAGCTGAGAGGCTACCATGTTCTAGTGCGGGTGGACAATACATCGGTAGTCTCCTATATAAATCGCCAGGGTGGACTGCACTCGCGCCGCTTGAACAAGCTAGCGCATCAGGTTCTGCTCTGGGCACAGGACAAGTTCCTGTCCCTCAGGGCGATTTACATTCCAGGGCACATGAATGTGGGAGCAAATTTACTGTCCAGACAAGCTGTGACACACGGGGAATGGAAACTCCACCCCGACGTAGTCAGCCAAATCTGGGAAAGATTCTTTACAGCAGACCTCTTTGCCTCCCAAGAGACAGCACAATGTCCTCTCTACTACTCTCTGACTCATCCAGCTCCCCTGGGTCTGGACGCGATGGCCCATACGTGGCCCAATTTACGCCTTTATGCGTTTCCTCCAATATCTCTGCTCCCGGGAGTCCTGGCGAGGGTCCGTCACCGCGGTTTGCGCCTCTTACTGATAGCGCCCCGTTGGCCGGCCAGAGTATGGTTCTCGGATCTAATATCTCTCCTCGATGGCTCACCTTGGATGATTCCAGTGAGGAGGCATCTTCTGTCTCAGGCGCAGGGGACAATATTTCATCCCCGACCCGAGCTTTGGAACCTTCACGTTTGGCCCCCTGAACGGGACCAACTAAGTCAAGCTGGTCTCCCAGCCAGCGTTATTGACTCTATTCTAGCCACTAGAGCTCCCTCCACTAGGAAAGCTTATGCCTCAAATGAAATGTTTTCGAAAGTTGGTGCATGACGAAGCAGGTAGACCCAGTTCACTGCCGAATTGTTTCAGTGCTGAAGTTCCTGCAAGATAAGTTGTCCTCGGGCTTGTGCCCTAGTACCCTCAGGACGTACGTGGCCGCTATCTCAGCCTGCCATGTTCCAATCGAGGGTGTTACTGTGGGAAAAAACCCTTTAGTTGCCCGTTTTATTCGTGGAGCTAAACGGTTGAGGCCACCCACTAGAGCCACGACCCCTTCATGGGATTTATCTATCGTGCTCGAAGGTCTAATTGACACTCCTTTCGAACCGCTAGAGTCAGCGCCTGACAGGCTTCTGACTCCTAAGATGGTTTTTCTTATGGCCATTACCTCTCTCAAGAGGATTGGGGATCTGCCCGCCTTGTCAGTCTCCCCATCCTGCCTGGACTTTGCCCCTGGGCTAGTCTAGGCCATTCTGCATCCTCACCCGAACTATCTTCCAAAAGTTCCATTTTCAAACATGCACCCTGTTGTTCTTGAAGCCTTCTGTCCTCCGCCTTTTACAGCTTCGGAGCAGGAGAAACTTCACCTATTGTGTCCAGTACATGCTCTTCGGATTTACGTCCACCGCACCAACCAGTGGCGTAGATCAGACCAGCTCTTTATATGCTATGGAGGCCGCAACCGGGGGGCGGCCGCCACTACGCAGACCTTGTCACATTGGGTGAGAGATGCTATTGCTCTCTCCTATGAGGCGCGTGGGCTCACTTCACCTCTAGGAATCAGGGCTCATTCAACCAGGGGGATTGCTTCATCTATTGCACTAGCAAGAGGTATTTCCCTGCAACAAGTGTGTGACGCGGCGGGCTGGTCCTCTCCTCTCTCTACACATTTATTAGATTTTATAGTCTGGATGTTCCTGTCACTTCGGGCTCACGAGTCCTCGAGTCCGCTTCCCAGACATAGTTCTGAGACCTCTCAGCCTTGAGCGCACACGCTACACAATGCGGGGTCCAGACACTCGCAGTGCGGCGACGTTGGTACTCTCGTTCCCATAGCGTTTTCACGCAGCATCGAGTGTAGCCTTTGAAAGGGAACGTCTCGGGGTTATATAAGCCAAAATTTGGCGTGTTTGGTACACACATGCTTCACAACCGGCAACATGAAAAGATATTCCCTTTGTTCCCGCCTTTTCAGGGAACAGGGTTACAGCAAATAACCCGAGACGTACTGTCTCTCACTGAGGAGGAACATCAGAGGCAGCTTTTTCTGCAACACACACACACAAATACAACAATTAATGCACTGTGTCATGGCTTCAGACAGCAAGAATGCTGTACCTCCCGTGTGTGTGTGTGTGTGTGTGTGTGTGTGTGTGTGTGAACAGTGTATCACCTTAAGCAGGTTAGCCAGAAACATGACTTGTGCAATGGAGAAAGGGGGCAGGATGGGGTTAAACCTCGCCAGCTCGGCTACTGATGGACTCTTGATATTTTACATTGCTGTTTAATTAAGCAAAAGTACATTTTATCCGATTACTTGATTACATTTTTGGTAGAATACTTGATTACTAAAATATTCAATAGCTACAACCCTAGTTTAGATCCCCATTTATCTTCAAACAAGTCATCATCACTGTCATTATGATAATTATCATTACCACATCATCATCATCCTTGTTTCAGTAGAAGCAGCCGTGTGCTCCTGGCCTGCAAACCTGTAACCTCTTATAGAGTTCAGGTCTCTAACTGCCTCAAATGTGGGACATGAGGAAGCAGGTACCTGTAAAGATGTCCACTGCTTGGACATGTCTTCCAGTTTGGGTCTGCTGTGAACCAGAGAAGGATCATTCAGCCCTGCAATCATAATACAGCAATAAGAATAACAAGACTATACATCACTAACAACATACAGTTAAAGTGCCCCTGTTATGCCATTTTAAAGGTTGCTAATATTGCTTAATGAGTCTCTTAAAACAGGTTTACATATATGCAAGATCAACAAACACTTTAGTTTTCTCCAAAAATAGATTTAATTTTACTTCATTTCTAAATGATTCGTAAACGACTTGTGTAAAGAAGTTTAAAGATTCAGTCTGTCCAAACCGTTCCTTTCCGTGATCTTTCACTGATGTGATTAGTCAGCTGGCGCGGTGATTTATGATTGGTCTACCGCTACAGCGTGTGTCGGAAAACGAAATGCCCATTACCATAACTGAATGACGGCTCTGGAGACCCGTCAATACATAGAAAAGATGCCATCGGTTTTACCGTGTAACGACCAGCTAATTTTAAATTTACTGTGGCTACAAAAATCGAGAGCTCTTTTATCTTTGTGTCGGTGTTGCTTTAAAAGGCCGGTGAGCAAAAAGGACAAACACAAACAAGTAGATAAAGCAAACGTGTATTATACAAAACTAAATAAAGTAAACGAAAAAGGTGCACCACAACCAAACAAAGATATGAACAATATTTACTAATTATATATAATAAACAGTATGTGTGCGTGAACGCGAATAAGTGGAAAATGTCCGAAGTCCGTGTTTATTGTATGTGTGTTATCCGAGTATACCTAGTATGGTTCGGTCTCACCGGGGTTAATGAAGTCCGGGAGGCCGATGATGGAGGGTAAGAAGTCCGAGGAATGTGTCCAGTCAAAGATAATCCGGTTGAAAAATCTTCGAAAGAAAATGATCCACAGCAATCTCTCCTTCTCTCGTCCAAACAAATAACGCCAGCACTGGTTCACCAATACTACTCCTCCCTCCGCTCTTTCCCGGCTGTCCCTTTGAAGGAAGGTCAGGGAAAGGGCACGGCGCACTTAGCGAGTGTGTGATGCATTTTTGCCATAGAAGGGCAAGGCATATGCGCACTTCGCATGTGTGTGATGCATTTTTTCCCCTCGGGGCTTGACGTAGAAGAGCAAAAGGCATGCGCACTTCGCGAGTGTTCTGGTGAATGGAGGAAAATAAACAGTTGAAAAGGATTTCGTGTGCTCTCGTTTTTATTGTTTTTTTATATTACAAAGTGTTTAAGCGAACCTGGCATGAGTCATAAATGGAGTCATTAAAAACTGACTTTTAACCACTTCTCAGATTTCATGTTAAAAAACTATAGTTGTTGTGAGTCAGTTAGGGCATCTACAGTATGCATGACACAAGTCATAGCAGTTGTTTACAAATATATTATCTAACTTATAAGTCACTCTATTACATTTCATGTCATGCATGTCAGAAGTTCACATGGACTCAGTTGACTGTCACTGTAAAATGGCTTTTAAAATCTGGAGAGAACCAGTTTAGTTCCTGAGTGAAGCTGAATCCTCCCACAGCCGAGGGTATTGAGAGAGCTGATTGGTCTCAAATTCAAAGAAATGATGTCATGCCTTTAGAACCTTCTGATGTGTTAATTGACATAATTGAAACTAATAAATCAGTTCCTCTTTCTGAATATGTTCCCCTTAAAATGTCTAAAGCTTCACCTCCTGTGAAGGTGAAGGTGTAGAGTGATGCAGCTTGGTGTTGGATGTAGTCACCTTGTCTCCTCAGTGTCTGTGTAAAAATATAACTCAAAGAAATCACCCCTTAATTCTGACACAGAGTCAGAAGTAAAGCACTTCTCACATGTAAATTTTGTAAACTGGATCTTGTTGTCCTGAGTTTTTACTTCAAAATGATGTGACAATCATCCTGCTCACTCATTTACAGAAAAAAATGTCTTCATTTACATTTTCTAAGACACTTTTTGTTTATAAAGGCCGTATGTGAGGAAGTGTGAACGATCATAAATAATGCTGTAATTCACACCAGAGGAGACAAAGACATGCATAATGAGCTGCATAATGAATCTTTCAGTCAGGTGTGTGACAGAGAGGGAAGAGCTACAAGAAAATAATTTGAGGACAAAAAGAAACATATTTTTCTTTTTTTTTAAACATATTATATTTTTATAATATTTAGAATGTAGTGTAATATACTGTAGCTACAATCTCTCCAGTGTGTTAAGACAGATCCTGACCTGGATGTCTGTCCACCTCATAGACGTCCACAACCTACTGCTCCTGACTCTCCACCCCATCATACAGCTCAGCAGCACAAGCAGTAACACCGGTCCTGACCTCTCGTATCAGAGAGACAGAAGTAACAGAAGTCGGACAATAGATTCAGCAGTGAGACCCTGAAGGACGATGAAGAACGGCTCGACTCCTACTAACACTTCTCACTCTGATCACAATGAAGAAAAGCTTGTCAGCAAAATGTCCACAACAGATCTGCAGCTTTATGACAAACACATCTATGCAGGTCATTCAGTCATTAAATCATGTGAATTTGACAAATTGGTGAAACAGAGCAACAGATTCCTAAACTCTGTGGACACTTCAGGACATGCAGCTCGAGAAAACTTCACACGGCCAAGTGAGAGACTTTCTCCAGGTGTGTATGATAAATTTTAACTTTTTGCTCTCTTGTTGCTGCCCAGTAAATCTTTAAGGTCGAGATTTGACAAGTGAATTACGTCTAAAACTCCTGAGACTAAACCAGTATTGATCCTGAAGATTTGACTCTTGTGAAATGAGATCCGTCGCCCCTGTCGTGTGTATGAATGGAAGCTCTGCACTTCAGCTGTGAGTTCAGTAAACGCTATGATGACAGACATTATAGATCACATGTCAGTAAATACATCACACTGTATGTCACACATCTCAAGTGTTTAAGACGAGCCCAGATGTGTAGTTAATGTAGTTATAATCAGTGTGCACATGAGAAAGCGTCACATTTATGTCATTAGCAGGGGCAGCCCTAATGTGTTATTGGTTAAAAGTAATAAGGATGAGTAAAAAGATTTGGGCTTTTGGGCGACATGTGGTACGAGTGAGAGTGATTAGGAATGTGACATTTTGTCCAAAAGTAAAGTACAGCCTCAGAGAAATGAACGCTGATGCAATGCTGTTAAATTATGTGGTAAAGTGTAAAAGAACTGGGTAAATTACAGCTCATAAGACCTGGACAGACAGAAAATGGACTCATCAGTATGTAAAGACTTTTTATTTAATGACAATCCATGTTAATCATCACTCACTAAAATTTATGTGCTAAGGGAAACATGATGTAGGTTTAATCAGGGGAACTGAACTGATGGTGATCACCCCAAAGTCTAAATTTATGTCCTGAACACTTCTTACAGTCTACCTGTCTACCTGAGGCCATTATTAAAATAATTCCAGTGTTTAATTCTTTAGTGAAAGCTGATGTCATAGTCCACACCAGCACCTCCTTATTGTCCAGAAGAACAAGGTCATAAAGCAAGTCATATCAAAGATACAATTCATATAAAAACAAGTCAAGTCTTTAGAACAATTTGTTTTGGCACAAGATAAAACTTTGAATCCAAGTAGTAATTAAAAATATTCCAAATTCTAAAAAAAATCAAATAAAAATTACATAAATTTTGTAAGAGTGTTTGTACTGCAGTAAAGTTATTCTTCCTTGAGGCCCCAGTGAGCTACACCCTCATGTGAAGGGTCTTTCTTGTCCACAGTGCACTTAGTTAAAATCTGGAAGCAAGAACAATCTTTCACTGAATTAAATTTGTCATTATAAACTAATTCAGTGTTGTTCATCCCAGATTCTATAAGGTCATTTACACAAACTGTTGTTAACTGTTGATAATGGTTGCATGATTTCAGTTTTGCTACAGGAGCATAAAATAAAAAATACTGTAGTTGTAGTTTACTTCTCAGCCATATCAGATCCTGTAGCAGCAGCATCACTCATATGTTTATGTTCAGTACCAGCAGAAGGCAGGTGTTGTCATGCACACTCGGTCGCGACCGGCACTAGGACCCGGAAGTAATGCGGTCGTGAACCAGGAAGCATAAAAGGAGTAAACAAACCACAGTACAATGCTCAGTCATTGAGTTTGGCCCATGTCACGTCGAAATCGTTTGTCGAATTGTGAGTACTCACTTTCTTGGCTTTGCTTTCTGTTTGAGTGTGCATTTATAGGACACGGGTTAGATTGTGTGTTTCCCTTGCTTCCCATTTGTGAGAGTTCTTAGATCAAATAGCGTGATTATCCTGCCTACTCGTGTTCATCCGCGTTTGGGTTTACCATTTACGCAACAAAGGGCTAACCGCTACAGCTACATCTTCTGGTCACCTAAGGTTAGTTCTTGACAGGATGACTGAGCCTTCCGCGGTGAACCCAGCGGATCACGCGCATCTCTGCGACGTGGTAGATCAGCACGCCAAGCTTATCAACAAGCTAACCGGGGAGATCGCTAATCTGCGCCAGGACCTCCAAGATGTCGCGGCCTTGCGCCTCGAGGTCGCGGAGCTCCGGCTGGAGAACGCGGATCTCCGTGCGGCTGTGGATGGCGCGGCTAGTCGGTCTCCCATCCCCATAACCTCCCATCTCCCAACCCCCCGCCTCCTCCTTCTGATGTCTTTCTGTCACTTCCAGATAAATGGAATGGCATGGACGGGAAGTGCAGTGTGTTTTTGACAGCGCTAGATCTGGTGTTTGAGTTCAACGCCACCAGGTACTCCACCGATCAGCTACGCATTGCTCTCCTGGTCTCGTTGCTATCCGGGCAGGCAGCTGAGTGGGCCACGACCGTTCTATGGGCAGATACAGACACAGCCCACTCCCACAACGAATTCACCCATCAACTCAGACTCACTTTTGAACACCCAGCGGATGAGGTGGAGACCGACACCAAACTCTACCACCTGCGGCAGGGAGGATCGTCCGTGAGGTGGTACACTGCGGAATTCAGAACCCTCGCCGTGCAGACATCCTGGGGAGACGCCGCGCTCCGGACATCCTTCTATGAGGGACTGGCTATGCGAATCAAAGACGAGCTCACCGGGCGAGAACTTCCCGTCACGCTGGAAGGGCTGATTCAGCTCGCTCTCCAAATTGATCAGCGCCTTCTATCTCGCCCGAAGCCAGCCCCGAGGACCCTCCCGCCCGCACCCACCTTCTCCTACGCCACTCAACGACCACCTACAGCCTTTACTACCACTACTACTGGACCTGTCGGATCTCCACCTTCTGCCGTGGTTGACACCAGAGCTGGGGAACCCATGCAACTAGGATGCGCCTCCCTGACCGTAGCAGAATGCGAATGCCAGTTCCGAGAGGGGTTGTGTGCCTACTGTGGATCAGCTGCACATCACCGGGCGATCTGCCCCCTGCGTCCGGGAAACGCACAGCCCTGGTGAACCGGAGGAGAGACTCACCGGGCCCTCTCCACATCTCCACCACCACCGACACCACCATCTCTCGCCTTACGGTTCAGGTATCCCTCCAATTTGGCCACAAACGAGTCCGAAGTACTGCGTTCATCGACTCCGGTGCCGTAGGCAACTTCATTGACTCCACTTATGCCAAAGAAATAGGGGTGAAAATCGAGGCATTCTCCCAGCCAGTTCGGGTCACATCTGTCGACTGTCGGCCCCTGTCATCCAGTCCCATCATTCACCAAACTCAACTTATCACTCTCACCATCAATCAACATCAAGAACAGCTTCAGTTTCTCCTCACCCCTATCTCCTCACCTCCCATCATCCTTGGCTACCCATGGCTACTGAGACACGACCCCCTCATCTCATGGACCCGGAACCGGATCCTCCAGTGGGGGGCGACCTGCACCGAACTCTGCCTACGGGCACGGGCTGGGACGTGTTCCAAGGAGTTCGAAGCCCCTGACGTCGACACCAACGCTATCCCCGTCGCCTATCGGGACTTGGCTGAAGTTTTTTGCAAGAGACGAGCTACCCACCTCCCACCTCATTGTCCATACGATCTGGCGATAGAACTTCAACCGGGTTCCGTTCCTCCCCGTGGCCATCTCTACTCACTATCCACCTCTGAGATGCAGGCGATGGAAGAATACATCACCAACGCCCTTCGTCATGGAACCATCCGGCCCTCCACCTTGCCTGCAGCCGCGGGCTTCTTCTTGGTCAAGAAGAAAGGGGGCGAACTTCGCCGACTATCGGGGGCTAAATAACATCACAATCAAGAACAGACACCCACTACCCCTCACCAACTCAGCACTGGACACCCTCTCACACCGTGTTCACAAAGTTGGACCTCCGGAGCGCTTTCAACTTGGTGCGCATCAAAGAGGGTGATAAGTGGAAGACTGCTTTCATCACACCCACTGGACATTATGAGAGCCTGGTCATACCATTTGGACTCTGTAATGCACCCTCAGCCTTCCAACAGTTCATAAATGACGTCCTCCGAGACATGCTGGGCCGATGGGTGTTCATCTACCTGGACGACATCCTCATTTACTCTTGCAACCTTGAAGAACACATCCAACATGTACGTGCTGTTTTAAAGAGATTGCTCGCTCACCAACTGTACTGCAAGCTGGAAAAATGTGCTTTTCACAAGCACTCCACTACGTTCCTGGGTTTTGTCATCTCGCCCCAGGGTGTGGCCATGGACCCGCAGAAGCTAGAAGTTGTACGTTACTGGCCCCTACCCAGGACACTCAAACAGCTTAAACGGTTTTCTCGGGTTTGCGAATTTCTATCGTCACTTTATCCGGGGCTACAGTACAGTTGCAGCACCATTAACCACATTGTCCAGGCCCTCATCTTACTAATTTCTGCTCACTCCAGCTGCCATCTTAGCATTCAAGGAACTCTGTCACCGCCTTACCACTGCTCCTATCCTTCTCCATCCCGATGCCAGCAAACCCCTAATTGTGGAGGTGGACGTGTTGGATGTGGGCGCCGGCATCGTTCTCTCTCAGCGGGGTCCAGACCAGAAACTGCACCCTTGCAGTTTCTTCTCCCAAAAATTTGATCCCACTCAGCAGTGATACGGGGTAGGGGACCGCAAGCTGTTGGGCATAAAGTGGGCTTTGGAGGAAAGGCGTCACTGGCTCCAGGGCGCCAGTGAGCCATTCATTGTCTGGACCGATCATCAGAACCTTATCACCATCAAAAATTTAAAACAGCTCAACCACGACAGGCACGGTGGGCATTATTTTTTGAGCAATATAATTTCCATCTTTTTTACCGCTTGGGGTCGAAGAACACCAAAGCCGACGCCAACGTGAGGAAGACCTCGCCCGGGACTTGGAAACCAGGGTCTGCCAGGCACAGGCTACGGAGACTGAACCGGCAGGCGTGCCGCCTGGACGACTCTACGTACCCCAACATCTAAGAACGGAGGTTCTCCAGTGGGGCCACTCATCCACCATCGCCGGACATTCTGGAGCCCGACGAACCCTATTTTTCATCAGACGGGCGCTCTGGTGGCCCTCCTTGAAGAAAGACGTCATCGAGTTCGTTTAGGCGTGCCCGGTGTGCGCCAGGGCAAAAGACACGAATCAACCAACTCTGGGAGAACTCCAACCACTCCCAGTTCCTCGACGGCCCTGGACGCACATCGCCCTGGATTTCATCACAGGCCTGCCGGTTTCAGAGGGTAAGAACACCATATTAACCATTGTTGATCGGTTCTCCAAGGCCGTGCACCTGGTGGCCCTAACCGGACTCCCATCAGCGAAAGACACAGCAGAGTTGATTTTGGAACAGGTAGTCCGACTGCATGGGTTCCCCAAGGACATCGTCTCGGACAGGGGGCCTCAGTTCACCGCCCGCTTCTGGAAGGCCTTCTGCCGTCTGATCAATTCCACCTGTAGTCTGTTATCCGGTTATCACCCCCAGAAAAATGGTCAGACGGAACGGAGCAACCAACAACTGGAGCGCTACCTGAGGTGTTTTGTTTCCGATCGCCAGCGCTCCTGGGCCCGCTACCTCAAATGGGCCGAACTGTCCCATAACCTCCACGTCTCCTTAGCCACCAACCTAAGCCCATTTGAGGTTTGCCATGGTTTCCAACCTCCGATGTTTAACCATCAAGAACCGGGGATTGACGTACCTTCGGGCCAACAGTTGGTCCGTAGGTGTAGGCGGCTGTGGAACCAAGCAAATCTCGCCATCCAACGTGCCAACATCAGCTATGTCACCCAACATCGCCGTCGACACCCTCCGGGACGGTTGTACCAAGTAGGTGACAAGGTATGGCTATCAACTAAAAACCTCCATCTGCACACCGAATCACAGAAGCTATCACCAAGTTTCATCGGCCCATACCGCATCACTTTACGGATTAACCCTGTCACCTACCAGCTCCAGCTGCCTGCGGCGCTCCGGATCCACCCAGTCTTCCACACATCACAGCTAAAACCCTTCATCACCTCACCTATGGAAACACCCACCCTCCCGCTCCTCCTCCCCGAATCATTGACGGCAGTCCCGCCTACACCGTGCGACGGATCCTCGATTCGGAATTATTTTTCGTATTATTTTTCCCTTGTGAGTACACAAATTTCCCTTGTGGATTCAAAATGGCCGACTTCAAAATGGCCACCATGGTCACCACCCATCTTGAAAAGTTTTCCCCCTTACATATACTAATGTGCCACAAACAGGAAGTTAATATCACCAACCATTCCCATTTTATTAAGGTGTATCCATATAAATGGCCCACCCTGTATATTATTTACATATTTTCCCCTCGAAAATGTGTGCTTTTTCCTGTGTAAGTATATTATTTTTCCTGTGTAAGTATATTATTTTTCTCTTGTAAATGTGTGCTTTTTCCTGTGTACGTATATTATTTTTCTCTTGTAAATATATTATTTTTCCCGTGTGAGTATATTATTTTTCCCATGTAAGTATATAAATTTTGTCTTGTGAATGTATCATTCACCCTTTGTGGTCAATGATTTTTTGTCTTTCTATGTGTATGACGTTTCCCTTGTGAGTGAGTTAGTTTTTTCTGTGTAAGTGTTTTTTAAACACTTGCATGATATTCTAATTTTTTTTAGATAAACTGTATTTCAAATGTCACACTCATTGTTTACATGTGTATTTTAATTATTTTGCAATTTATGATACTCTTATTCTTGAACATTCTATTCACAGTACATAGATTTAAGTTGCTACTATTCATAAGCCTACATGTTTTTAAATAGTTGGTAACCCATTGCATTAAGCTGTTAAACATGACACCCTGGCAGATCACACTTGAAGCATTCAGCTTGTAAATTTATCCCAGATTTCAGCTCATCTTTCCCATGAAATGTAAGGTGTAATGTCAGCGAAATAGTTGGTGGTAAAGTTTGACCTTAGGGGGCTTACACTCCTTCTGGAAGGTGTAGATGATCATCTTCTGGACAACTTGTTAGGTCAGCAGTCTTCCCCATGATCGAAGTGAAATATTTAAATATTTTGACATACTAGATTTTTGATTTTTATGGAGGTGTAAGCAGTAATCATTTAAATGAAAACAAAAAGTTTTACTTTTTGAATAACATAAAAATGAATTTTTGGAAATGCACTATAAGTAAATGTCTGTTTTACAGTTGAAGGAATCCTTTGCTGTAAAATGTTTAAGAACCTCAATTTGGCAATTTGGCGCGCGGCGTACCGCGACTTGCCGCACATTCGGGAATTTAAATAAATGTGTTGTGCTTCACTAAATATCTGCCAGATGGCGCATGGAAGGACTTTATCTAAAAGCCGGACCAAGTACAATGATGAATTGTGTATAATTAGTTAGCCTTAAACAATATTGGTTCCAATGCTGAAGCAAACATGAATTTTATTTTGTTTTACAAAGGATATTTCATGATGAACGTGTGTATACTGTATGTGCTTCATGTTATTTTCATAATAATGAAATGAGATGCCGAAATTCCTGCTTTAAAAGTTTCTTTTATAGTTTTTGTAATGTCTTAACAGGGACAAAACAATGAAAGACATGGCAATGCCTCGGTTTTAATGGTATTAAAAATAATTTAATTTCCTAATAGTAGGCTATCTGATAGTGTTAACTATGCAAATGTCCTGATTCATGCCAACATACTGTATCTTATTTAAAGCGTAAAAATGTGTCGCCATCATCAGAAGACATGAATGAACAGTATATTTATATATACATATGTACAGACATCTCTGCCTAAAATGTATTTTGCCAGCAAAACATAAAATAAATAGAAATAAAAAATTTTAATGGTACCAATCCAATCAGACTTCACAATTACTTTGGGTGTAATTCACAAATTTACTGAATATATTATGTTTTTATGTGTATACAGTATGTGTTTGTATGTGAATATATTATATAAGTATGTGTTTGTGCATGCGTCTCATATGTAACATTTATATAAAATGCAATTCATGATAAGTGTATATTGTTAAAGTATTTGTGGATATGTATGTAACGCATAAAGTGTTCAGAACGGGCCAAGTCGTGATACCGCGACACTCCGTGTGATCATTCGGTCGCACCAGTAAAAGGTGTCAGGGCCAAAGACAAAGCACGCTGAAGAAGACACAGGCAAAGCCCAAGCCTCTGTCTGTCCAAGACACCGGCAAGAAAGTGAAGGAGAGACATGCATCAGTTTAACGCGCGTTCTCGGGTTAAAGTGCACAAAGCACAAACTCTACTCTCTCTCTCCCTACTAGAAATCCCTGTTTAGGGCATAAGCCCCGAGAACATCTTTATTTTTTTGTTTTAGTTTCCAGAATCCCGTCCTTTCTCGGTTAGACGGCGGAGCTCTGGTTATTTTCTGTTTTCAGTTTTCTTTTGGTTTCCTTTTAAGTTTCTTAATTAATAATCCCACACTATCTCCAAACGGAAATGTCTTTCAGTGTCTGTCATAAGCTCTCACAACAACTCCTATTTCACTGACCCCCTCTAAAGCCCAGCGTCAGGTCTCTTTTATAATCAGTAAAACATCTTGTGGTGTGGATCTCCACAAAGCACCCCCTAACAATATAATTAGGAGAAAAATGTAAATTAAGGATGTCTTGAAACATAATGCAGTAACTCTTTTTTCATTTGAACACGGTAAAGTTGTTAATGTTTCGTACGTTTCTTTATTCGTCCTTTCTGCTTAGGTTTCCCTATTTTCCATATGCATGTTTAAATACAGTTTATTAAATATAGAATATTTTTATGTTTTGCTGGCGAAATACATTTTAGGTAGAAAGGCCGGCTCGGTCTTGTTAAATCGTTTTAAACCCCCCATTTCTGTAAATTCCCTCATCAGCGAAACCAGTTTAATAACTTTACACCTATCGTGAATGAAAGGTGAGAGGAGGTAACTGGGGGTTCTTTGGTTGTTCACCTCTGAGCGCGCTGTCGCGTTGTATTCAGCGAATAGACTAAAACAAAATCATGTTTCCTTCAACATTAGAAACAATATTGTATTAGGCAACTTTATTAAAGATTATTTACTTTTGTATTCTTTGTATTCGTCTTTTTGCACACACGTGCGGGCATCTTTACATTTGAACGGAAAATAATAGTGGGCTGGTAGGCACGTTATTTTTCATATAACTGAAACGGCTGAATGAATTAATAATTGCGTTTGCTTTACATTTGAGCACTCATTGAGCTTTTTCATTTTATATACTACCATCGGTAGCTAATGGTTAATGACAGCAATTAAATCAGACTTAATAGTTGTATTTGATACTTTTCTTTTTATTTACTGTATGGACAGTCGTATTATACTTTCTCTATGTTAGAAAAGGGATGGGGGGGGGGTTATGCCTACATTTTTATGCCGCGGGTTTATACACGTCGATGAATGAATTTTAGATGGATTTTAAATCATCTTTTTCACGCACAATGTATCTGCACTGAGAGTTTGTATGTGTGTGCACGGAGAGTTTGTGTGTGTGTGCACGGAGAGTTTGTGTGTGTGTTTGTGACATTATATTCTCTTTCAAACATGCTTCCAACCAACCAACTAACCCTGGCCTTCAAACTCAGAAGGCTACGTGTCATAGCCGATAACTGCTCCTTTGATCTGATGGTTACGGCGGGGCGTCGACTGCTGATCAGTGTAAAGTATTCTGTACAAGCCAAGCTCTTCCCCCCCAAAATGGTGTAAATTTCTGCAACAAACACTAACCATTAAAATGTTAAGAATTTAATTAAACACAAATATGTAAATTAGATTTTCTTTATACATAATATTTTCATTATATATAACTCATGCTAGGGTACTTTTACTACGCTAAAGTACCATTTAAAGCTATTTATTCATTTTTCTTATTTGCTTACTTACTTAATTACTATCTAGAACATGCTTTAGTAAAGGGCTTTAAAACAACGGCAGTATGATTGACAATAAAAAATTACAGAATGTGCGAGTTGACGCCCATGCACCAATCGCTAACCATTAAAATGTTAGATTTGAATTAAAATGCCACTTATATATATATATATATATACGTGTTTAATTAAATTTCTTAAATCATCGTGTTCACCCATGGGTTTACTGCATATACAAAAGGGTAGGAAACGAAGAAGTTTCTTTTTCCGTTTTTTGCATTGAGTTTAATGATGCAGCACTTTTAGTATTCATAGCAAAAGCAACCCAACAGTGTGATTAAAGTACCCGAAATAACACAGAATTTTGACCCAGCATTAACAACCTAACGACGTGTTTACAGAAACCCTGCATTTTTTTTTGTGTACTACTACAGTACTAATGAATGGAGGAAGTGCAGTCAAAGCCCGGGAATTCTGCGTGCTGTCGCGTTGTATTCAGTGTGTAGCATATATTTTTGTGATTGTTTCATTTCATGTCTGTATGTTTGTATATGTCATATCTGCACATGCGTTTATCAGCCTTCAAGTTCAAGTTTATTTGTCACATGCACAATCATACAGAGTACAATATGCAGCGAAATGATTTTTGCGACCACAGAGTCGCGACGGCAGCCACCTAACCGGCGCCATCATAGAAAATAAGGAATAAGATACATTAGGATAACGAGGGTAAAAAAATCCCCTCCCAGACTGTCCTTCGAAAAGGGCAGTGTGCGATCAGGGGTACAAAAAATACCTCAGCAACAAGCACAAAAAAACATGTAATCACAAGACATAAACATTGCAACGATGAGGGTACAGGGGATAGGAAATGTCCAATGTAGGCAAACAGCTCCAGTCCCTGCAGCTAGAGAGCGCTGGTCCCGATTCCGCCTGCCCACACTGAAGGGAATAAGCACACGAAGGCGTTGGATATGGGGAAGGTAGAGTGTCTATCTGTAGCTGTTCTGTGAGTGCGTGCGTGTCAGTTTGTAAGCCTGTAACATCCCGTAATAGTCTGCGCCAGGTGTCCTTGAAGGGGGGAGGAGTAGGATTCCAGAGCGTCTCGTTATCTTGGTCTTCGGGGAGTTAGTTATGTCTCCAGCCACGGCCTTGAAATGCAGTAGCTGGAAAGAGAAAGGGCAGCCGAAAAAGAAAAAACATATTTTCCAGGTTTCGATCAATATCTGCCAATTTCACAGATATTTAATGTCCATCACTGGTCTCCAGGTCTGTCCAAATCACGTTGCATAGCTGCTAGTCTCACCAAGATGTTATCCAATTTGCGGTCCAGAACCACAGTCTGATTACTGACAGCTCTCGTCACCACTATTTCCCAGCCAGACAGTCTCTTGGGGTTGAGACTGACTGCTTTTAAGATTTTTTGATATTCAAGTATCCCACCTAATCCAATTAGCAGAATCCCAGTTATCAGAGTTCCGAATAGGTAGATATCTTCAACATCCTCCAGAGACAGTGCAGCCAGGCACACAATGCGCCACTTCTCCCAACCGTCCATCGTGTATCCAGCAGCGAACGTCCCAGCAGGACAAGTAGGTTCCCCAGAACCCACATTTCTCGTCGAGAAGATCGTGTCAATTGCATTCAGAGACCACTTGATCAAATCCATATTCCTTTTTTTTATTTTCAAGAGCAAGACGAGGAGAGTCTCTGAATAGTATTCACAAGACAGACAAGAGAAGCAAGCGGGGAGAGATAAGGGAGGGAGAGCAGATGCGACCGCCTTCGTTAAGAGCAAAAGAGGAAAATTATTACCTTTTGATCAAAAAGGCGCACGCGCAACTCACTTTCACTTTGCACAAGGAGGTGTTTATTGTTTAGTGTATATTTAAAGCGCATAAACACAATAAAACAATATTGTTTTAGGCTAACATATCATTCGTTTGTATTATTATTTCGTCTTTTTGCAGACACGCGCGGGTGCATTACAATAAAAGTAAGAATAATAATAATAAATTCGGAGCACTACTACTACTAATAAGAAGTATCCTCATTGAAGGAGAAGAAAATGAAGAATAAATAAATATCAGTATTTACAGTTTGAGCTTGACACGTTTATGAGCTCTGTCGCTTGCTGTCAATGGGCGCCTAAGAGAGATAACACATTTTCAGCTTCAGTAGACACACAATACTTCAGACTGAAACACGACTGCCACCTACAGGTAATGAAGGACAGTTTCACAGCTTGCTGCGGCAAGTCGAGGGATCCCTTTTCTCGAAACGTACGTTTTTAATGGCGACATCTGTATTCATAAATATTATGGAATATGTTGTTCGAACTGAAACAGATATGTCACTAATATCTCCAATGCAGCATGCTTTATTTAGCAGAAAAAAATTAATGATGCTAAAATCACATACTGTATATACAGTAAGCCTGTACCCTTACACAGTAAGGAAGTGGAGTAACATCTGATTCTATTTAATGTCATTTGCAGCAATGCTTTACATGCACTTTAACTGTTTTGCTAAATAATAAGCAAACTGGAAAATAAATACTCAACTATAAATTACATTAAAGACTTTATTTACAAATTAGTAAAATAAATGTACTGTATGTATTGGTGGTGCAAGAAGGCAGAGCATCAAGGGTCCGTCCTCTTCATGATAATCTACAACAGGGGAGAAATAAAGACATGTTAATATAAGTATCTAGTAAAAAGGCAGACAGGCACGCACACAAAATTTCATAGAATGCAAGCTTTTAGTAATGCTGTATACAATTATTTGGTTTTGCTTTTAAGGAATGCTGTAGAATTTGGCCCTATCTACACCATTTGTTAACACACACATCATATCCATGAAGAGACAAACGCATGTGTCCCTGTCCCCTGATTAAGATGTGCTCAATGGTGTTCCTGAAAAGAGAGGTAAATTCTTCTGAGCACTCACCTTCTGCTCAGTTTGTAAAGTTGGTGTAGAAATCAGCTGATACACAGGCAGTTGATGATTTACATACAGTTCACTGTGAAAAGGAAAACACACAATCATACATGTTATAGGGAGTATAAACACATATTTAATGACTTTATAATAGAACAGATAGAACCTAAACAAAAGCCCCTTTTCTTGACTGTTACATACATTTTGTAAGCACATAGCTAACCATTCAGAAGATCTCTAGCTATGATAAAACCACTACATTAAACACCAGGATACATTATATGCCACTCAGGAGCTCCGATAAACTGCATATAACAATTCATCTGTTTATTTATTTATTTGTTTGTTTGGTTATTTAACAGGGACAGTGCATGGCCCTTAGCCTTACCAGAATTAGCTACAAGCTAAATTTCATCTGTAGTCCCCAGGCAGGAAGAAATAACATACAGTTAATCCAACAAACACATATACAGTGGTTACTCAATCGGAATGTAGGTTCTACCGTCGCGGAGCTCAGCGGTACCATTTGGCTTTGTGCGTTTGCTGGCTTTTACCGCTGAGTAGCGCTATATAACTACAGACTGACGCCTCATGCCTTAGTTCATTCTCTGCTGGATTAATGAGACACGGAGTTTTAGAACTGCACGTAGTAGCGGATAAAATCAAGTAAAACATTGTAGTTAAACAAATTTATAATCACAGAACTAAAATTACAGTACAAATTTAGAATTTAAATTTAATTATAACGTATTAGGATCAAATTTAAACAAAATAAATGTTAATACAGTGAGCCTTTGGATTTTATCACGTGTAATTAGAAAAGACGCGTGTAGGGTTTTGTGTCGTCTTATATCTTGTGTTCTTTAAATTTGTAGTAGATTTATTAACTAAAATAAATGACCATAAAATTATAACATGTCAGGACGTTCTACTGCGTCAGCTGATGTTGGTCATTCAGCCCTGCTTGTGTTTTTGCATTATTATAAGAATGAAATGCAGTAGACTGTTATGATCTGTAACGGATTCGACCCATGTTGCACGGGCGGCACCATAAAGCACGGACACGAGGCGAGGTCTTACGGGGAAAAGGCTAATTTATTTAGGTAAAATTGGGAAGGAAAGTGTTGAAGGAGGAAGAATGGAAAGAATGGGATAAAGGTTGTGCATGTGCAGTTCCGGGGCCGTGCCACACTGGCATGCGGGCACACAGCTGATGATAAGTGTTGGTGCGCGAAGTGGCAGAACTGAGCACGCGGAGGCAGCGCTTCTCCCGCTGTCGATGGCCGGCGCGAGTCCTCGCAGACGTAAAAACAACACAAACGTCCTCGCAGCCTTTTCCTCTTTAGGCAGCGGGGCTGCGAGGGCGGGCACGGTGCAGGAGTGAAGATGCCGCGGGAGCTCGCGCAGCTCTTTCTCGCGCTGTCCTCAGCGCGGAGATCAAAGGGCGGAATTCTAGTGTCCTTGTTTAAAGTCCCTGGGGCGCGTCACATCACCCCACTGACATGCTTCTTTCATATTCTCCATCACATCACGTACTTCCCAGACCTCGGACAAAACTCCGCGCCTTGCTTTTATAATGCGGAGCAAGCCCGAGATCATATTAACGTTAATTATCGCCAGCCGGCACGAATAGGCGGCTCCGTCCCCTTTGCTGCCTATTCAGGGAGCCTACGAAGTGAGCGAGTAGCGATAGTAGATTTGGGCGCACGCCTGTCACAGACGCAAGCCGTGGCAGATCATCATAATTGTCTTTAACTTGTATTAAGGTTTTCTTAGCGGAGGTACAGCGCAATGGGGGTCATTATTTACTATTAAAAATTAAACGAATTTACAAAACTTTATGCGTGCGATTAAGCGCTGATTCTACGTAGGAAAGTAAAGAAGAGGCTCCTGATGCTCAACATTCCGGAGACCAAACCCGATTTAAATTAAATTAACAAATATTGCAAGTAAATGACAATAGCCCACGTTTAAAAAAAACATTTTTATTTAGATTATAAAAAATAATCCTGCATCTATTTTAGGTGTTCCAGCTGCCACTGTTCTAGAATTCAAATTAAATCAAATCTTATTAGGATCAAATTTTAGCACAATAAATGTTAACACAGTGAGCCTTTAGATTTTATCACTTGTAATTAGAAAAGAAGCGTGTAGGGTTTTGTGTCATCTTATTTTTTGTGTTCTTTAAATTTATAGTAGATTTATTAACTGAAATAAATGACCATAAAATTAAAACAGTGTTAGGACATTCTACTGCCTCAGCAGATGTCGGTCTTTCAGCCCCGCTTGTGTTTTTGCGTTATTATAAGAATTAAATGCAGTAGACTGTTATGATTTGTAAGGGGTTCGACCCATGTTACCCAAACGACTCAGTTCAGATGTAAGTAAATGGATAGAAAGTAAATGGCTGTGCTGGGGGAGGGAGGTGCTAATGATTTGGTCGGCTCTGTGTGTGTGTGTGTGAGAGAGAGAGGGGGGTGTCGCAGTGGTTGATTATTCAGTGAAACAAAGGCTCAGCTGAAAAATGTTAGGCACATCAGTCACTTAACCCCCCAAAAAAGGTATTTAGTTGTAATATAACAGATGCGCACTAAATACCAAACCTAAACCAGGCACAAGGATTAATAAAACAAGATAGCCCCCATACCCGTTTTTTTAAATAAAAATACCAAAGAAGATTATTGTGTATAGACTGATTGAAAACAATGCAATTTACGCTATTATAAGGAAAATCTCAAGTTCTTCCATTCCAAGGATTAAAAAGGCAACAATGTTAACTTTAGAATCTAGAATCCAGAAGATTAAAATTACACAAATTTAAATCACTGAAAGTCAGCCTCAGATTCAAGAGGTTTTTAAAGTGGGGAGAAGTGCATTTCAGTTTCTCTGAATGTATAGGTGAGAACAGCCGATTCACACCTGGGGAGGGTAAATAATTTGTATTTGAATGTTGTCTGGCATTATAAAGCACTATAGTGACACTAAAAAACCACCCCGGATTAATAGGAATTATTATACTGCATAATTATTATTTAGCACAAAAAAATTCCTCGCGCTCGGGAAAACTATGCGTGCGGTTGAGCGCCGATTAGAGTTTAGGAAATTAAAGCGGAGGGTTTTTATTTAGACTATAAAAAAATAACCTGCGTCTATTTTTAGGCGTGCCAGCTGCCACTTTTTAGTTAGAAGTTTTCAATACAAATCTTATAATGCCCACATGACATGACGGAATAAAGGCACGGCTTATTATGATTCCGGGCTTGCACACCGCGCTATAAAATACTTGGGGTTTGTTGGGTTACAGTGGATTTTACTACGCGGTGTAAGTGCAATGGCCATTCGTCCGCTCGCGCTGACTCTGCTCTCCGCGGATGGCCGGACCGGCCCCTCCCACCTCTCGCTCCTTTGAAGTCCCTGGGGCGCGTTCCATTTGCCCCACTTGCATGCCGCACTTCCGCGTTGTTGCACGCGTGTTGCATACACAGAGCGTAGTAAAATCCACTTTAACCCAACAAACCCTGAGTAATTTTATAGCGCGGGGTGCAAGCCCGGGTAACGATAGCAACGATAGCTCACCAGTCATGTGTAATTCTGCGGTCCCGCTGCTTCGCATGTCTGAAGGGAAGGACGCCTAACTAGTGTGCGAGGAGCGATATTAATTTGGGCGCACGCCGTGACAGGCTGAAAAAACTGTTGTCAGATTAATGTGCAAAAACTATATAATAAAACTATATAAGACTACATGGCCTTTATAAGACTCAACTTTTATTTAAGCGCACTCACAATAACGAAAAAACTTAATGATTTTGTAAATGTTTGAAAGCAAATAAGGTGCGCTGTTCTGTATTGTTTTTGGTGAACTTAAGCGCGTCAGAAAATGAACTCAAACGTTTTTTTAAATGGTCAGAGTCAGTCTGCTTGCTGTTTTCCCGACGCATCCATAATCAAACTTCATGGAAAACTTCATGAGTGCTGATTTAGACTATGGAGTAAATTAAAGAGGAGAATCACGATGCCGAATCGAAGTCCTGAGCCCAAACCTCATTTAATTTAAATTAAATTAACAAATATTATAAGTAAAAAAAACAATAGCCCATGTTTAAAAACCGTTTATAAATTCTTTTCTACATGAGTTGGCCCGGTGTTATGCGCAGAGCGCCGGGAGATTTCCTGAAGTTTCGAAATCGCGGGGCATTTTTTCTAAATAGATGCTATCGTTAATAACTGATGGAGGTTTTGAGCTGTATACACACGCATTCCTGCCTATACAACTCTTAAAACTACACCTGTGACACAATAACAGTAATATTTCGAACATTCTGTAGGCTGAAATTTGGAGAAACGAAAGAATAATGAATAAACCAGTTGTTGGGTCAAAATAACCCAACCAGGTGTTCATTTGTAAACTTCATCTCATATGAGCCAACATGAGCAACCCAACAATGTGTTTAAAGTACCTAAAATAATCCAGAACTTAAATAACAATAAACAGATATAGAGATACGCTGTATAACAGTCACTATTGTATTTACTGCAACGAGCGAAAATGTCACTTTGCGCCACCTGGCGGCCATTTTACGAATGACTTTAAAATGCAACTGATTTATTTTGGCCGCTGACGTTTTTACACGGCGGTGAGCGCGACGGTAATAACCATTCCAATTGATCAACTACTGTAAATACACCATAAAAGCATCATCACACAAGTAGCCTTTCAAACAACAACAAAGTTTCACACTCTTAAGAACACATTAAAACACACCAGCAGGACAAATAAAATTCTATATTAATAGATGCAACAATGCAATGTTAGAATATGACAATAAAGAATTTTTGGAGTTTATGATTGATGAGTACATGATTGAGTAGATTTAAGCCATAATATTATCTTATATTTAAAACCAGTAAATGAACTGATGTCTGTGATCTCGTTTGGTATAGAGTTCCAGTAACTGAAGGCTCTGATAGAGAAGGCTGATCTGCCAAACTCAGTACGTCTGTGCTGTACGGCACAGTGACCTCTACTGGTCACCCTGGTTGTTCTCCTACTGTCGGAAAGTAATGATATTGTAGCGTTTTTACGCCGAGAAGAATGCTGGAGAGACGAGTGAGCTTGTTTGCTACCCAATGCAATGGCTGGGAGTACTTTATTTAGCACACAGCCGGTAATGGCATGAGCAGCACCTTCACTCAGGAGCCTACCTCTAATTCAGCGTCAGCCTGAACTAGAGCACATTTCACACGTCACACACCTCAACACACACACAACAGGGCCGAAGTCACTAACCCAAACACCTTTCCCCATCATGGTGAACACACCGACATTCCCGCAAAGCATGCTGGTCGTCAGCCGCCGCCCCGCCCACGCCACACTGCCCCCACCCGAGCTGTGACCGTCCCTGGTCACCATGACCAAGTTTGTTTTGGAGGCGTGGAGGCGGTCGGCGCTGGCGGTGGGAACGCCGGCGTCCCTTGGCAAGTGAGGGATGAACGCGAACGCAGTCCTGAGGCGGTCCGGCCTCCACAGAGTTCCCCACATGTTTCCCCGGCGTGCGGCTGGCAAGGCGCAAGACGGTCCCGGTGGAGCAAAACTCGTGCCCGCCCCGCCAACCGCACCCGGTAGATGACATCGGAGAGCCGAGCTATTACCGTACAGGGGCCCACCCAGTGAGACACACGCCCGGCCGAGAGCCCCCTCCTTCTCCTTCCGGAGGAACACACCCACACCTGCTCGCCAGCAGCAAAATCTCGCCCCTGGCTGTGAGTGTCCACGCCCATTCGCCCCATAGGTGCCCCCACCCGAAAGTCTTGCAGCGGTGCCCGCGACCGCTGGGTGGGGCCCTTCTGCCTGGCGATGAGCGGTTCACAGTTCAGCTGTGAGACCGGCGGAGCGACTGTGGGTGACGCTCTGGGAGACGCAGTAAGACGGCTGCATGCTGGCTTGGACGGCTGATCACCACCGGAGAGCCTGGAGGACTGCACGGGGGGAACGTCCTGCGTCGAGGGTTCTACATCGAGACGGCGCTCCACTTGCTCGCAGTACCGGCCACGCGCTTTGCTGCCCGGCCGGCGAGGTAAAGCGCCGGTGTTAGCGCGCAGATTTCCCGCTCGGTCTGCTACCGGAAGTTCCGCCCCCCGGGTGTGTGCTGCTAACCTGTCCAGCTGTGGTTTGGGTCCGAGCAACCTGGCTACCCCGAAGTTTCCACGCAGAGTTCTGCTGGACAAGTTCAGCACCGCACCCCATCTCTCCAAAATGTCCAACCCCAAAACGCAGTCCTCCTCGACATTCCCCACTAAGAACTGGTGTGTAAAAGTTCGACCACCCACCTGGACTCGCGCTGTGTGACACGCCCGTACCTTGACGCAGCCCCCAGCAACGGTGCAGATGCTGAAAGCAGGATCAGGCCGTCGGCGAACACACTTGCTTTGCCCCAGTACTCCAGAGCGCAGCAGCGAAACAGTGGAGCCGGTGTCCACGAGCGCCCGCAGTAAGACGCCATCCAGCACACAGTCAATGTGAAGCCCAGCGCGGCTTCCCAAGTGTCCTCCCGGCGCTAGTTTAGCGGCTGCTGGTGTACGCTGTCCCGTGCCTCGGCCTCGCCGCGAAACGTCGGAGCGCTGCTCGTTGCCTAGCCGCGACGGGTAGCCCTGTCCCCGGCTAGGTTCACGAACGGAGCGCCACTGAGCTGCGGGCGGTCGCTCGGCTCTTCCGCCGTGATGTACCGCCGATATGGGCTCAGCGCGCTCGGCCTCGCGCAGCGGCAGGTCGCTTTGCCGGCTAACGGCGCACGGAGCTGTAGCTTGCTCCGGCGCTGGATCTCGGGGCGGAGGCTGGCGCAGCGCAAGCGCCGGAGCAAGCTACAGCTCCGTGCGCCGGGATTTTCACTTCACCGCTCCGCGTTGGTTGCCGTGGTGTGCTCGCTTTAGCGCCGTCGGGAAAGCGCTTCTTCTTCGCGAGAAGTCGCTCCGCTACTCGGCGGCCCGCTTGGATTTTCAGTAGGTCTTCCGTTGTGCGCTCGCACCCGTTACTCTCCATCCCACTTCTGACACCAATGTAGCGTTTTTACGCCGAGAAGAATGCTGGAGAGACGAGTGAGCTTGTTTGCTACCCAATGCAATGGCTGGGAGTACTTTATTTAGCACACAGCCGGTAATGGCATGAGCAGCACCTTCACTCAGGAGCCTACCTCTAATTCAGCGTCAGCCTGAACTAGAGCACATTTCACACGTCACACACCTCAACACACACACAACAGGGCCGAAGTCACTAACCCAAACACCTTTCCCCATCATGGTGAACACACCGACATTCCCGCAAAGCATGCTGGTCGTCAGCCGCCGCCCCGCCCACGCCACAATATAAACTCCTCTAATGGAGGTGCAGCCAGATTATTAATAATTCTGTACACTAAGCAAACATTGGCAAAGTAGATAAAACTTTGGAAAGTCATAAGTTTGTGCTTTTGAATGATGCTACAGTGATGATACCCTGGTGGCTTTTTGTCTAATACTTTGAGAGTTTGTTTATACAACGTTTGTAGTGAAGCAAGTATTGTTTTTCCAGTTTGTGACCAACTTGTACTGCAATATGCAAAATGTGAAAAAAATCATTGAGTGCATGTACAATTTAGCAGCATCTAAATGTAACTGATTACGAATGTGTCTAAAATTTCTTAAATTAGGTTTAACAATATTGCAAACCTGCTTTATATGTTTTTGTAACATTACACATAACAGGAGCAGCTCAGGGATAATTAGCAATAGTTGATAGGCAACAGTTGACATTCTGCTATCTTAGCTATTTTAGTAAGCTAGCGCTTAGCATAATGATATTAACTTGCTTATACACTCACCTAAAGAATTATTAGGAACACCATACTAATACGGTGTTTGACCCCCTTTCGCCTTCAGAACTGCCTTAATTCTATGTGGCATTGATTCAACAAGGTGCTGAAAGCATTCTTTAGAAATGTTGGCCCATATTGATAGAATAGCATCTTGCAGTTGATGGAGATTTGTGGGATGCACATCCAGGGCACAAAGCTCCCGTTTCACCACATCCCAAAGATGCTCTATTGGGTTGAGATCTGGTGACTGTGGGGGCCATTTTAGGACAGTGAACTCATTGTCATGTTCAAGAAACCAATTTGAAATGATTCAAGCTTTGTGACAGTGTGCATTATCCTGCTGGAAGTAGCCATCAGAGGATGGGTACATGGTGGTCATAAAGGGATGGACATGGTCAGAAACAATGCTCAGGTAGCTCGTGGCATTTAAACGATGCCCAATTGGCACTACAGGGCCTAAAGTGTGCCAAGAAAACATCCCCCACACCATTACACCACCACCACCAGCCTGCACAGTGGTAACAAGGTATGATGGATCCATGTTCTCATTCTGTTTACGCCAAATTCTGACTCTACCATTTGAATGTCTCAACAGAAATCGAGACTCATCAGACCAGGCAACATTTTTCGAGTTTTCAACTGTCCAATTTCGGTGAGCTCGTGCAAATTGTAGCCTCTTTTTTCCTATTTGTAGTGGAGATAAGTGGTACCCGGTGGGGTCTTCTGCTGTTGTAGCCCATCCGCCTCAAGGTTGTGTGTGTTGTGGCTTCACAAATGCTTTGCTGCATACCTCGGTTGTAACGAGTGGTTATTTCAGTCAAAGTTGCTCTTCTATCAGCTTGAATCAATCGGCCCATTCTCCTCTGACCTCCAGCATCAACAAAGCATTTTCGCGCACAGGACTGCCGCATACTGGATGTTTTTCCTTTTTCACCAATTCTTTGTAAATCCTAGAAATCGTTGTGCGTGAAAATCCCAGTAACTGAGCAGATTGTGAAATACTTAAACCGGCCCATCTGGTGTAGATTCATATTTTGACAGGCATTATACAGAAACAATGGAGCTAACTGTTTACATCACGTATATGTGTCCAAATACACTATTAAATTATTATACTGTATATTAATGAACAAGCTAGTTTCCGTGTGCTAAGCGCTAGCGGTAAGCATAGTGATATTAACTTGCTTATAAATCCATATGTGGATGTATATTACAGAGATGCCATGGAGCTGATGGTTTACATCAGTGTTTAATGGTCTAAATAAGATGTTATTCCTTTTACATTTACATTTAGGCATTTAGCAGACGCTCTTATCCAGAGCGACTTACATTTTTATCTTATTACACATCTGAGCAGTTGAGGGTTAAGGGCCTTGCTCAAGGGCCCAACAGTGGCAACTTGGTGGTTGTGGGGTTTGAACCTGGGATCTTCCGAACCATAGTCCAATGCCTTAACCACTGAGCTACCCCTGGCCTTTTAATCACTGACATTTACACTCGGCACGGCATTTCCCCCAAACACTTCAATAGTATTCATCTGATTAATTTTATATATTAAACATTACCTGGTACGTGTGTGCAGTTGAAAATTTAGTAAAAATTATAACGTTATCACGCTATAATTCACTATATATTCCATCATGTTGAGTCCTGGAGCTGATATCCGGAAAGGTTCAGTTGCGTTTTGACCTCACTCCCATAGTCCTTTGCCCATTAGCTTTAGCTTTTAGCTTGCAAAATACGGGAGAAAGAGAGTTCTCACACAGGAAAAAGCACACACACACGGGAAAAAGCACACATTTACAAGAGAAAAAGCGCACATTTACTAGGGAAAAAACATACATTTACTAGGGGAAAAACACATTTTCAAGGGAAAAAAAACATTTACAAGGGAAAAACACATTTATAAGGGAAAAAGCACACATTTACAAGGGAAAAAACATTTATAAGAGACAAAGCACACATTTTAAAGGGAAAAAAACACTTACTTGGAAAAAAACATACACATATACAGGAAAGATGATTTGCCTTTCTGGGCCACCGTATTTCAATGACAACATTATACAGCATATAGGGTTCCTGCTGGGTTCAGTCTGTATCTGAACCAAAAAGATTTTAACTATATTAAGTAGCAAAGTGATAAATATGACTTGTACTGAGTCTCCTACAGGTTTCCTCAGATAAACTCCCCAATGCCAGTCCTGTCAGGTGAGAATCCCATCAATGTCCTGAAACTGTTCCTGTCCATTTAAGCTCTTTGTTCCACTCACTGGGTTCAGTTCGAGTCCATGTGGTTTTTCACCTGCTGATCCTTCAGGATTTTTTGGGATTGAAGAATGTATGTCCAAGTCTCTGAGTCTGTTCAATGTTATTATTAAAAGATTCCATTTGCTGATATAAAAAGGCAAGAAAAAGTGAATCTTCGGCACACCGCTGTTCATCTCGAACCAAATCTAAAAGAGAAAGATCTGAATTAATAAACACAAACTAGACAGGGCCGCTTCATGATCAACAGCACGTAATCACCTTTGCTGTAAGTAAAACATTACTACCTCATGTATATAATGTAATTTAACATTTATAGAATACTGTATTTCAGACTATTTATTACACCTGTACCACCACGGTCCCGGGGAATAAGATCTGGTTCTCCGGATAACTGAGCCGCCGCTTTGTCTCCCCCTAGTGTGTCTACGTTGGTATATGTCTCACGAAAACACTAAATCACACTAAACTGTGTCTTTCCCCTGTGTGTCTATTTAAACCAGCCGAACCCGTAGCTGCCTCTCCGTGCACTGTGATTTTCGTTGGTATGAAAGGTGTTCTAATCTCCACTGTCTCTTGTTTTTCTCAGGACTGAAAGGAGTCTGCAGGGGCGAGGTCTGATTTGTACCACATCCGAACGGATTTGAGTTCCCAGCTGAGGAGCACTTAGCCCTTTCGTTATCAAGCAACTTTGGTTGTGATTTTCTTTTAATTCGGTTTTGTTTTCTATGAAACCGACCACCTACAGACCCAGTCTGAGGAGTTCTCTGAACCCCTTGTTATTTTGTCTTGTTTAAACTATTGAACTTAAATAAATAGTCGTTGAAATCACTTCCTGCATCTGCGTCTGTCTCCAAGCACAGGAAATCATGACACTATTCACTTAGAACAAATGAAAACTTCCACAAGTTCTAACAGGAAAGTGAGCCGACATTTACAATCACATCACAGACTGATGCTTTAAAATCATATCACTGCTGTGTGTTTTATCTCCTGTTCTACATGTATATTTAAGTGCAGACTTTAAGAAGAAGCGGAGGTGAATTTTACAGGAATGACAGAAGACGCGGTGAGGAGGTGGAGAGCTGGAAGGAGTGTCAGAGTGAGTAAAGTAGCTGATTAAATCTAATATTTGTGGCAGATTTACAATCTGCATTTCTTCAAACCTGCACTCAGGTGGGATGTTTTGTAAACTCTGTCTGACTCCCTGTCTCCTGCTTTCACATGAAGTTTAAATCAACACCAAACAGCATTAAAGATAATGGTTAAAAAAAGTCTGATTTAATAGAATAAAGTGAAATTTTAACTCTGTAATCTGATATTTACTGGAACTAAAGAGAAATGCTAATGTACAGTACAAGCTAATGCTAATGTACAAAATAATGCTAATTAGCCCGTTAATGTGTTTCAGTGTTTATATAAAGAGATCATTACTCACCTCAGTGTCTGTAGTTTGTAATGTTCATCGTCCTTAAGGGCAGAGAGACACTTCCGTCCTGAGTCTCCTATTTTGTTCCCATACAGATCCAGTAGTCTCAGGTGTGAGGGGTTTGATTTCAGAGCTGAAGCGAGAGCAGCACAGCCTTCATCTGAGACACCACAATCATCCAACCTGCAGAGACACAATGACACACACTTCACTCTCAGGATGTAAACTTCAAGAGAAGGTGTGTGTGTGTGTGTGTGTGTGTGTGGAAAAAACTTGGGCATTTAATCTAAAATATATTACTTTAAGCTCTGTGATCTCTCTCTCTCTCTCTCTCTCTCTCTCTCACACACACACACACACACACACACCTACTGATGGTGTTCTCTCCTTTAGCTCTGTGTTACTATATGAATGGATTTAAGTCTGTGGGTTTATTCATAGACATTCTGTATTTATGACTAAATGTGTAATAATATAAGACTATTTTAAAATGTTAGAGAAAGAACTGATGGGGGAAACTGCATGTGTTTAATACTGCTTGTCCATTTGTCTGTTTCTGTAACCCAGATCTGGCACCTCTATTCATAGCACATAAAGTCAAACTGAAAGAACATTCAGTAACTAAATGAACTTTTAACTCTTAGAAGGAATAAAAAGAATGGTTTTTGTCTTGTATTGATTTTAAGCTTTTAAACCCTGCAGCTCACACAGTGCAGTTAGTTTGTGTCCAACTGCCCCTATCTCACATACGCGGTTTCGCGCCGTGGCCGTAAGTATGGATCATCATGATTCATCTTTAGTTTTGGCGCTGTGGTTATGTTTCCATCTTTCCGCGTGTCGGTCCTCGCATAGTCAAACTGCATAGATGAGATGTAATAACAGTTTCGGGCAGGTTTTCAGGGCCAGGGCTTGTAGGACGACTTTCTTACACACACACACACACACACGGATTGGGAATGACTGCTGTCTGGCTCACGGATTGCATATATTGCTGTTTGTTTCCGGCTTCGCTACCGTTTGGACGTTCCTGCTTACTCCTCTGCGCTTTGCTCTTTGTATCTGTAATTTTCTCTAATTCCTCTACGATTTTTACAAAAAGGGGACTTTTCCCTCCCCCTGCCAGCAGTTACATTCCAGAGATGGGAAAACAAAGCTGCCTACATTCAAATGAACAAGTGAAAAAAAAGCCCTTTGTGGAATCTACTTGTTGCATGACCTGCCACACATTTCGACAAAGGATTGCAGTTCTTGAAACAAAGTTACTTGCTGGACTTCCCAAACTGGCAGAACATTTAGCGGATCGTCAGCATGGACCCCTTCAGCATACAGCCGATGAGTCTCGTGAATCTAGCAAATCTCAACAGTTTATACAGAGTGTAGAGGAACATGCCAAAACTGATCAACAGATTAATCGATGGTACAAACAAGGAGAAAGACGCAAAGGCACTCAAGATATCAGATTGTCACGAGTATCTCATATTGCTGCAATAGCATCCTCTTCCCCAGATATAGCTGTGACAAGACTTGCGACTTGCAAACACTGGTATTTTGCCACCCCCCATTCATCTTGAGAACAGATTCAAAGCGTTGATTAATGTGGGTTAGGAATCCCCAAATGTTATTGAATATAGATCGGATCAGCCATCAGCTAACGCCGCTAACAACAGGCATTCAATGTCGAGCAGTGAGCGGCACTCAGCTCACAGAAAATGGAGAAACTGGCTTTTTTTTGTATTGTTGCCACGAAAGTTTCGCGTTTGTATCAGCGTTTAAATTACATAGTTTTTTATTTATACAATAATAATATTAATAGCAAATTAATAGTGAGAGCAGCGTTATTCCCGTAGCGGACAGTCTGGGTGCCACAGGCGGAGATAACCAGCCCCCGACTCCGGCATTAGAGCCCTCACAGCGGGGCGAGTGGGTCTCCTCTGGTTATAGGAGACTCTATAATGAGGCACGTGAAATTAGTCAGGCCTTTAGGGGCGCCAGCAGCAGTGGTTAGGTGTATCCCGGAAGCCAGAGCACCGGACATCAGGTAATCTTAGGGCTCTAGGACAGCACAGGTTCTCTAAGATAGTGGTACATGCTGGAGCTAATGATATACGCCTTCGTCAGTCAGAGGTTAGTAAGAATAACTTTATAGAGGTGTTTAAATTAGCGAAGGCGATGTCCGATGAAGTAATAAGCTCTGGTCCCATCCCAATGAGACGTGGCGACATAGCTTACAGCAGGTTATGAACTGCTGGATGTCCAGGTGGTGGACAGACAGACAGGCTAAACCAACCGTCTGCTAGCTGCATAAAGTCGTCACTCAGGGTTCATCATATTGAGACTGTGTCTGTTCCCCGAGCTAAAAACAAATTTAGAAAGACTCAAAGTCTGTTTTAGTAATTTAATTAACATAAAGACCACAAACTCAGATCATACTGAATGCACAGCCGGCACCTCTGATCTGAAGCTAGGACTATTAAATATTAGATATACTCTGTTTAACAGAAACCTGGATTAAACAGGACGAGTATGCAGCTCTAAATGAAGCTAGTCCTCCTGGATACAGCTACATACACCAGCCTCGGTTAACTGGTAGAGGAGGAGGCGTCGCAGTTATTCACAATGATAATTTGACTATTGTACAAAAACACGGACACAAATTTAATTCATTTGAAATTCTTTATAGTAACATAAGTGTATTTAACTATATTAAGTCAGCTCAGTCGATTCCACTAATTGTCATTTACAGACCTCCAGGGCCGTACTCTGAATTTCTTAGTGAATTTGCAGATTTCCTCTCAAACCTAGTCGTTTCTGTAGACAAAGTGTTAATTGCTGGAGATTTTAATATTCATTTTGAGAATTCAGAAGACCCTCTGAGAATAGCATTTATGTCCATACTGGACTCGGTAGGAGTAAATTAGTGTGTAGTAGGGCCCACTCATAAAGCAGGTCACACTTTAGATTTAATAATATTATTCAGATTAAGTATAAGAAATTTATTCACAATTCCACTATCTGAAGTTATCTCAGATCACTATCTTCTCTCAATTCAAGTGTGTCACAGTAATAATGTACGCACAGCGCCGCGCTACCGTATGAAACGTACATTCACGTCAACTAATCTCCCAGGGTTCCCAACTTCGATTAGATCACCGTCTGACCCCACAGAACTCGATCAGGCGCCTGAATATTTAGAGTCGACATTTCACTATACCTTAGATAATGTACCTCCAGTTAAAAGAAAAATTATTAGAGATAAGAAACTTGCTCCCTGGTATAACGATCACACGCGCACTTTAAAACAGACCGCTCGGAAATTAGAACATAAATGGCGTCAAACTAAATTGTATTATTAGTATTATGTAGTATTTCAAATAGCATGGAAGGAGAGCATCCTGAACTATAGAAAAGCTCTTAGTGTAGCTAGATTAACATATCTCTCCACTCTTATAGGAAATAACAAAAATAATCCTAGATTTTTTTTTAATGCTGTAGCCAAATTAACCAGAAATAAGACCACTGCAGAAATCTCCACAACAACATCATGCAATAGTGAGGACTTTATTAACTTTTTTAATAATAAAATTGTAAATATTAGGCATAAAATTGAGGCTTTGAAACCGAACAATGTAATTGATGCAGATGTTAATCTAGCCATGTCAGATCAGAACCTAGAGTACTTTACTCCCCTTGAAGAGAATGAACTAATTTTACTCATCTCTTCTGCAAATTCATCAACCTGTATATTAGATCCTGTACCGACACATTTTCTTAAACAGATAGTACCAGCAATAACAGAACCCCTGTTGAGAATAATTAATTCTTCACTCAGCATTGGTTATGTTCCAAAA
Organism: Clarias gariepinus; assembly: GCF_024256425.1. Classification (NCBI taxonomy): domain Eukaryota; kingdom Metazoa; phylum Chordata; class Actinopteri; order Siluriformes; family Clariidae; genus Clarias; species Clarias gariepinus. The sequence continues at coordinate 4,972,264 of NC_071127.1, forward strand.
TCTTTTAAATTAGCAGTTATTAAACCGATTATTAAGAAACCTGACCTCGACCCCTGTCAGCTTTCCAATTACAGGCCAATATCAAACCTCCCCTTTATCTCTAAGATTCTGGAAAAGATAGTAGCGGAGCAGCAATGCTCAAATCTACATAGAAATGGCATAAATGAACTGTATCAATCAGGATTTAGGCCTCATCACAGCACAGAGACAGCACTCGTTAAAATAGTAAATGACCTCTTGCAGCTTTTGACACCATTGATCACAGTATTCTTCTTCTCAGATTAGAAAATGTAGTAGGAATTAAGGGTACAGCCCTCTCCTGGCTCAGATCCTATCTGACCCATCGTTATCAGTATGTAGACTTAAATGGTGATTATTCTGCATGTTTTTTAGTGGAGTTTGGTGTTCCGCAGGGTTCAGTTTTAGATCCACTGCTTTTTTTCCCTTTACATGCTTCCTTTGGGCAACATAATCCGTAAGCATGGTATTAGTTTTCATTGTTATGCTAACGACACACAGTTATATGTCTCAGCAAAACCTGATGAGAAAAAACAGCTTACTAAAGTTGAGCAATGTGTGCAGGACATAAGAAATTGGATGCTAATTAACTTCCTTCTGCTTAATCCGGATAAGACAGAAGTTCTAGTCATAGGACCGCAAAAAGCTAGGAGTAAAATTTTAGATCACACCATAACTTCAGATGGCCTATCTGTTCCATCAAGTGCAACAGTAAAAGACCTTGGTGTGATTATTGATTCCAGCCTTTCATTTGAAGCTCATGTAGATAATATTACCAGGATAGCATTCTTTCACCTCAGAAATATTGCCAAGATAAGAAATATATTGTCGCTAAACGATGCAGAAAAACTAGTTCATGCTTTTATCACCTCTAGGTTGGACTATTGTAATGCCTTACTATCTGGTTGTTCAGCTCGGTGCATAAATAGGCTTCAGCTAGTCCAGAATGCAGCAGCGAGAGTCCTAGAACCAGAAGATATAAGCACATCACACCTATCTTATCTTCACCGCATTGGCTCCCTGTGAAATTTCGCATTGATTTTAAAATACTACTCTTGACATATAAAGCATTAAATGGTCTCGCGCCGCAGTACCTGAGCGAACTGCTAGTGTCTTACGATCCGCCACGCCTACTTCGATCAAAGGATGCAGGCTGCTTGTCAGTACCGTGTATTATGAAAAATACAGCTGGGGACGGAGCTTTTTCTTACAAAGCCCCAAAATTATGGAATAGTCTTCCAAATAGTGTTTAGGACTCAAACACAGTCTCAGTGTTTAAGTCCAGGCTAAAAACCTATTTATTTAGCCAAGCATTTTTATAAATAGATTTGCCTTAGTAGAAAGGAGCAGATCTGAGGGACTCATGGGCGTAGAGTATTATGGTGAACTGGTATGTTTAGATGCTGTCTTCCTCACTCTCATTGATCACTCAGGTTTGCTGACGGTGAGGTGATTGTTTGCTTTACATCTCAAGAAGCCCTCATGTTTGTGTTTCCTTCTGGCTCTCCCTTTTAGTTATGCTGTCATAGTTAGTCCTGCCGCAGTCTCTTGCGCTTGCACTCTACAGTTAATATACATTCACATTATACATTGTGTGACTGTGACCATACCTAACTGCCATCTCTCCTCTTCTTCTCTTTCTCCCCCTCTTTCTCTTTCCTCTCTCCCCCTGTCTCCCCCTTTCACTCTTTCTCTCTCTCTGTCGAGCTACACATGTCGTTCCTGAGCTGCCAGTGATCCAGACTCCCTCTGCCCTCCGGACCTGTCTGACCCATCCTCAGGGGCGTAGCAAGCTTTTCAAAAGTGTGGGGGATGAATGTGGTTTGTTTGTTAACAATAAAAATGATGAATACAATGACAGAAGGGTACAAAAGGTATTAACATACAAGATATAAAAAGCTTTCAATTTAAATGAGTGATAGTGATACTAGATGATACTAAAAACACACTCTGATAATCTCAGAGAAATTATTTTGTTACTCCAAATATACAGACATTTCATACAAACAACATACTGTATATTCAGAACAAAAATATAAACAACTATGTACATATATAAATGCAACCAACAACAACAACTGACCAAATAATATATGACCAACTATATCTCTCATTTAAAAGAACCAAAAGTGCTCTTTCTGCTCTCCTTACAAGAGACAAACTGCTCAGCAACCTTTTTTCTGTTTCCCCTGTCCAGCTTGTCTTTATGTACATGGCACACAGCAACACTGTTGAGGCGAGTTTGGGTCAGTGAATATTGAAAAGTAAGACAATGAAATAAATGCAAACAGCATCTAATGGTAATAGGCTTTTAACACTAGAAGCGCCGAGCAGCGGTCATTTGACCGCAAGGGGGTAAAAAAAAAAAAAAAAACTTCACACTCGATCAAATTACAGGGCCCTCCTTTCATGACTTTTTCTAGTTCTGTGAGCTTAATTACCCTGTATGCTTACATTTTCAAAATCGCACCAGTAAAAGCCGCTGAAAAAATGTAAGTCGCTCTGGATAAGAGCGTCTGCCAAATGCCTAAATGTAAATGTAAATGTAAAAGCCAGTATAAAGCTATTTTGCCCTTATTAACGCGAAATCGCTGACAGCTGCGCGCCGGTCATGCCGTTTCCTGCCTTTTCCAACCTGCGATTCTCATTTCTCTCAGCAGATGGCGCGATCCCTTCAAGCTTAGATTAATATATAAACTGCTTCAAAGTCTTTTCACTCCGTGACCGCTGAGTGTGGAAATATATATATATATATATATATATATATATATATATATATATACTGTGAGAGGTGGTTGGAAGGTGTTACTTTAAATATATACAAACAAAATACAGCTTTTTTTCTCAGAGGTAAACGGAAAAGTGAAGTTGTTCAGCTGTTTAGTGTCACTATGTCATAAACAGTGAAACAACATGGACTCATCGCTGTGCTTGTTGTAACTGAAAAACGCTGAAACTGCTTCAAAGTCTTTCCACTCCGTGACCGCTGAAATCTGACACGACACTACGTTAGGCTACGTCTAGACTCATGTGCATATCGACGGTGATTAGATGTTGACCGAGGGCTCAGGGGAGGTGTGTGTGTGTGTGTGCGCGCGCGTGCGCCTACTTCGTGTACTTTTATAAACATTTTAAATATAAACAAACAAAATACAGCTTTTTTTCTCAAAGGTAAACGGAAACGTGAAGTTGTTCAGCTGTTTAGTGTCACTATGCAGATGTTACACTCAGTGTAGTTACCGAAATCTTTGATTTAGTTGTCATTCAGTGGCCACACATCACTTCCACGTTTCCCTTGCTTTTATTACATGAGCATAAGAAGTGAAACAATTCGCAGGTTTATAATACACTGTGGCAAAGTGATCCACGTTCCCGCCGATTGGGCGCGTGGTCCGTTGCCTAGCAACACTGAACGAAACGAGGCATAATCGTGGTGTTTGCTTCGGTTATGACATAGCATACTTTATTATCTGCTGTGGTAGATCTGATTTATTAAAATTTAATATTGTTTTAGCGATAATTTATATCATTGAAATTGACGAAATACCTAAATTGTCTAGATTAACCTAGTGTGTCCAGGACATAAAAGATTGGATGACCAATAACTTTCTCTTACTAAACTCAGACAAGACAGAGATATTACTCATCGGCCCAAAATCCAGCACACAACAGCTTTCACAATTCAGCCTGTGTTAAGAAGGATGTACTGTTACTACTAGCTCAACAGTAAAAGACCTGGGCGTAATATTAGACAGTAACTTGTCCTTTGAAAATCATATTTCCAATATCACAAAAACAGCCTTTTTCCATCTTAGAAATATCGCCAAACTTAGGAGCATCTTATCCGTATCTGATGCAGAAAAGCTAGTTCATGCATTCATGACCTCCAGACTGGACTATTGTAATGCATTACTAGGTGGTTGTCCTGCATCCTCAATAAACAAGCTTCAGTTAGTCCAAAATGCAGCCGCCAGGGTTCTCACCAGATCCAGAAAATATGATCATATAACCCCAATATTATCATCCCTGCACTGGCTACCTGTTCAATTTAGAATTAATTACAAAATAGTATTACTTACATACAAGGCTTTAAATGGTTTAGCTCCCACATACCTAACCAGTCTTCTGATACGCTATAATCCACCACGTTCCTTAAGATCACAAAACTCTGGACTTCTTGTAATTCCCAGAATTTCAAAATCTACAAAAGGGGGTAGGGCTTTTTCATATTTAGCTCCAAAGCTTTGGAATAGCCTTCCAGACAGTGTTCGGGGCTCAGACACAGTTTTCCAGTTTAAAAGTAGACTCAAGACGCATCTCTTTAATCTGGCATACGCGTAACTCATTCCATAACTTCATACTTCAGTACATCTATCCTGAATGGCAACTACGCTAATTCTCTCCATCTGTTCTGTACTTTTCTACCCATCCCGAGGCATCTGGAGATTGTACCAGCTTCAGTAGACAAAGGCCAACCCTGCGAGAATCCTGAGGCATCCAGAGAAGGACCAGCTCCAGCTGAATTCTGCCATATTATGGTTGGAGCTACACATCCTGCTCCTGTGCTCCCAGTGATCCAAACCCCATCTGCGCTCTGCACCTAATGACTCATCCCTATGTTGAACTGGACTTCATGTTAATTTAAAGAATTTCTGTTATATTGTACTGTACTTTCAGCTGCATAACACACATGGTGTTATATCATCTCTATCTGTTATCACCCAAATGAGGATGGGTTCCCTGTTGAGTCTGGTTCCTCTCAAGGTTTCTTCCTATTACCATCTCAGGGAGTTTTTCCTTGCCACTGTCGCCGTCACCCTTGGCTTGCTCATCAGAGAAATTTCATTTATTTATCTCGTTATTATCTAGACACATTTTTCTCACACATACACAATTTATTATTATTATTATTATTATTATTTTATTATATATATATATATATATATATATATATATATATATATATATATATATTTTTTTTTTTTTTTTTTTTTTTTTAATTAATTTCTTTCATCTTTGTGAAGCTGCTTTGAGACCATGACCATTGTTAAAAGCGCTATATAAATAAAATTGAATTGAATTGAATAATTTCACGGAAGCAAGTTCAGAACTAAATCGCTGCTCGTGCTCCACCTGAGACGTTCAGAAGCTTCAAATAGAATGAACAAACTAATACATTTTCTTCATACGATATAAAATTAAGTAGAGCTTTCCTTTTTTTTTTTACGAAGCCCCTAGATGGACAAAGGAGGAGAAAAAACGGCAGAAAAAAGTCATGCCAAAAACTTTGGGTTATAATGCAAAACATGACTTGTTTTTTTTCTGTTTTTCCTCTTCCTTTGTCCCCTTATAGACTCTGTAGTAGGTTTTCTTAGTTGAATATGAAAAAAAGATACCGCTGATTATCAACGCGGGAATAAATGGCGCATTGTCCAAGTACAAGTTGATCTTGGAGCTAAAATATTTGCTTTGGGTGAAAGCGCCATCTAGCGATCATTGTGTGTCAGCAGCAGCTTCCCATTCAAAACAATAGGCGGTCAAATGACCGCTGAACTGCGTTATAAGTAGGTGACACTGGCGCGGCGCATGATAGAAAGGCCTTCCCAGGCTGTACAGCTGACCCATCTAATCTACAACCTATTATGCATCAAACTAAGATTACCGTGGGGACAAAAAGTAAGGTCATAAAGTTAGCATTTTTAAATAATCGCTCACTAAAAAATAATTTTTAATCAATGATTTGATCGCCACAAACAAATTGGATTTTATGTTTTTAAATAAAACTTGGCTAGAAGATAGCTGCAGTGCAACAGTCCTTAATGAAACAGCCCCTCCTAAATTTACGTTCAGGAGTGTCTGCTAGGACACAACTGTTAGGAGAGGTGGAGGTGTAGTTGCTCTATTTAAAGATGGTTATCAATGCAAGCAATTGTCATTTGGTCAGTATTTGTCTTTTAAATATCTAGGGATTTTGCTGAAAGGTGCTCCATGTATTTTGTTCATCATCATTTACAGACCTCCAAAATACTCTCCATACTTTATTGTAGAGTTCACAGAACTGCTATCAATGATTTTCTCAGAGTTTGACAGTTTTTTTCTATAACATGGGACTTTGATAGTCATATTGATAATGCAGAAGTCAATACTACAGATGTCGCCATGAAAAACACGTTTCGAGAAAAGGGATTCCGCGACTGTGAAAATGCCCTTCATTACCTGTAGGGGGCAGTCGTGTTTCATTCTAAAGTATTTTGTGTCTACAATTAACAATGCCTTTTGGAAAGTGAAAGTGAGTTGTGCGTGCGGCTTTTTGATCAAAAGTGTGCGCAGATATGAGCAGATTTATCGATAAAACTACAGACATGAAATGCAACAAACACAAAAATATGTGCTACTCGCTGAATACAACGCGACAGCACGCAGAATCCCTTTGACTGCGCTTTCTCCATTCATTAGTACTGTAATAGTACACTAAAAAAATGCTGGGTTTCTGTAAATGTAAAATGTAAATGTAAAAATGCTGGGTCAAAATTCTGTGTTATTTCGGGTACTTTAATCAAACTCCTGGGTTGTTTTAATTAAAATCTAACATTTTAATGGTTAGTGATTGGTGCATGGGCATCAACGTATAAATTATATATTAAAGAAAACGATTTATAATGGGAAATTAATAAGCATAGGAGGAACTGGATTATAATGGAATAAAATTTTGATGCGGTCAAACGAGGTGAAGGTACAGGGGAGGAGACTGGAGATCCCCCCTCTCAGAAACTGTATAAAAGAAGCGTGATTTTGACTGTGAAGGTAGTCTGATTTTGGCACTGCTTGGGATCTGATCCAAAGCATTGCTAGTCCGGCTCACGCAAATAAAAGATAAATGAATAAATAACTTTAAATAAATAAATAAATATTATGTATAAAGAAAATCTAATTTATATATTTGTGTTTAATTAAATTCTTAGCATTTTAATGGTTAGTGTTTGTTGCAGACATTTACACTATTTTTGGGGAAGAGCTTGGCTTGTACAGGCTACTTTACACTGATCAGCAGTCGACGCCCTGCCGTAACCAGCTGATCAAAGGAGCAGTTATCAGCCATGACACGTAGACTTCTGAGTTTGGAGGCCAGGGTTGGTTGGTTGGTTGGAAGCATGTTTGAAGGAGAAGATAACGTCATAAACACACACACAAACTCTCCGTGCATACACACCTACAGGACAGTATGAGACGCGCGCACGGACACTAGTGATGGGTCGTTCATGAAAGATTCTGAACTAATCTTTAACATGACTCAGATGAACGAGTAGTCTCGGAGAGTGATTCGTTCATTTTCTATTAGGCGCGCATGCGCAAAGCATCGCAAAACCTCCGTATGTTATATACAGGAAACAGTATTGAACGATCCTCAGCAATGAGTCTTCAAGTCTCGAGTCTTTCATTCTTTTGACACGTGACTCCCACTAGACGCTATGCAGTGCAGTACACAGGAAACAGTATTGAACGATTCTCAGCAATGAGTCTTCAAGTCCCGAGTCGTTCGTTCCTTCGTCACGTGACTCCCATAGACGCTATGCAGTGCAATAGATTCAAAAGAACGAACGACTTAGATTGGAAGATATAAGAGGCAAGCTGTTCAATCTGTTTATTATAATATGTCCTTAGATGCATTGTAAAATTTTCATAAATATTTTTAATATTAATAATTAATATTAATAATATTAACACACACACATACAAACTCTCTGTGCACACACACACAAACTCTCTGTGCACACACAAACAAACTCTCCGTGCCCACACACACACACACACACACACACACACACACACACACACACACACACACACACACACACACACACACTCTCTCCGAGCACACACACACATACAAACTCTCAGTGCAGATACATCGTGCCCAAAAAAAGATGCTTTAAAATTCATCTAAAATTCCTTCATCGGCGTGTATAAACCCACGGCTCGCACGTTCACTTAACAAAAGGCAGCGTTTTGATCAAAAGGATGATAAACGCGTGCGATTTACCAAAAAAATGCAGACATATCGTAAATGAAAAGTGAGAAGAAATTCAGCAGAATCTTCTGACACAATGCTTGCTCTGAAGGACTATACTTAACAAAAATATAGAGAATAAGAATCATATTTATAATAAGATTATTAATTACATAATGCAATTATATAAAAAAAATATTTATCTAAAAGCCAGACCGACCACTGCTGAAGTAGGTAAATATGCTTATACTGTAGATACGTAGGTTACGTTTTACAATTGCAATTACAAAGTACAATTGCAAGTAAATTACAAACTGCATGTAATGTTGTAAAATGTAAATAAAACAGTATTAGACACAAATATCTGATATGGTGGTATATAAAATAAAAAAGTGCTCAAATGTAAAGCAATTATTTATAATTTATAATTATTTAATTAATTCATTTATTGTGTATATTTAACTTCATTCAGCCGTTTAAGTTATATGAAAAATAACGTTCCTATCAGCCCACTATTATTTTTTGTTCAAATTTAAAGATTCCTGCGTGTGTGCAAAAAGATGAATACTAATAATACAAAAGTGTATAATCTTTAATAAAGTTAGCCTAATACAATGTGGTTTCCAATGCTGAAGCAAACATGATTTTGTTTTAGTCTATTCGCTGAATACAACGCGACAGCGCTCTCCGAGGTGACACCCAAAACCCCCAGTTACTGTAATCCCTCTTCTCACCTTTCATTCATGATAGGTGTGAAGGTATCAAACCGGTTTTCCTGATGGGGGAATTCACAGAATTGAGGAGTTTAAAACGATTTAACAATTTTTAAAACGACAGAGCAGACGTCTCTGCCTAAAATGTATTTCGTCAGCGAAACAAAAATATTCTATATTTAATAAAACTGTATTGAAACAAAATTGTGTATTCTCCTTATTTAATATCGCGTCCGGAACATTGTTGTCCAAACGTTGTATATATATGGAGAACAGTGAAACCTAAGCACAAACAGAAAGGACGAATAAAGAAATGTACGAAACATTAACACCTTTACCGTGTTTAAATGAATAAAGAGTTACTGCATTATGTTTCAAGACATCCTTAATTTACATTTTTCTCCTAATTATATTATTAGGGGGTGCGGTGTGGAGATCCGCACCAAAAGATGTTTTACTGATTATAAGATGCCTGACGCAGGGATTTAGAGGGTGTCAGTGAAATAGGAGTTGTTGTGAGAGCTTATGACAGACACAGGGAGACATTTTTATTTGGAGATAGCGTGGGATTATGAATTAAGAAACTTGAAAGAAAGCCAAAAGAAAACTGAAAACACAAACTAAACAGAGCTCTGCCGTCTAACCGAGAACGGACGGGATTCTGGAAACTAAAACAAAAAAACTAAAGATGCTCTCGGGGTTTATGCCCTTACCGAGGATTTGTAGGAAGAGAGACAGTAGAGTTTATGCTTTGTGCACTTTCCCGCTGGTGTCTTAGACAGACAGAGGCTTGGGCTTTGCCTTCTTCTTCTTTAGCGTGCGTTGTCTTTGGCCCTGACACCTTTTACCGGTGCGACCAAATGATTACACAGAGTTTCGCGGTATCACGACCGGGCCCGTTCTGAACAGTTTACTTTAACAGTTTACTTTAACATAACATTCACTTATCATGAATTGCATTTTATGAATGTGAGATGCGTACACAAACAGATACTGTATACACATAAAAACGTATTCAGTAAATTTGTAAAATACACTCAAAGTAATTATGAAGTCTGATTTGATTGGACCTTTAAACATTTTATTTCTGTTTATTCTATGTTTTGCTGGCGAAATACATTTTAGGCAAACCGTCTGCTCGGTCTTGTTAAATCGTTTTAAACCCCTAAATTCTGCCAATTCGCAGGACATTCGCATAGTTAACACTATCAGATAGCCCATATCAGGAAATTAAATTAATTTCAATACCATTTAAACCATTTACCATTTAAACCAATACCATTTATTGCTATACCATTTATTTATTGCTATGTCTTTCATTGTTTTGTCCCTGTAAAGACATTACAAAAACTATATAAGAAACTTTAAAAGCATGAATTTGGGCATCTCATTTCATCATTATAAAATTAATATGAAGCACATATACACACGTTCATCATGAAATATCTGTTGTAAAACAAAATAAAATTCATGTTTGCTTCAGCATTGAAAACAATATTGTTTTAGGTTAACTTTATACACAATTCATCGTTGTACTTGGTCCGGCTTTTAGATAAAGTCCTTCCATGGGCCATCTGGCAGATATTCAGTGAAGCACAAAACCATTATTTAAATTCCCGAATGTTGCTTGCAGCAAGTCACCGGCACGCCGCGTGCCAAATTGCGACATCTCGCAAAAAAACACGCGCAGTCTTAATGGCGACATCTGTACAAAAGAAATGTTAACACTTTTGACCTGATTCAACATGTGCACGGACCCACACATAATCGTGGACACACTTTAGATTTACTCATCAGTAAGGGTCTAAACATCTCATTTGTGATCTGATCACTTCTGTATTTTCTTTGATATATTGATCTCTGTTACCACTGAAACTAGATGCATTATTGAGAATACAAGTGCACTATTTATGAAGACTATATCTTTAACACCAAGCATTTCTGCAGACTCTGTTGATATTCTCCTTGATTCCTTCAACTCAAAAGTTAGGAATGTTATTGATGATATTGCTCCGGAAAAGGTCAGAAAGACGGGCAGACAGAAATCACCATGGAGAAAATCACCAGTAGTTCAGGGTATGAAAAGACAATGCAGAAAATCTGAGTAGATGTGGCGGAAGACAAAACTTGAAATTCACTATAGCATCTATAAAGCCAGCCTTCATGCTCTCAATTTGGAACTAGCCACAGATAGACAGACCTTTTTCTCAAACATTATAAACAGTAACTTAAACATCACATGCACTCTTTTTGCTACTGTTGAGAGACTGACAAACCAACCAAGTCAGATTCCCATAAAAATTCTCTTTGACAGCAAATCCAATGAGTTTGCTTCCTTTTTTTTCTGAGAAATGAGTAATATTAGAAGGGCTATTAACACATCAAGTTATGGAGAGGTCAGAAAAACTCAAACACAACCTCACAAAACAGTTACTTTAGCCCTATTCGGACGGGACTAGTTTTACAGAGGGTTGTTAGAGAAATTTCTGTTTCACAGATGTACTTTGTGATTTTAATCCCGTCCGAATCTGCCATGTCCGTATTTCTCTCACACGACTGCGAATGTCTGTTATTGCCAAAAATGTTTTTTCAAAAACGCGTTTTTTTTTGTGTTTTGGTCAACGTGAACTACTGTACTATCTCTAGCGCACCGGTATTCAAGTTTGCGCACCAATAATGGATGTAGATGTGTTTGCTACCCTGCGAAGAAAAAAAAATTAAATCAAGAAGAGCCAAATCACGTAAATTGTTAAGACTGGCTACTGTAATATCAGATTCAGGTAAGAGTACTTTCATTTCTCCAGTCAATCCACGCGCATCCTGGACATGTGGTCTTGTGCAACGCCCACATGTAAAACACAGACACTCCTACCTCCGTAATAAACACGGAGATGTTAGTCCGGTCTGAATGCACACATGAAATGACAGACATCGTCTGCAAAAAACTCTAACTCAAACGTCATTTGGAAAACTAGTCCCATCCGAATAGGGCTTATGTCTGTCTTTTAAGCAATTGATAGCAAAATCTTGGGAGAAATAGTACAGCACCTCAAATTGTCAACCTGCGACCTTGACACACTTCCCACATCTTTTTTCAAAAGCGTGTTTAACTGTTTAGAAGCAGATCTTTTAAAAGTGGTGAACACCTCACTTCTCTCTGTGACTTTTCCGAACTCTCTAAAAACCGCAGTTGTAAAGTCACTTTTGAAAAAGAGCAATCTTAATAATACGATATTGAAAAACTACTGACCAATATCAAATCTTCCTTTTATAGGTAAGATTATTGAAAAGGTTGCTTTTAATCAGCTGAACAACCATTTAAACTCAAATAGATACCTGGGCAGTTTTCGAGCGCATCATAGTACAGACCACTCAGATCATTAGGATCGAGTCATTTAGAAATACCACGGGTTCACACAAAACAAGGGGAGTCTGCCTTTATCCATTATGCTGCCCGCAGTTGGAACCAGCTTTAAAAAGAGATCAGATGTGCTAAAACATCAGTCACATTTAAATCTAGACTTAACACTCATCTGTTTAGCTGTGCATTTATTAAATAAGCACTGTGCTACATCGGAACTGACTGCACTATATTTTAGGTTTACTTAATTTTGAATTTTTTTCTGTTTCTAAATAAAATTTTAAGTTTTAAAAGCATCATTACGAACTGTTTTTATTTTTATTTTAAATCTAATTTAAAAAGTTTAATTTGTGTTATTATTTTCTATTTCTTTTTATAACTATTTTCTTCTCTTTTATGTAAAGCACTTTAAATTACCACTGTGTATGAAATGTCCTATACAAATAAACTTGCCTTAAATTGTTTTTGAAAAAGTAACTAAATAACTGAGTACTTAAATAGCTGACCTAACGTGTTAGATTACTCGTTACATCAAAAAAGTAATCCAAGTACTCAAACGCGTTACACCCAACACTGTTAGTTACAGTGTTGTAGTAAATTTTACAGTGACTTCAGACACACTGCAGTCGCATCAAGTCAGGTTTTGTGCTGCAGCTTCTCACATACGTACATCTGACCCAGAGACTCTGTGACAAATCATCAGTGTGCAGTGAAAAGAAACAATCTTCCTCCTCAGGACATTGATGATGAACCTAAAACCTCTGCTTCAGTCTCACTATTAGAGAATGTGTCTTACTGAGGAGCAGGTCATGTGACTCTCAGAGAGATTATCTTACCCCAGTGTCTCCAGTTTACAGTCGGGATTTTCCAGTACAGCAGAGAGACACTTCACTCCTGAGTCTCCTAGATTATTCTCAGACAGATACAGTTTTCTCAGGTGTGAGGGGTTTGATCTCAGACCTGAAGTCAGAGCAGCACAGCCTTTACCTGAGACACCACACCTAGAAAACCTGCAGAGACACAATGACACACTTCATCAACAGATTTACATCTTGGTTTATTTATTTATTTTTTTAAATGGTGAGTCTACAAAATGGTTCTGTAACAGACTTATATTGCACTATACAGGGACAATAAACATGTTTCTCCATAACCTTTGTTTGATGACACTAGCCATTTATATAACACTATAGATTTATATTACTGCAGAAAAAAGAATGTAAAAGTCTGAATCAAGGTAAAAAATAAACACAATCATGAATTTTAACCAAGTTATACTAATTTCAGTCCAAAAGTGTTACTTTTGAGGAGAATTAAAACTCAGGTCTTAACTAATCAATATTACTGACGAATAATTTATTGCAGTGCAGGAGTTAACATCGTGAATACAACTGACTTTAAGGTTACTACGACAACTTAAACCCCATTTTTCTTCCCTTAGAGAAAAAAGTGACGGAATGTCACTAAGCTATAGATGTGAAAATAATTCGTTCCTGACATGTGCTTGTATATCAAAACACTCAAATATCAAAGTGAATTTCCCGCACGAGAAATAATGGAAACTCAAAACAAAAATAAATCGTATAAAAATAATTAATACAAAATATAAAGTAAAAATAAAACAAATTAACCTGGACTTAACCTTTAAAAAATCTTAGTTGTAGTGATTGAGACCAGAGAGAGAGAGAGAAGGAGGAGCAGGTGGTACTGTGTAGAACAACTTTCCCTCACACACACACACACACACACACACACACACACACACACACACACACACACACTCACAAACACACACTAACACAATCATTGCTCTCTGACATGGACCCTGTCTCTGTGTGTGTGTGTGTGTGTGTGTGTGTGTGTGTGTGAGTGAGAGTCTCTCTAATGAAACTTGCTTTTGCCTCGTTTTGAGGATTTCGCGAAAATGTGACGTTACATTGTCGTTAAACTGATTTATCTCCTGCACTGCTATAGACTTTTTAACCTTTTTCTTCACCTGAGGTCATTGTTGCAGTACAGCTACTAAAGAACAGTAACTAGACTTGGACACAAAATAAAAAATGCTTCACACACACAAAAGTGGTCAAAATGTTATAGTAAACAGGAAAAGCACAGATGTTGACTATACGAGTGATGCACGCATACTGTGACTGAGCATGGGAGACGATTACCCACAATCCCTTAGCGTAAAGAACCATTGACTCAGTTGTGATCATGTGACACTCGGCAGACAAAATATATACATACTACAGTACTCGTATATTAATACATCGCTCGTTTAACAGGTTAAAATTAATTTTCAATTTTTGCTTATCTTGCAAAACAGTCACAATCCAAGATTCCACTGTAAATATTTACACAGTGAAACCTCGGATTGTGAATAACATGGTTTGCGAGTGTTCCGCAAGACGAACAAAGATTTTTTATAAATTTTGACTTGAAAACAAGCAAGTCTTGGTTTACGCGTACCGAGTATCATGTATCATGTATGCGCTTCTTGTTTTGCCGCCGAGCGTCAGCGCCAATGGTTTTTTTCTTTCTTGTGCTGCGGAATTGTGGGTAATCATCCTCCCTGCTGGGTCTTACTGCACGTCTCTTACTGGTATGATCAACATCTGTGCACACATATACTGTTAACTGTAACACTGTGGCCACATGTGTGTGTAAAACATATTTTACGCCTGTAAAGCAAAAGCAAGTCTTATTAGAGAGGTTAAAGATCCATTTCCTCTCTCTTTGTGCATCAGCCTGCACTTTGTGTCTGCACTTGTAATTGGACACCGTGCCCCTTCACACACACCCCTCCTCCTCTCGCCTTCACACACACACACACACTCTTTCTCTCTGCAATACACAGAAACACTGCTCTATCATGATTCTTTTTAAAGGTAAAGTGCAGGTTTATTTGTTTCAGTTTTACTTTATATTTTGTGTTAATTATTTTATGTATTTACTTTTTTGGGCTGTGGAACAAATAATTTAAGTTTTCATAATTCCTTATGAGAAAATTTGCTTTGATTTATGAGTGTTTGATATATGAGCCGCTCCCGGAACGAATTATGCTCGTAATCCTAGGTTCAACTGTAAAATGATCTGAGCAGATGCTCTGTTTGTCTAACGATATGGCAGCAGCAGGGGTATGCGACGTCATGCAGGTTTGCTCTGTAGTGACACTTACAGCTTTAGGATCCACACTTCATCATTATCATTTTCAGAAAACCAAATCAGAATTGTCGCTCAGTAATAAAGTATTTAAATTTGAAATGTTTAACCGTCTCTCTTTCTCTCATACATACAGTAGACACACGCACGCGCACACACACACACACACACACACATTTTGGGTGAGCTGTATATAATCTTTCTGCTTCACTCAGTAAAATATAACATGTTCCAATGGGTGGAACTGAGCCCCGAACTGGAAGAGGGTCTAACACATTTCTTTTGTTTTTTAGGAAAATTGTGTGTCTTATACTGCTTGTCCACTGAAATGCTTTTGTGAAACACAGATCTGGCAACCCTGTTCATAGGAGATGGACAAAGACAAACTTAAAGAATATTCAGTAACTAAATAAACTTTCAACTCTAAGAAAAATCTTTTAAACCCTGCAGCTTACACAGTGCAGTTAGTTTGTGTCTCAGCTGCAGTTTGTGTGATTAGTTACAGTGTTGTAGTAAATTTCACAGTCATTTCAGACACACTGCAGTCGCATCAAGTCAGGTTTTGTGCTGCAGCTTCTCACATACGTACATCTGACCCAAAGACTCTGTGACAAATCATCAGTGTGCAGTGAAAAGAAACAATCTTCCTCCTCAGGACATTGATGATGAACCTAAAACCTCTGCTTCAGTCTCACTATTAGAGAATGTGTCTTACTGAGGAGCAGGTCATGTGACTCTCAGAGAGATGATCTTACCTCAGTGTCTCCAGTTTACAGTCAGGATTCTCCAGTACAGCAGAGACACACTTCACTCCTGAGTCTCCTAGATTATTATTATAGGTCAGATCCAGTTCTCTCAGGTGTGAGGGGTTTGATCTCAGAGCTGAAGTCAGAGCAGCACAGCCTTCATCTGAGACACCACACTTACATAAACTGCAGAGACACAATGACACACACTTCATCAACAGACTTATGTCTTGGTTTAAATTTTATATTAAAGATGGTGAGTCTACAAAATGGTTCTCTAACAGACTTATAGTGCATTATACAGCGGGACAAAAACTTATTTCTCCATAACCTTTGTTTAATAACACTAGAAACATTATAGATTTATATTAGTGCATAATCAAGGAAGTAAAAGTCTGAATCAGGGTGAAAAACAAACACAATCATGAACTTTTGAGAAGAATCAAAACTCATGTCTTTAATAAACAATATTACTGACTGATAATTTATTACTTAACTTTTCCCAAGGAATTCTTCCATTACTGTAAGTGTTAACACAAAACAGAGTCTTTGGGCGCTTTGGCACCCTCTAGGGTTATGTTTATGTTGTAGTTTTGTTTGAGGTAGACTTCCCACAGGGCGCCTCGGTCAGGTGAAGAAATCACGCACCTGAACCGAGGCGAGTCAACAATTAGATTTGTTATAAAAAGTCTGTTTAAGTTGAGCCCTGCGTGTAGCATTGTTATTGTTATTTTGATGTTGGTTGGTGTGTCGTTTAAAATACGATGATATATTAAAGTTCTCGGAGGGCTCTAGGAAAAGAGCATTGTTTTCTGGTTTTCCTTACTATAGTATATCAATAAAAAGACTAACCTGAAGTCCTTGTCTCAGCCTCTGCATCTATGCCACGCAAACGCTGACAGCCACATCGTGACAATTATGTTCTGACTCCCTACGTCAGTTGTACCTCGTGATTATATTTTTTCCCATTATAATTAATTTTTCTTGCAAATTACTTTTCATTATCTTTACGCTTCTTTTGCTTAGTTTAAAAAAACTTAGGGTGACGCTTAATTTTACTATACATTTCTTGTTTTTCCTGCTTTATGCTATGGTCCCCAGTTGAAAGACCATGGGTAAGCATCACTTTCGCACTATTTCAATTACATTTGAAATAGTCTTTGTTTTCCAAATTTGTTGTGCTTACGTATTTTATAGCTGATACTGACTTACTGACTGATAATTTATTACTTAAAAGTCCAGAATTATAAATCTGATGGAGTGTAAAATATTTACAAATCAGGTTCATTAGATTCTACAGATTTAGGACTTCAGATTTACAGTAAATAAAATATACAGGACTGTGTAAGAGTCTTATACACATGTACATAAGTGCTGTAGAGCAAGGATGACTTTTGTACAGTAACAAGTACCACAATGGAGTACAAGGTCAGGTGAAGGTTAAATGTGTGTTTAACTTTGTGATTTAAATATCTGACTCCAAGACATTTAATTAATTATCTCCAATTTATAATCTCTTAGTGATTGTTAGAAGTGTAATATCTTAGTGTTTTATTTGCATTGAATCTTAATCAGCTTCTTGTTAAACTTGTATTATAAGCTGATGTTCCTATGTTGGAGGCTTTTATAACCTATTTATTAAAACATCTATTTAGTTAGCTTAGAGGTTTATATCCATGTACAAGCTTAGGCTTTTCATATTTACTTGTCAAAGGTTATATTTAAAAACAGCAGGTATTAGCCTTCTATATTAGCATGTCAGAGGTCAGGTTTAAAATGTAGGCAGGTTTGATTTCAAATAAATCCATATTTCATGACGAACAAGGTGTTGACAGAAACATCATACAAATTCAGATAACAATATTTAAAGTATAAGGCCATATCTCTCTCTCTCTCTCTCTCTCTCTCTCTCACTCACTCACTCACACACACACACACACACACACGTTCTGGGTGAGCTGAATATAAACTTTCTGATTCACTCAGTAAAAATATAACATGCTCCCCATAGGAACAGCTGAGCCCTGAGCTGGAGGAGGGTCTAACACATTTCATTTGGTTTTTAGGAAAATTGTGTGGACGTCACAAAAAGGACAAATCTGAAGAGTAGGATTGTTTATAGGAATTGACACAAGCTGTACACACACTACAGAGACTCATGTGACTGTCCTTAATGAACAAAAAATGAATTTTACTGCCACAGTTTATAAATCCTCTACACTATTGAGTGAATCTGCATGGGTTTAATACTGCCTGTCCGTTTGTCTGTTTCTGTAACACAGATCTGGCAACCCTGTTTATAGCACATAGACACAGATGTAGTGAAATAATCCTCACTAACAGAACTAATTTTCATCTCTGAGAATGTCACTGCTGCTTTTAAACCCTGCAGCTCACACAGTGCAGTTAGTTTGTGTCTCAGCTGCAGTTTGTGTGATTAGTTACAGTGTTGTAGTAAATTTCACTGTCATTTCAGACACACTGCAGGTCATGTGACTCTCAGAGAGATGATCTTACCTCAGTGTCTCCAGTTTACAGTCAGGATTCTCCAGTACAGCAGAGACACACTTCATTCCTGAGTCTCCTAGATTATTATAGGACAGATCCAGTTCTCTCAGGTGTGAGGGGTTTGATCTCAGAGCTGAAGTCAGAGCAGCACAGCCTTCACCTGAGACATCACACTCACACAACCTGCAGAGACACAATGACACACACTTCATCAACACATTTACATCCTGATTAATATTTACAGTGCTGTTTTTGTGCAGATTCATCACACTTAAATAATCCAGATGTTCAAGTTTTAATATTAAACAAAGATTACCAAATGGAAAATGCAGTTTTTAAATAACGATGTCATTTTTCACATCACACAATGACACACACTTCAACATCACACCTTGGTTTAATACTTACTTTAAAGGTACTGTGTCTGTAAAATTATTTTATTATTCATAAATGTCACGAGGATTTAATATCACCTGATTATTCTAATTAACAGTGTAAATAATAATGATAATACTGAGTGTTGTATTGACTTTCTGACTTTTTAACTTAGTTTATAACTTAGCAGCTGTAGCTGAACAGAGACCAGTAGACGGACCATAAACTTGAGTGTGTGTGTGTGTGTGTGTGTGTGTGTGTGTGTGTGTGTGTGTGTGTGTGTGTAAGTGAGAGAGAGAGAGAGAGAGAATCTCAGATGGTTCTCTATTAGACTTATATTTCACTACACAGGGACAATAAACCTGAACCTTTATAACACTACAGATTTATATTATTAAAAAATATAGAATGTCTGAATCATAGTGAAAAGAGAATCATAAATAAAAATAATATAACTTTGACCAGAACACTTATCAGACACACATGTGTGTACACACAGTTAGCTCAGGACCGGTAACACACACACACACACACACACACACACACACACACACACACACACACACACACACAGTACAATTTTTCACTGATGTTACCTTTTTGTATGTTCCCCAAAAAATAATGTTTCTTTGCCTCTTCATTTCATTAGTTAGCGTTAGTTAGCAACACAGCTACATTCTCTGGGAACTTTTAAGGTGGAATGTTTCTGTGTATTTTACTGAGTGCAGGAGTTAACAACATGAATCACTCAACTCACTTTAAGGTAACTACGGCAACTTAAACCCTGTTTCTCCTCACCGGCAGAGAAAAGTGATTAAATGTAGTGCCGGTGCGCTCTTACAGAACTACAGCTGTGATTCACACACACACGCACGCACGCACACACACAGGCGTTCTGGGTGAGCTGAATATAAAATTTCTCATTCACTCAGTAAAAATACAGTATAACATGTTCCCAATAGGAGAAACTGAGCCCCGAGCTGGAGGAGGGTCTAAGACATTTCTTTTGATTTTTAGGAAAATTATGTGGACGTAACAAAAAGGACAAATCTGAAGAGTGGGATTGTTTTATAAGAATTGACACAAGCTGTACACACACTACAGAGACTCATGTGACTGTCCTTAATGAACAAAAAGTAAATTTTACTGCCACAGTTTATAAATCCTCTACACTATTGAGGAAATCTGCATGGGTTTAATACTGCCTGTCCGTTTGTCTGTTTCTGTAACACAGATCTGGCAACCCTGTTCATAGCAGATAGACACAGATGTACTTAAATAATCCTCACTAACAGAACTAATTTTCATCTCTGAGAATGTCACTGCTGCTTTTAAACCCTGCAGCTCACACAGTGCAGTTAGTTTGTGTCTCAGCTGCAGTTTGTGTGATTAGTTACAGTGTTGTAGTAAATTTCACTGTCATTTCAGACACACTGCAGTCACATCAAGTCAGGTTTTGTGCTGCAGCTTCTCACATACATACATCTGACCCAAAGACTCTGTGACAAATCATCAGTGTGCAGTGAAAAGAAACAATCTTCCTCCTCAGGACATTGATGATGAACCTAAAACCTCTGCTTCAGTCTCACTATTAGAGAATGTGTCTTACTGAGGAGCAGGTCATGTGACTCTCAGAGAGATGATCTTACCTCAGTGTCTCCAGTTTACAGAGAGGATTCTCCAGTACAGCAGAGAGACACTTCACTCCTGAGTCTCCTAGATTATTATAGGACAGATCCAGTTCTCTCAGGTGTGAGGGGTTTAATCTCAGAGCTGAAGTCAGAGCAGCACAGCCTTCATCTGAGACACCACACGACTCCAACCTGTAGAGACACAATGACACACACTTCATCAACACATTTACATCCTGGATTAATATTTTTTTAGGGGGGGGTGGGGGGGGGGGGGGGGTTCCAATTTTCTCCCCTAATTTAGTCGTGGCCAATTCCTCCCCGTCACTAGAGTGCTCCCACATTAAGGCTACCACTACCACTCAGCCGGGAGGGCCGAAGACTATCACGTGTTTCCTCCGAACCGCGTGACGTCAGCCGACCGCATCTTTTCGAGCTGCTTGCTAACCCACCACTGTGAAAGGAATAGGTATCTTTAGTAAAGAGATTAGATTATCTTAACTTGCAGATGATACTGTTCTTTTTTTGAGAGATAAAGAACTGTTGCCTGCAGATTTACAGTTAGTAAATGAATTTTCCGATGCTTCTGGGTTAAGGTTAAATGTTAATAAATGTGAAATAATGTGTCTTTATAATTCAAGTGAAAAGCTTCTGTCCAATATCCCAATTAAAAATAAGATTAAATATTTAGGAATAAATATTACTAAAGATCTGACAGAGAGACAACAACTTTTCCCCTAAACTACAAAAAGCTCAAAGAATTTTTAATAATTGGCTTCAAAGAGACCTGACTATGATAGGCAGAGTTTTATTAACCAAGGTAGAAGTGGTACAGTATCTAGATTTATTTACCCAGCATTGTCACTTTTCGTTCATGATTGTACTTGTAGAAAAATTAATGATTTGTTAATACAATTTGTTTGGAGGAATAGACATCATTATTTAAGAAAATCAATTCTTCAAGGCCCCAGAAATGAAGGCAGATTTGAACTTTTGGATTTTTGTGATTTAAATTATACTTTTAAAGTGAAATGGCTTAGGAATTGCTTACTTAAACCTGACTCAATTTGTTTTTTTTTATACCTTTTAATATTTTCAAAAAGGTTGGAGGATTGTGTTTTTTTGTTAATGTGCGATTATTCTATTAATAAATTACCTGTGGCATTATCCAATTTCTATCAACAAGTTCTGAAGGCTTGGAAGTTATGTCATGTACACAACTTTTCTCCTCATAAAGTAATCCTGTGGAATAATGCTTACATTACAGTTAATCGTAAATCTCTTTATTTACAAAGCTGGATGGATAAAGGTATTTGTTATTTGTCTGACATTTTAGACCAATCAGCTAATTTGCTTTCTTATGAAAATTTTATGAACAAATGGTCATTTCCTATAAAATATAAAGATTATAATTATGTAATGAAAGCCATCCCCACAGGTTTACTTATGTTGATGAGAGGTCATATGATGTCATATAATATTTGTCGATCTGAACCTGCTCTCTGTCTGAATGGAGTTGATATTAATAGTAAAAAATGTACAAATAAGTTTATTAGACAGTTGTTTTTTAAAAAAAAAGAGCCTCGAGGGAAATTTTTCTGAAACGTTTGTTTTACAGATATTATATGGAAAAAGGCTTGGTTGTTACCTTACAGATTTTGTATCTCTAACAAACATAGAGAATTACATTTGAAAATTCTTCATAACATTTACATCAGTAATTATACTTCGTCAAAGTTTACGGATATTGATGAAAAATGTTCATTTTGTCTGGATGAACCAGAAAAATTAGCTCATCTTTTTTATGAATGTGTACATTCAAAGAAGTTTTGGGGAGACGTATCCCTGTATGTCCAGAAGAAAACAGGTTACAATTGTGATTTGACTTCTAAAGATGTGTTATTTTATTTTGAATCAAAGAGTATATCTGTTAATTTTATGTTGAATCTTATAATTTTATTTGGTAAATTTCATATTCATAAAAGTAAAAGAAATAGTAATTTGAAGCCTTGTTTAAAGGCTTGCTTAGTTGATATAGAACTATACATGGATTCTATTCAGATTATTGACAGTAAAAAATGTAAACAAACAATACTATTTGCTAAAGAACTGAATCTTTTTAAAAAATGATTCCATCTTGTTTTCTATAATAATTTTTATTTAGTTGCTGTATGTAGTTGTCAGGAAAGAAGTATTTGTAAAATAATGTTTGTAATGATTAATGTAAACCCTTTGTCTTGTTTTAAATTTATTTTTTATTTTTATACTATTTGGATGTCTTGATAGTTTTGTATATTTGTTATTGTTTGGTCTAGTTCTAATAAAAAAAAAAAGAAAAAAAAAAGCTTGCTTACGCACCGTTAGGGGCGGAGTAACACACTTTGGAGGAAAGCGCTAGCCGCTCCTTCCCGTGCGCGAGCTGTAGAGCCGTGATTAATGTGGGAGCACTAAGTACCTCTCATCCCTCCCCCTTGAGAGGGCTCGGCCAATCAGCTCTCTCTGTGCCTCCGGCTGTGAGAGGAAAACAACATCACCCAGGGTTCGAACCAGCGATCTCCGGATGATAGGGCGAGTGCTTTACCACTGCGCCACTCGGAGGCCTGGATTAATATTTACGGTGCAGTTTTTTGTGCAGATTCATCACACTTAAATGATCCAGATGTTTAGGTTTTAATATTAAACAAAGATAACCAAATAGAAAATGCAGTTTTTAAATAATGTTTTTTCATATCACACAATGACACACACTTCAACATATTTATTTTAAATATGTGTCTATTATCATTCAGAATGTCATGAGGATTTAATATCACCTGATTATTCTAATTAACAGTGTAATTAATAATGATAATACTGAGTGTTATAGTTAGTTTCTGACTTTTTAACTTTAAGTTTATAACTTAGCAGCTGTAGCAGTAGACTGAACTTTAATGTGTGTGTGTGTGTGTGTGTGTGTGTGAGAGAGAGAGAGAGAAAGAGAGAGAGAGAGAATCTCAGATGTTCTCTATTAGACTTATATTTCACCACACAGGGACAATAAACCTGAACCTCCACAGCCTTTATTTATAACACTACAGATTTATATTATTAAAAAATATAGAATGTCTGAATCATGATGAAAACAGGATCATAAATTAAAATAATATAAAGTTTAAAGCATTTATTCTGAGGAGAATAAATTACTGTCTTTTACTCTTTTCCCATGTGGTACTTGAATAAAACAGAGGAAGCCCTTTATTAAAGTACTTTACTGTAACACCAGATACTGTACATGACACACAGTGAACTAAATAAAGGATCAACAGCCTTTTATTCTCTCTCTCAGGCTGATCTCTGGTGTGATGTGACTACAAAGTAAATGTCTGGTTTGACCCTCATGGAGAGACAATAAAAACAGAATGGATCACATCCCTCATCGGTGTAAAAGGTGTGAGAGGTAATACTTGTTAAGATGACGTGTGTCATGTTGGACAGTCTTCCTTTTCTTCACCAATCCCAAGATATTATTAACACACACCAAAGTATTACTGCTGTTATTGAGATTTATCTACATTTAGTGCACTAGAGCTACAAAAGTATTGATGTTTTAAGAGAAGATAAAAGTAATGAGTTAGGTTTTGTAGAATTTATCCCTGTTTAACAGTATTGTAGTGTACATGTATCTCATTGTAGGTCAATTTAATTATTATTATTATTATTATTATTATTAGTGAGTAATATATTTGTTCTGCATACTGTACTCTTACAGAAAAATGTCAGTTACTAAAACACTGAATAAAATATTAACTGCTGCTTTTAGTGAGTTATTGTGACTCAGAGAGATGATCTTACCTCAGTGTCTCCACTATACAGTCAGGATTCTCCAGTAAAGTTTTAGAGACACACTTCACTCCTGAATCTCCTAGATTATTGTTAGACAGATCCAGTTCTCTCAGGTGTGAGGGGTTTGATATCAGAGCTGAAGTCAGAGCAGCACAGCCTTCATCTGAGACACCACAACCACACAACCTGCAGAGACACAATGACACACACTTCATCAACACATTTACATCCTGATTAATATTTACTTTAAAGATAATGTGTCTGTAAAATGGATCTAACTGTACGTCTGTTTAATTTTATTGTTATTATTATTATCATTATCATTATTATTATTATTATTATTATTAGTGAGTAATATATTTGGATAGAAAAATGTCAGTAACTAAAACACTGTATAAACTATTAACTGCTGCTTTTAGTGAGTTATTGTTTGTGACTCAGAGAGATGATCTTACCACAGTGTCTCCACTTTACAGTGAGGATTCTCCAGTACAGCAGAGAGACGCTTCACTCCTGAGTCTGTTAGTTTATACCGAGAGAGGTCCAGTGTCTTCACAGTCAGATGCAGTTCTTTCAGATTGGAGGTTTCTGAGTTGAGCACTGAGACCAGAGCTTCACCACTTCTCTCTTTAATTGTATTACACCTGATACTGAAGGAAATAAAATAAGACATAATGAACTAACACTAGTACAAATGATCAAACAGATCCTCAAAGCTTTCACTGCACCTTCTCATTTTTTTATAAACACCAAAAGCACAAACAGCAGTTAGACAAAACAGATAAATGCTGTAATAGTAATTCACAGTCAGAGCGGCTTTGTGGGAGTTTGAGCTTCATCATCACACACACACACACACACACACACACTGTATAAACATGGAGCATACGATTCAGACAGATGGAGAAGTGAGAGTCTAATGGAAAAACAAAAAGTTTCATTCAGAGTTAGATTTATCTGAACAGTTGAGACATTAGATTTGTTCTGTAATTAGTGAGATACTGAAATGATAACCAGGCCAGGGGTGAAGGTGATTAATGTTTATGTACGGTACCTAGCATTAGCTAACAGGCTAACAGTGTGTGTGTGTGTGTGTGTGTGTGTGTGTGTGTGTGTGTGTGGTTGAGAGACAAATAATTACATCAAAGAAGTACAGCGTGAAATAGAACAAAAGTTGTCACGTTAATGCAACATACAGTGGAACGAACATAATTCATTTAAAATTTGAGTGAAGGGGATGATGTAGTATCCAAAAAAAAAGAGATACATTTCAGTGTATCTCAGAGTGACATTAAAAGATTTGCATTGATTTTAAGCATTTAGCACTATTTATAAGAATGCCTAAAGTCTAACAAATGTGTTTAAGATATATAATAAATAATAATAAAACAAATTAACCTGCAAATTAAACTCTGAACTGTCCCTCACTGAGAGGACATTCCCATGTCAAATGTACAAACACACACACACACACACACACACACTAAGTTAGTTGTTCTTGAGTAAAACCAACACCAGATCATTTCACCCTGGAACTCTCTCACTGCTCTAATTCACACTACAGTGACTGGGATCTGTTGTGTTTGTTGTGGATGAACAATATGGAGACTCCTGGTTGGAGCTGAGCACCGGGCTGGTGGAGGGTCTTCAACAAATTACACTCTTTTACACTCAAACGTCATTAACCCCAGCAAATCTGAAGCACGGATTTATAAATAAAAAATATAAACAATTGAAAAAAACACAACACCTACCTTTTTTATTTATAGTTTTTGCATGTACACACACACACACACACACACACACACGAGTGAGTCATTTAACTGTCCAAAATGATCCAAAAGTGAATTTTCCCAAACTAGGAGAGCAAATTAAAAGTCCCAGAATCACACACAGTTTAAATGGGGCTCGGATGAGTTTTCTCTGCGCTCTTGAGAGAGCAGTGCACCGATAAGTGCCAACACCCTGACAACCACTCACATCAATTACAATCCTTCTATGAAGATATGATAGCAGGAATGTTTTACTAATAACAATAAAATCAGTTCAGTGTGTGTATACCTGCACTTCTAGTCTAACACATTTGAAACGTAAAAAAAATATAAAAGAAAGTTACAATGAAAATTTTAAATACTGTAGACATGGGTGTGAAATTGATAATGTTTATGTAAATGAACAGTTTTGTTTTACAGGATTTTTACAGGCTCTCCTCTGAACTCTAGGGTGTGAACACGTGTTAAATAGAAATAAATCTGAATATCAATAATGTTTCTCATTATTTCAGGCAACGAGGCATTAACGCAAGAGTTAAAAAATGTTGTTCACCTCAACTGACAGAAACTGTCTTCCACACATTTAATATCTGCCCTTTAGTCTTATTGATTTGTTCACATGATCATTATTCTCTTCTGTAAGTATTTATTTATTCACATTAACACCACTCTGTATCACCTAAAGCTTAAAACATCTTAAAGTACATATTTATATTAACGTGTTTTTTAGATCCTCTATTTCTAAAGTAGAACAGATTTATACAGATGTACTTACATTGCTTTTCTGGATTCTGCAATCACAGGCATCACCCTCACAAGAACCTCATCTGTTATCTTCTCTGGACTGATATATTTATTCAGGTCAAATTCCTCCAGATCCTCTGCTGATGTCAGTAACACAAACACCAGAGCAGACCACTGTGAAGGAGAGAGTTCACTTTGTTTTCCAGATTTCAGGTAGTGTTGGATTTCCTCCACTAGAGAATCATCACCCAGTTCATTCAGACAGTGGAACAGATTGATGGATTTATCTGCAGTATGTTCACCTTCTTTACTGATCATCTCCTTAATGTACTGAACTGTTTCCTCTTTGCTCTGGGAACTACTTCCTGTGTGTGTTACTAAGTCATGTAAGAGTTTCTGATTGGACTCCAGTGAGAGACCCAGAAGAAAGCGAAGGAAAAGATCCAGATGTCCAGTCTTACTGTCTAAGGCCTGATCTACAGCACTCCTGTGGACATCTGAGATTGTAGTAAAGGACTGACTCTGTTGAAGAACATTTCTCTTTTCCCTCATGGATGTCAGGTGCACATACAGAGCTGCGAGATGCTCCTGAATACTCAGATGCACAAAGCAGTACACTTTATTCTGGTGAAGGCCAAACTCCTCTCTGAAGATCTGCGTACACACACCTGAGTACACTGCTGCTTCTCTCACATCAATGCCACACTCTCTCAGGTCTTCATCATAGAAGATCAGGTTGTGTTTCTCCAGCTGCTCAAAAGCCAGTAGTCCCAGTTTAAGAAGCATTTCTTCATCACTCTCCTGCTTTTCTGAGTACTTTTCTCTAATGATGTTTATCTGAATGATAAGGAAGTGTGTGTACATTTGAGTCAGAGTCTTGGGGATCTCTCCACTCTCTGCTTCACCAAACATTCTCTCTAGAACAGCGGCTGAAATCCAGCAGAAGACTGGAATGTGACACATGATGTAGAGGCTTCTTAATGACTTCAGGTGTGTGATGATGTCATTGGCCAGGCTCTGATCACTGATCCTCTTCCTGAAGTACTCCTCCTTCTGTGGGTCATTGAACCCTCGTACCTCTGTGACCCGATCGACACACTCTGAGGGGATTTGATCAGCTGCTGCTGGTCGGGAGGTGATCCAGATTAGAGCAGAGGGAAGCAGATTCCCTTTGATCAGGTTTATCAGCAGCACAGGCACTAATGCTGATTCAGTTACATCACACACACTCACTGTGTTCTGGAAATCTAGAGGAAAACGACACTCGTCCAATCCATCAAAAATGAACAGAACCTTTTCCAAACTGGACATTTCTGTTTCTTTTGTTTCCTTAAAACAGACATGAAGGAGCTCCATAAGACTCAGTTTTTGGTCATTCATAAGATTCAGCTCTCTAAAAGGAAGTGGAAATATGAGGGGGACGTCCTGATTTGTTTTCCCTTTAGCCCAGTCCAGAATGAACTTCTGCACAGAGACAGTTTTTCCGATGCCAGCGACTCCCTTTGTCAGCACAGTTCTGATAGGTTTGTCTTGATCAGATAAGGTCTTGAAGATGTCAGTGCATTTGATTGGTGTTTCCCCTGTTATTGTTCTCCTGGGTGCTGCCTCGATCTGTCTCACCTCATGTTCTTTATTGACGTCTCCACTGTCTCCCTCTGTGATGTAGAGCTCTGTGTAGATCTCATTCAGGAGTGTACGGTTTTCCTGATTTATTATCACGTCATTTAAACACTCAAACTTCTTCTTCAGATTTAATCTGAAGTTTTTCTGAAATTCATTTACAGCAGCAGATTCCAAGTCGTGTCTGTGACAGGGTGGAGTAGGAAGACATGACCACATTTTCTGATTGGTTACCACAGACAGTTCTTTATGATTTTGTCACTCTGTATATCTCCTGTATGTTTGAGATTATCTAATAATTCTGTATGAAATAACAGCAGAGAGGTTTTTAACACCAGTGTGTGATGTAGTTAGTGTTTATCTTACCCTGTATCTGTAATAATGGTCTTTTTAATTCCGTCACCTGTCTTCTGTAAATCACTGAAAAAAACAAACATTTTTAAAGACAATAACGTCAACCATTTAAATACTACAGCCTTACTTTTAGTCCTAATGTTTCGTTCATTCTCTATACTGCTAATCCTGTACATGGTTCCAGTTAACCTAGAGTTTAGTCCTAATTTTATAAATTATTTTGTATGAGTGGATTAACATTTGAAGAAAAATATTGTAGAACTGGGAAAAAAAAATATTTCTGCACAGTCATTAGAGATGTAAGGGAATATTACTACTGTACATCATACAGAATAAACAGACAATGTGTTTTATTTTAACTCTAAGAACTATGGGATGTTACCTGTGTACAGATGAGGAAACTCCATATTTAACAGTTGCAGGAAGATCTATAGACCCATCACTCTTCATGGAGACACAGCTGGGTTCTAGTGAGTCTAATCTCTTTATCTGGAGTTTACTGTACAACATTTTAAAGTGGACATAAGACGGAATTTAGTTCTCAGTAATATTGTGATTCAAAAGACTTAGAGAGATGAACCTGAAGCTCATATGTGGCGCAATACATCCATTTAATATTTTGATGAGCTCTACCTCGTTATACACAGTAGATGGCAGCACTAGTGCTAGTAGTACAGAGAGCACAATGTTACAGATGTGTAGAATGTAAAGAATGACTAACTTTACAGCAGTGATTCCTTTATTGTGTGTGCATGTGTCATGGAACCTTTCTAATGGAACTCGTGTGCGCGCACACACACTAATGGAATCTCTGCTTGCTTACAAGATATTCCTTTCTATGTGTTACATAGAATGTAATACTGTATGATTAAATATTACAGAATAATAAGGATGCACTGATTAATTGGCTGTACATTGGTATCGCTTAATATTTACATTGTTGACTGCAATCGGATGATATCTGCCACGGCAAAAATGTGAAGATTCACCGCTGGCAGAGGGCAAAGATTTTCTGTTGTGTTGCATCAGTTTTGTGCTGGTTAATCGTGAACTGACTGGGACAACAGTAGCTGATCCAGCTGTAACTTGTACTGGTTATTTGAAGTTTCTGTCAGAGGAAAGATCCTTACACTGTGTTCCCATTTGCTGGGACATTGTAATTATTAGCAATAACCCCATCATACTGTAGCTGTTTAGTATAGAGAGCCAAAAACTGACTTGCATATGGATTTCCACACTGTACCTTTACTCGGACAAAAATAAAACATCATTCACATTAATCCAGAATCCACAAGCCTACATTCACTCTGTCATACATGACTGGAACACAGAATACAATAATCATTCCTTACACCGCTCATTATGGAGTAACAGGTTCAGCATGGAGGTTAATTAGAGCCGCATCATAGCACTCTTCTTCTCTACACATTCAAGTTTAATTTACACTAACAAGAAGACACGCCCCTTTTGGCATTAGTTGGCATTACCGTATAGTCCCTATAACAAGCTTCTGATTGTTACTGTATGTAGTGCACACGAAAATATATTCTGTATCAAATACACAAGAGCTGTAACCAAACAAACAAACAACGGTATTAGCCAACAGATATTTATAATTTTAATCAGCATCAGCCCAGAATTTCACAATTGTTACATCCTTAATTACTACATCATGAACAGATAATGTGTTTGACTTTAAATATGCGAACTATGGGATGTTACCTGTGTACAGATGAGGAGACTCCATGTTGAAAGGTTAAAGAAAAATCCATAGAGCGATCACTCTTCATGAAGACACAGCTGGGTTCTGGTGAGTCTGATCTCTTTCTCTTGAGTTTACTGTACAACATTATAGAGTGGACATAAGACCGAAATGAATTGTCTAATATCATGATTCAGAATATCAGGAGAGACCCGATATGAGCAGCAAATTTGTATTACAATATTTCTTTTTAAGAAACTTCATGAGCTCCACCTTATCTTACAAACTAGATGGCAGCACCAGATGGTGTAGCATACAGAGCTCATCAAACACTCTTTTAATACTGACAATGTTAAAAACTAAAAAATATATACATTGTGATTATTCCCCTTCAGGACCTCACACAAATGCTGTCAGGATAGTGGGAATAGATTTATAACTCTGAAGAGAATGTGGATAATTACTGAGTGTGTGTCGCTCTCAGTCTGGTTTTTATTTCCAGTTCTCATCAATCAACCTTTTTACATGAAATGCACACACAAGCATGCGGCCTTGTTTCTGGCTCTGCAAACGCGTACAAGCATTTTCTCTTTCTATATTTATCTCTCTCTGTCTAACACAAACACACATGCCCTCTCCTCAGGTGTGTGTCCTTTTCCGTCACTTTACTTGACTCCGCCCCTCACCATAGACTTAAGCTTTAATTAATAGTTATGTTTTATTGCTGCTACTTGCGGAAAAAGGAGCCGAAGGAGCCGAAGTCTGCCGCCACTTTTATATGAAATTTAAAGGGCACTATGGGCGATCACCAATTTGTGTGAAGTTTATGGAGAATTTTTAGGGGGACTGAGTTCAAATGTTAAGGGGACTAAAGCTGCTCTAAAAATGGCCTAGCTACGCCCATGACTGTGACCATACCAACCTGCCATCTCTCTTTCTCTTCTGCTCTTCTCTCTCTCGCTCTCCCCCGTCTCTTTCTCTCTCCCTGTCTCTCTGTCGAGCTATACATGTCACTCCTTAGCTGCCAGTGATCCAGACCCCATCTGCCCCCTGGAACTGGCTAACTCGCCCTGTTGTCTTGTTTCTGGTTGGAGATCTCGTCGCATGGATGTGGTCTGCCTGTGATGCGTGTGGTGACTGGGAAAGGTTCCACTTTTCCACGAAGACGGTACTGTCCTCGGCTGATGCAGACAGCTTTTCTCTGAGGACTTGTACAGGACTGGAGTTTCCTACAGTGTACCTGAGCCTCTAATAATGAACTAGACTCCATTTTACGTTAAACACATCTCCTGTTATACTAAACTTTCAGTCTCACACAGTATGATGCAGATCAATCTCTGCTATCTGTTTTCACCCAAATAAGGATGGGTTCCCTGTTGAGTCTGGTTCCTCTCAAGGTTTTTTCCTATTACCATCTCAGGGAGTTTTTCCTTGCCACTGTCGCCGTCGTCCTCGGCTTGCTCATCAGGGACAATCTTATCATTTTGATTCATACACACTCACATCTCATACAAACTTAACTAATTATTTAAATTGTGTAAAGCTGCTTTGTGACAATGTCAATTGTTAAAAGCGCTGTACAAATAAAATTGAATTAAATGAATATTTAGAGAACACCGTGATAAATACATAAAAATTTGTTTCTGTTTTAATTCAAGGTTTCCTGATTAATTCCTTTTATGTGATCCTTAGAGTTGTAACAACATATTACTACATCATACAGTATGAACAGATAATGTGTTTTACTTTAATTCTGAGAACTATGGGATGTTACCTGTGTACAGATGTGGAGTCTCCATGTTTAAGGTCCAAAAGAGGATCCATAGACTCATCACTCTTCATGGAGACACAGCTGGGTTCTGGTGAGTCTGATCTCTTTCTCTTAAGTTTACTGTACAACATTATAGAGTGGACATAAGACAGAAATCAATTGTCTAATATCATAATTCAGGATACCAGGAGAGCAGCAAATTCGTATCACAATACTTCTTTCTTTCGTATCAAAAAACTTCATGAGCTCCACCTTATCTTGCAAACTTTTAATATTGACAATGTTAAAAACTAAAAAAGATATACTTTGTGATTATTTTACTTCAGGATCTCACACAAATGCTGTCAGGATAGTGAAAATTGTTTTATAACTCTGAAGAGAATGTGGATAATTACAGAGTGTGTGTCGCTCTCAGTCTGGTTTTTATTTCCAGTTTTCATCAATCAACCTTTTTTACATGAAATGCACATTCAAGCATGCGCGCCTTGTTTTTGTCTCTGCAAACGTGTACAAGCATTTTCTCTTTATATATTTATCTCTCTTTGTCTCACACACACACACACACACACACACACACTCTCTCTCTCTCTCTCCTCAGGTGTGTGTACATTTCCGTCACTTTCCTTGACTCCGCTTCTCACCATAGACTTAAGCTTTAATTTAAAGTTATGTTTTATTGCTGCTACTTGGCTTTTCCTTTTTTTCCTTTTTTGGATTTAAAGTTTTTTTATTAGGAAAGTCCAATTAAAGACATAATTATTAAGTTTATTTAATTAAGTTTTTATCTTAATTGTCTTCATTGTTAGTTATCACTGGCACAAAACAACCTCAAGATAAATTTAAAACCTAAAACCTGAATAAGAGCTATTAAGTACTAGTCTGATTAATCAATTACAGTGGAACCTCGGACTACGAGTAACGCGGAGTGTTCTGCTCTTCTTCTTCTTCTTTGTCTTTCGGCTGTTCCCTTTCAGGGGTCGCCACAGCGAATCATCTGCCTCCATCTAACCCTATCCTCTGCATCCTCTTCTCTCACACCAACTAACTTCATGTCCTCTCTTACTGCATCCATAAATCTCCTCTTTGGTCTTCCTCTAGACCTCCTGCCTGGCAGTTCCAACCTCAGCATCCTTCTACCGATATATTCACAATCTCTCCTCTGAACATGCCCAAACCACCTCAATCTGGCCTCTCTGACTTTATCTCCAAAACATCTAACGTGGGTTGTCCCTCTGATAAACTCATTCTTAATCCTATCCATCCTTGTCACTCCCAAAGAGAACCTCAACATCTTTAGCTCTGCTACCTCCAACTCTGCCTCCTGTCTTTTCTTCAGCGCCACTGTCTCTAAGCCGTAGAGCATCGCTGGTCTCACCACTGTCCTGTACACCTTTCCTTTCATTCTCGCTGATACTCTTTTATCGCACAACACACCTGACACTTTTCTCCACCCATTCCAGCCTGCCTGCACCCGCCTCTTCACCTCCTTTCCACACTCCCCGTTGCTCTGGACCGTTGACCCCAAGTACTTAAAATCCTGCACCTTCTTTACCTCTGCTCCCTGTAGCCTCACCGATCCTCCTGGGTCACTCTCATTTACACACATGTATTCTGTCTTGCTGCGGCTAACCTTCATTCCTCTGCTTTCCAGAGCATACCTCCACCTCTCCAAATTTTCCTCCACCTGTTCCCTGCTTTCGCTACAGAGCACAATGTCATCTGCAAACATCATAGTCCATGGGGACTCCTGTCTTACCTCATCTGTCATCCTGTCCATCACCAGAGCAAACAAAAAGGGGCTTAGAGCTGATCCTTGATGCAGACCCACCTCCACCTTAAACTCTTCTGTCACACCTACAGCACATCTTACCACTGTCTTACAGCTCTCATACATGTCCTGCACCACTCTAACATACTTCTCTGCCACTCCAGACTTCCTCATACAACACCACAGCTCCTCTCTTGGCACCCTGTCATACGCTTTCTCTAAATCTAAAAAGACACAATGCAACTCCCTGTTACCTTCTCTGTACTTCTCCGCCAGCATCCTCAAAGCAAATACTGCATCTGATGTACTCTTTCTAGGCATAAAACCATATTGCTGCTCACAAATGCTCACCTCTGCCCTTAACCTAGCTTCCACTACTCTTTCCCACAGCTTCATTGTCTGGCTCATTAGCTTTATACCTCTATAATTGCCACAGCTTTGCACATCTCCCTTGTTCTTAAAAATTGGCACCAATACACTTCTCCTCCATTCCTCTGGAATCCTCTCACTCTCCAAGATCCTGTTAAACAAACTTGTCAAAAACTCTACTGCCACCTCTCCTAAGCACTTCCATACCTCCACAGGTATGTCATCAGGACCAACAGCCTTTCCACTCTTCATCCTCTTCAACGCCCTTCTCACCTCACTTCTACTAATATTCGCTACTTCCTGTTCCACAACAGTCACCTCTTCTACTCTTTGTTCCCTTTCGTTTTCCTCATTCATCAACTCCTTAAAGTATTCCTTCCATCTTCCCATCACCCTCCTGGCATCTGTCAGTACATTTCCATCTCTATCTTTAATCACTCTAACCTGCTGCACATCCTTCCCATCTCTATCTCTCTGCCTTGCCAACCTGTACAGATCCCCCTCTCCCTCCTTACTGTCTAGCCTAGCATACAAGTCCTCATATGCTCTTTGTTTGGCCTTTGCCACCTCTACCTTCACCTTACTCTGCATCTCCCTGTACTCCTGTCTACTCTCTTCAGTCCTCTCAGTGTCCCACTTCTTCTTAGCTAGCCTCTTTCCCTGTATACACTCCTGGACTTCCTCATTCCACCACCAAGTCTCCTTGTCCACTTTCCCCTTACCTGATGATACACCAAGTACCCTCCTACCTGTCTCCCTGATCACATTGGCTGTAGTTGTCCAGTCAACTGAAAGCACCTCCTCACCACCCATAGCCTGTCTCAACTCCACCCTAAAGACTTCACACCATTCTTCCTTTCTCAGCTTCCACCACTTTGTCCTCTGCTCTGCCTTTGTCCTCTTCGCCTTCCTCACCACCAGGGTTATTTTGCACACCACCATTCTGTGTTGTCTGGCTACACTCTCCCCTACCAACACTTTGCAGTCACTGATCTCTTTCAGGTTACAACGTCGACACAAGATGTAGTCGACCTGAGTGCTTCTGCCTCCACTCTTATATGTCACCCTATGTTCCTGCCTCTTCTGAAAGAAAGTATTTACCACTGCCATTTCCATCCTCTTTGCAAAGTCCACCACCATCTGCCCTTCTACATTCCTGTCCTGAAAACCAAACCTGCCCATCACATTTTCATCACCTCTGTTTCCTTCCCCAACATGTCCATTGAAGTCTGCACCAATCACCACTCTCTCCCCTCTGGGGATGCTCTGCATTACTTCATCTAACTCACTCCAGAATTTCTCCTTCTCTTTTAACTCACATCCTACCTGTGGGGCATAACCACTAACAACATTGAACATTATCCCTTCAATTTCCAGCTTCAGACTCATCACCCTATCTGATACTCTCTTCACCTCTAGAACATTCCTTACAAACTCCTCTTTTAGTATAACTCCTACTCCATTTCTTTTCCTATCCACACCATGGTAAAACAGTTTGAACCCTGATCCTAAGCTTCTAGCCTTGCTACCTTTCCACCTGGTCTCCTGTACACACAGTATATCCACCTTTCTTCTCTGCATCATATCAACTAACTCTCTTCCCTTCCCTGTCATGGTCCCAACATTCAAAGTCCCTACTATCACTCCTAAACTCTTGCCTTTCCTCTTCTCTCTCTGCTTACGAACACGCCTTCCTCCTCTTCTTCTTCGACCAACAGTAGCCCAATTTCCACCAGCACCCTGTAGGTCAACAGCACCAGTGGCGGTCGTTGTTAACCCGGGCCACGACCGATCCGGTATGGGAATTATATTCTTGATTCGCATCATTGATTTGGCAAATGTTTTACGTCGGATGCCCTTCCTGACACAACCCTCTGCATTTATCCAGACTTGGGACTGGCACAAGAAGACACTGGATTGCGCCCCCCCGTGGTTGCATTGCGGAGTGTTCTAATTGCTTGTAAACCAAGACAATGCTCATTTTTCAAGTCAGAATTTATAAAAAAATTATTGCTCGTCTTGCGGAGTGTTCTGCAAGACGAGCAATAATTTTTTTATAAATTCTGACTTGAAAAATGAGCATTGTCTTGGTTTACAAGCACCGAGTATCATGTACACTAAAAAAAAATAACTTGGCTACCTGTTACATGTACTAAAATGTAATATGTGTTTTGTACATAATTTTATGTTTCCAAGATAAACATGAATAAATTGTGTTGTTTTTGCATGAAATTTAACAACTTAACATGTATTAGATTCAATCATGTTGAGATAAACCAAAGAGATCTTGTCACTATGAATACTGGAAATATCAACGCAAACATTGCAAGAAGAGAACACAGTTTCGAGAAGACAAACATTTGGCGGGCATGTGGAAAAGGTAAGCAGGAATTAATTCCCATTTTTCTAAATATAAACGAAATACTGCACATAAATTGTATTTTTAATCACACTTAAAATACCGACGGTTATATGCGTGTGCTTAATCTGCGGTTCGGTTCTGGTTTCGGTCTGTTCTCATGAGTTGTGAAGCGATAGGAACAAAGTATGAATATTGTTCATTTGCTAATTTAAGTATCATAAATTTTAATTGAATATCTATCTTTTTTAGTTTTTTTACAGCAGTTTGTGACTGAAAAGTGTCCTGTCTGCATCTGACTTAAGGGTTTTCTGACCAACCGTATCTAACGGTCATATTTTAAAATCATAACAGACAGTTATAAAGTACAAAACGTTTCTGTTGGTGTTTAATTTTTTTCTTCGATTAATACTTATTTGTGGTGTTTTATGTTTTGTACATCTTTTCAAATTGAGACCTCATTTGTAATTTGCTGTTGGTGTAAAACAGGGTTTTTATTAAATATAAAATAAAAATCTCAGTTTTATCCCGTTTGTCTTATGCTTCCTTCCTTCATGCACTACTTGTTTTGACGCCGAGCGTCACGTGATCACAACTGAGCCAACCGTAAGGGTTAACCCCTAGAGGGCGCCAAAGCGCCCAAAGACTTTGTTTATGTTTTGTAATTTAGTTTGAGTTGGACTTCATGTCTCAGACTGCACCTCGGTCAGGTGAGGGGAGCACTCTATAGCCAGACTGAAGTTAGGTCAGGCGTCTAGCATTTGTTGTTCTTATCGTTATTATGGTGATTGTGTTTCAAGTAACATCATCAGTTGTGCTCCAGTGTATTATTTCAGTTTTAATAAAAAGCATCTTTAAAACGTTATCACAGCCCCTGCAGTTATGCCACACAAACGCCGACACCCGAACCGTGACACCAACGGTTTTTCTCTCTCTTGCACTGCGGTATTGTGGGTAATCGTCTCCCCTGCTGGGTCTTAGTGCTCGTCTCTTACTGGTATAATCAACATCCGTGCACGCTTATACTGTTTACTATCACTGTGACCCCGTGTGTGTGTAAAACATATTTTATTTTGTGTTCGAAAGCGTGTGTGTACAGCGCATGTACTGTTTCTTATAACACACGTGTGTGCGCGCGCGAGTAAAACAAAAGAAATTCTCAATACAGAGGTTAAAAATCAATTTTTTCCCCAGCTCATCACAGTGTGTGTGTGTGTGTGTGTGTGTGTGTGTGTGTGTGTGCGCGAGCGTAATTTAACACTGTGACGTGTGTCTGTGTGTGTGTGTGTGCGTGTGTGAGGAGCCCCCTTCACAAACACACAAATGCGCACAGAAATTAAGGTGAGAGGCACACACTCTCTACACAGAAACTCAGCTCTGTCTCGATTTTTTTCAGAGGTAAGGTGCTGGTTCATTTGTTTGTTTGTTTTAAAGCAGTGTTTCCAATAGTATGCGCTAACACGAGTGTCATTAGCGATGTTCATTGCTAATTTTCTACACTACATGTTTACGTTTACATCTGGACCATTGCACAAAGACACTTTAATAACCATTGCACAAAGACACTTTTTTTTTCTATGCATATTTGCATACCATCTTTCTCCCAAAAATATCAAAATTTCACAATTTCTTAAATGTTCTTGTACAGTATATTTCTATTTGTACAGTATATTTCTATTTTCGTACAGCATATTTCTATTTTTAGTTCTATTTTTCCTAGTTCAATTTTATTTTTATTTAATTTTTCTATCGTATTTCTTTTATTCATATTTATTTCTTATTATAAGCTTTTCTCTTTTTTAAGGTTGTCTCTTTTTAAGGTTACTGGCGGTCGTATAGGCATTTCACTACATTTCGTACTGTGTATGACTGTGTATGTGACAAATAAAATTTGAATTGAATTAGATTTTCAGATAAAACAGTGTAGCGGGAGAGACGTAGATTTATGATCGCTGTTTACGGAAATGTAGTCCAGTGTGGGAGATGCATTGTGGGTAATGCAGTCAGTTGCGTGGGAATGCGAGATGTAAGCTAGGATATAGAGCCTACGTTTTGTTCTTCAGTAGTTTTTTTTGGTGGATTTAAGTGCAGGATTCACCCGAAAGTTTGTACTATAACCTGACAATGCAGCAAATAAAAGAACAAGCATCTACCAGTTTGTCCATCTCATCATTACATGAGCATAAATTAACGGGCTGTTACGAGGTTGCAAGCAACATTAAAATAAAGCGGAAAAGGTTTAATAATTTAGAAGAGAACAACAGTCTTTCCGTTAATGTGTGTGTGTGTTTAATTCAGACAAAAGGAGGGGCTAAAAGGAAGTCTCCACTTACTCTAGCCTCTCTCACACATACACTCACAGCGCCTGCACTTCAAGCCTGTGCTTGATGTAAATCACACTCGTGTCTAACACCATTCAGAAGCACAGTGTGTTTGTACTGGTGGTGTGATTTTATATTAATTAAAATAAATAAATAAAACTATATAATATACATTGTAGTTGTGTCTCTGCAGGGTCTCACTAAAATGCCGATGTGTCCCAGTCAGAGTGAGAGTTTAACACCCTGTGGTAGTGATATTGCAGTCGTTGGATATGTTGCCATTACAGAGAAAAATTAACATAATGCAATTTAATATAAAGTGTTTTGTGTCGAGACTGCCTGTTCATTATTGTAAAGCCTGTATAGCAATACGTCTTATATCATGACATTAGTGTATTGTCTCATGACTACTGTTTACTTTTTAACTGCACTTATTAAGGACATTTTTTTAACATGAACAGATTCTGGGATTTTTGTCAGGTGATGTCTGTGTTAGTTATTATTTTTATGAATACTCACTACATATATTAGATATGAATGTTCAGTGACTAAAACACTAGGACATAGTAACTTACTGCTTTTCTGAGGGCGGGGCCTCATTCTCTGTCTTCAGATCAGGGCTCTCCATGTTTGAATATTAGTGTATGTACAGAGAGCTCATAGACACACTGCTGAATCCTGAAGATGCTGATCTCTACTGCTGGAATAAATTACACTCCTAAACACACAACAACAATCATGCCATTAATAAATATCTACTTGTTTTAAGGAAATTGTATTTAGTCAGATATAATCACAGCAGAGGGATTATGAGCGTTATGCAGTGTGTCATGTCATGCAGGAGCAGAGAGAGAGAGAGAGAGAGAGAGAGAGAGAGAGAGAGAGATTTCTGTGTGTGTAGTATATAGGGAATATATGTCATTCAGGTAAAGTCTGAATCTACATGTTCTGAATATTTAGGAGTAAAGGGCAGGTGAAAAGGGTTAAACATGATCAGGACAAAACTGAAAAAATGTCCAAATCTAAAAGAATTACATCAGAATGTCATGTTGGTCTCTTCAGCAGGATCCTGATGATATATTGTTCCTGGAAAGACTGAGCTGTAAACAAATACATGTGATTGTCAGGAGCTGCAGTTTGTCTGAATAAAAAGCATTAAAGGCAGTACTTGGTGTGAAAACTCTGCTTTAAAATAAATGTACATGATGCAGATAAACACAGTTTGATTAATAATCCCTCTTTTAATAACAAACTATCATAATCCTTCTCCACATCACAATTACTGCAGTCACCGTCTCTTTATTTACTTTGTCTTTCCTTATCTCATCTTCTAACCACAGCACTGATCCACAGTGTTTCTTTCTTCTGAATACACTTTAGTAGAGTCACAGCACACCTGTGTGTTCCTCACCCTCACACACTCCTGTAATACTCCAGGCTCTAACTCATGACCCCACACACATGTTGGATGTAGTTCAGCATGGTTTCCTAGAATAAAACTATTCCTATTAAACTAGAACAAAGTTCATTAACGCTGAATTTTTGTTTTTGTTTTAGTTTTAGAAGGTTTGAAGAGTTTGAATTTATTCATAAAAAATTACCAAGATCGTTTCTTTGGCAAGAAAATCCCAAAAAACTAAACAGTTCAGTTACGCTGACATGAAAGTTTTACTGCTGTTTTTACACTAGTTCAATAACATATAACACGAGTTTTATATTAAATATAAACTTATTATTCCGATATAAAGTCGTTTCTGATAAATAAATCACTCACTTTTACTCAGCAGTCCTTGTTGTGTGACATTAATATCACCGTTTCTGTCTGGAGTTAAAGTTTATTTGTTTTTTCCAGCAGAAACAAATGAAGTGTTCGAGAGAAACACTTTCACTCCATCCGAGTCGTTATCGTCCAGGGAATAGACTCTTTGCGTCAACTCGTATAGATGAACTCACACAAGCTATGTTTCTATTTAGGTGACACAGATCTGATGTTTTAACGGTAATGGAAAAATCCGCTGAAAAAGGGACACTACATAATAGGGTATTAGATTTCCCTCAAGTCTCTGTCCCGCCGCGGTGTGTATTCATACACACTCCTCCCCTGAGCCCTCGGTAAACAACCAATCACCGTCCGTATGCAAATAAGTCAAGACGTAGCAAGAGTGGATTGGAGAGAAGAGAGCTGTTCATTTACTATACAAGAAATAAAAAAAATAAAAAAATTAAAAAACATAATATGAATTGTTCTATAGCCAATCTGCTTTAACTTAGTTTTTTTTATTATTATTCATAAGACAACCTTTCAGTTTTGTAAATATTCTAGTTATAGTGTGTTAAGTGTTACTTTAGGTTTAAAGTTTTTTTTAGAATTAGACCATCCAGCTAAGATAAATGTTATGTCGTTGATTGATAAAATCTGGATTAAGGATATTTTGGTTTGTTTTATTTATTGATTTTTTTTCCCCCCCCTGAGGGATCGCCACCTTACTGTGGTCAGGGGGTTTGCGTGCCTCAATGACCTTAAGAGCTTTACCAGCAGGAGCTTAGTCTTCAAGTGGCACACACTAGTTGGACAGGTCTGAAGGTAGAGACCTGACAAAGTGCAATCCACTTCTCCAGACTTCGGACACAGCTAACAACTCAATTTAGCAAGGACAATACTGTTACTATAAGCACAGGGAAAAAAAACAGTGCTCGAACATGATGTGTACACATGATGCCCTTTCCACTTTTCTGACTGCCCCCCCATATGTGTCTGTCCAGAACCGGCCCTGTTACATGACAACATGTAATCCACACTAGTGATGGGAAGATCGAAACCTTTTAGTGACTCAGTACTTTGAAACCGTTCATCGAAATGAAAATAAAATGTTACATTTTCAATAACCAGAACTCTAACACGACTACATACACAAATTGTAATACAATTGTGAAATAAATTAATTTAAATAATAAAATATGTCTGATATATATTTATCTTTATTTTAAATTTAAATGATTGTATTTAAAATTTAAATTATTAATTTATTTTACAAACAAAAATAAATACTATTGTAAAACAATAATGTAATACTGTGTTTGGTGTTTATTGCATAACTGCATAACGTCTATGGGAGTCACATGACAAAAAGAATGAACAATTTGGACCAGAAGTATCACGAGGTCTGTTTCCTGTACATAACCTACGGGGGTTTTGTGATGCTTTTTACATGCGCGTCCAGTAGAAAATTAGCAAATCACTCTTTGAGACTACTCGTTCTTTTGAGTCACATTAAAGACTCATTTAAAAAGAACAAATCGTTCATTTTTTGACCAAATTCACATCGACGAATCGAGTCCAATAGACCCATCACTAATTTAATTCACATGCTCCAAACCTGCTCTGTTTAAATGTGGCATTAAAAGTGTGTTTGAAGCCTCCGAGTGGCGCAGCGGTAAAGCGCTCGCCCTATCATCCGGAGATCGCTGGTTCGATCCCCGGGTGATGCTGTTTTCCTCTCACAGCCGGAGGCACGGAGAGAGCTGATTGGCTGAGCTCTCTCAGGGGGGAGGGATGAGAGGTACTTGTGCTCCCACATTAGTCACGGCGCTACAGCCAATCAGGGGCGTCTGTGAGCTCGCGCACACGGAAGGAGCGGCTAGCGCTTTCCTCCGAGTGTGTTACTCCGCCCCTAACGGTGCGCGAGCGAGCAGTTCGAAAAGATGCGGTCGGCTCGCGTCACGTGGTTCGGAGGAAACACGGGATAGCTTTCGTCCTCCCGACTGAGTGGTTGTAGTAGCCTTGATGTGTGTGGGAGCCTCCTAGTGACGGGGAGTAATTGGCCATGACTAGATTGGGGAGAAAATCGGGGAAAAAAGAATTGGACAGGACTAAATTTATAAAAGAAAAAAAAAAAAAAAGTGTGTTTGAAACAACTTCAACTCTGCTGACGTTCTGAAAATCAATTGTGGTGGAAATTCTGAAAACATTATAAAAACAAGTAATTCATACAGTGGGTAAGAGCAAAGTAACAAAAGTTTTATTTTAAACTTCTGCAGAAGGACCAGTTTTATACAGCAAACAGTTGCAGCATGAAGAAAGGTGATCTCTTTCTCTCTGCTGTCCCATATAACCCAGTCCCAGTCCGTTACGTCCGTTTTCTGTTTTTGCTGATATTCTGATGATTGTACATGACGTTCCTACATTCAAACTCATGACTCTTAATCTGACCCAGACCAGATGTCCAAACCTTATAATTTATTCAGGGACAACTACAATCAGGTTGTTTCTGTTCTGTTTTCGGCCTTGTGGTTTCTAGGCTTTGACAAACAAGTTTAAAACTTCTATAGCGTACATGGCACAATCATTAATACATATTTAAAATGTGATTTTTCCATTACAATTTCCCCCTTTTGTCATTCTATTACAACCTAATCATTTTAATTCTACAATTCAAAAAAAAACTAATAAGCCATGCATTAGGTAATTTTCATCAGATATTGTCTCTCC
This sequence comes from Clarias gariepinus, assembly GCF_024256425.1. NCBI lineage: Eukaryota > Metazoa > Chordata > Actinopteri > Siluriformes > Clariidae > Clarias > Clarias gariepinus. Next base: position 5,015,877 of record NC_071127.1, read on the forward strand.
AACCTGGGTTTTTAAACATCATCATCACTAACACTCTAATGCACACAGAGGACACTACAGCTGTTTTTATGGGGAAAGACCCCTGACACAAAAGCATTTTTAAAAGATTTTGCAACTTACTTAAATATAGGTGCTTTATATTTCTCTAAAAATTTACATTATGTCTTCTTCCATATCAGGATCCAAATTACATTTAAAATAATAGTCACCAGAATTTTGAACTCTGTCAGAAGTTGGGTTGTCCCAGTCCGTTACGTCCGTTTTCTGTTTTTGCTGATATTCTGATGATTGTCAGATATATAGAAACAAGATGTTTTTAGAACCTTACACACTCCACCTCTCTCGGCTAATAAAATATACAGAGCTATTCTATTTTGAACCGTAATCTCTCTGACCTGCTTTAAGTTTATCATTTACTAACTGCAGGGCATTTACAGTGTCATTTTTCAGTATCAATAACATGTATAACATTGTAACATCAATAACTGTAGCCCTAAACCATTTACCTTGTTTAGGGCTACAGTTGTTCCTCAGCCGAGGAAGAGTGACCAATCTAGTCCACAGGTTTGCTAAAGTGTAACCATGAAATTTAACAGGGACATCTCTTTTCCTTCTTTTCTCTGACATCCGTGGCCCCCACAGATTTTCTGTGTGTACTGACACACTAGGGGTTACATATGCAGGGTAACATGCCTGTCCAATTGAAAATACCTGCGTCACATATGCGATTGACCCACGCACCCACATTACCGTATTTGTAGACGAAAGTTTTATGAACTACCGTCATTTGGAAAATAATTACCACCTATACTACATTTAGATGACCTACCTTTTAAATGATTGGTTATACGAACATAAGTGGTGCACTCAGACCATCCTAAGTCAGGTTCCCCATTTTCCTTTTGATCTTGCACGACGCAAATGTCTCCTTTTTGCCAAGGGACCACATAAGTAGAATTGTCTTCATAATTTTTTTAGCAAACTTTGGAGCATCAAAACATAGGTTATTGGGATAATTACACCCAAGGACTGCTAAGTTTGGCCTCCCTGTTTGCTTGAAGTACGTCAGTATCTACAGGACGTCCAAGGTGATTATTGGTATGATACAAGACGTGTTGTCTGCATTTGCTTCTGCTGCTGTGACATTATTAAGGGGCAGTGCTACCCAGCTCAAGGACATGACATGGCATATCCAGCTGTCCTGTATGTCTGTTATATTATCAGCAATGTCTAATGACAAAGCACATCCCCAATTACTAGCACATCTCAAGATTAGCGTTTGTCACACACACCTGTTTTGCCTTATGCCTTTTTATCATGCTGTCTCCTCTCTTTATTTTAGTTAAATGCATGTGGCTTGAGTTTGTTAAATAGACTTTACCATGGCCGTTTCTCTTCGAATTCTCAATGAGCATGCACGTCAGGGTAACAATTTCTACTATTATTTCTAATATTACCCAGATTACTTTGGGGTGTTGTTGGTGTTGATTGTTCATTTTTTTAACCAAGGGTCCAGTCCAGCTAATTCAATGTCTGTAGTGTGTACAATCTCAGTCACTGATATTCTCTGTCCTATAAAACAGTCTTTTATTCTGTCAGTAGTTACAACACTTACTTTTAACTCTAGTTGCTGCTACTTTTACATGTCACCATATGTTACTCTGTGCTACTGATACTTTGACACCTTACAATTTCCTTACGTGTTGTACTCATATGTAGTGTACTTATTGTTGTGATGAATTTGAGTGGAAACTCGTGGTTCTGCGTTGTTCCTGACACTCTAGCTGGTTCTTCTGACCCATGCACTTTGCGTGCAGGTAAGGGTCTGTCGGGGTTTACAGGAGAGATTACTAGCACGTCACTGCTCACCCTTGTTGACCCTTTGTTTTTTTGTAGGTTCTAGAATACGTGGGTGGCTGGCATGTGTACCCATATCTCTGTTTCCACTACTTTGACTTCTGTTTGTGGTGTTAGGAGCACTTTTAGTGGGCCTGTATTTAAAATAAAACCTTTAGAGAGTTTTGCACAATAACACAACATTTCATCTTCACAATGTCCTTTTACTTTTTGTGTGCTCTGGCTTCATCTTAATTCCTTTACCTACAGTGCAGTATGTTATTAGAAAAAAATCCACACACTATCGCCCATTTCCCCCTTTGACACATGGTCCTTAGCTTAGAACAAAAATAGCTTTTTGGGTAGACATGGCTTGTGAATGGGGTCCTACCAAACCCCTTCTGTGAAAACACATCTCGCTTTTCTCCAGAGTGTCTTCTCTTCTGGAGTGGCTGTGCTCTGAAGCTCTTCAAGGTTAGCTGTGGGTAAGAGCATTAGACACACACATGTTATGATTATAAGAAAGAGAAGTTTGACCATGGCCTTCGATGCTGCATCTGTTTTTCTGAAATAGAATCTAATTTGTTAGTGTGAGTATTGCATTTACACATTTAAAATTTTATGTGCTATAACCACTGCAAACTCCTGTTAGCATATATTTCTGCATCACAAAATACATTCACGTTCATTTTATATCAGGATTCTGTAGTGCCTAATAGTTGTTTAATAGTAGGCAAAGTAGCAGTGTGTTCTCCTTTGCCTTTTGTAGAAAAAGGAGTTACAGGATTAAAACTATATATCTTTCCACAGTGATGTTTATAATTCAGCATTGTACTTTAAGTGTGTTCTTTTTCTGTATAAAAGATACTGAAACTGCATGAACTTGAAATGTCAAAATACTGTAGACCACTATATATCTTTATTCTACACCTGCCTTCTCAGTTTCTGGTACTGAACATAGACACATAGGTGATCCTGCTGCTACAGGATCTTATTTGGCTAAGAAGTGAGATAAAGAATTTATTTTTCTTTATGCTTCTGTAGCCAGACTGAAATCATGCAATAATACTTTTCATCAACAGTTTTGTAAAAGGCCTTTTAGAATTTTAAATGCCCAATATTGAAATAGTTTATAATGCCAAATTTAATTCAGTGAAAGGTTATTCTTGCTTCCGGAGTTTAACTAAATGCACTGTGGGCCAGTAGGCCCTCCCCATGAGTGTATATCTCACTGGGGCCTCGAGGATTGCATTGATCAAATTAACTTTTCTGCAGTAAAAACACTTTTACTTTTTACATTTCTACTTTGGCATAAATTTTTCTTATATGTTTTAAAATATTTTGGACTACTACTGTATTTGGACTTGACTTATGTGCGAATTGTAGCTTTGCTATGGCTTGCTTTATGACCTTGTTCTGCTGGACAATACGGAGTTGCTGGTGTGTGCCATGACAACAGCTTTCAAGTAAAAAATTAAACACTGGAATTATTTCAGCCAAAGATTTGGGTAGGAGGGAATACAGTATGAAATTTGTAGGACCTAAATATGTACTACTCTCACATACAGCACACAGAATCCCCGGGCTGTGACTGCACTTTCTCCATTTATTAGTACTGTAGTAGTACACAAAAAAGAATTGCTGGGTTTTTGTAAACGCGTCGTTGGCTTGTTTATGCTGGGTCAAAATTCTGTGTTATTTTGTATACTTTAATCACACTGTTGGGTTGCTTTTGCTATGAATAAAAAAGTGCTGCATGATTAAACTCAATGCAAAAAAAAACGAAAAAAGAAACTTCTCCATTTTGTCCCTAGACTTTTTTTTCTGGTATTTATGCAGTAACCCATGGGTGAACACGATGATTTAAGAATTTAACTAAACACATATATATATATATATATATATATATATATATATATATATATATATATGATATTATATATATTGTAGCGTTTTACCGCCGGAAGGATCTTTGGAGAACGAGTGAGCTTGCTTGCTGCCCAATACAATAGCTGGGAGAACTTTATTTCACACACAGTCACCAATACAGCATGGGAAACACATTCACTCGAGAACCACACCCACATAATTCAGCCGAAGCATGAACTGGAGCACAGTTAGCACGAAGTAGCACACACTCACTTAACACACAAACATGGCCGAAGCCACCAACCGCAAGGCATGATGGTGGCAGCCACCGCCCCGCCTACGCCGCACTGCCCCCCACCCGATCTGTGACGGTCCCTGGTCACCATGACTACCTCAGTCTCTGTGGGACATAAGCTTGGGCGAGAGCCCCTTCTTCCTTCCGGAGAAATACACCCATACCTGCTCTTCAGTAGCAAAGTCTCGCCCCCGGCTGTGAGTGTCATAGACATGGCGCTGCTTAACACCGGCGTCCGCCAAGTGTTTACGCGCCAACTCGTGAACCCGGAACAGTTTGTCCTTCAAGGCACAAAAATAATACAACCCAGGCTTCGTGGGTAACTCCGGTTGGGAAGATGGTCCGAACACGAGGTCCACTAAAGTGCGCAGCTCACGGCTGAACATTAAAGCAGCTGGCGTTAGCTGGGATGACTCCTGCACTGCTGTGCGGTTTGCCCAGAGCACGAAAGTCAAATGTCCGTCCCATTCCTTCTGCCGATCGCTGGTAAGCACTGCGAGTTGTGTGGTGAGAGTCCGGTTAAAGCGTTCCATGAGGCCGTCACTTTGAGGATGGGGGGCGCGGTGCAGGTCTCACACACTGCCACAAACACCTTCGCCTCGAAATTTCGCCCCTGATCGCTGTGTAACTGCTCCAGGGCGCAGAATCGGCTGAAAACCTCATCTACCAGCACTCGAGCCGTGGTGGAAGCGCTCTGGTCAGGCACAGCAAAAGCCTTCGGCAATTTCGTAAAATAGTCCATGACCACCAGCACATAACGGTTACCGCGATCGGAAATGGTAAAAGGTCCAAGAATGTCCACGCCCATACGCGCCATAGGTGCCCCCAACCAAAAGTCCTGCAGCGGTGCCCGCGAGCGTTGGGTAGGGCCCTTCTTTGCCTTGCAAAGGTCGCATCGGTGAACAAAGAGTTCGCTATTGATATGACAGCCCGGCCAGTAGAAGCGAGCGCAGAGACGCTGCAGAGTTTTAGTTACTCCGAAGTGTCCCAAACCTAAATGTCGATGAACCAAACCCAGTACACATGTCCGCAAAGCCTTTGGTACCAGCAGCTGAAAGCATTCGCCCGCATCGCACGGCCGTTCCCAGCGGTGGTAGAGTAAACCTTCGTGCAATGCTAGGTGAATAAACTGGAAGTAAAGAGTTTTTATCTCTAGCCCTAGATGAGCGACTCTGGTATAATCCGGTCTCAGGCCCGCTTTAACCCAACCTAGTACCTTATGCAGGACCGGATCCTTCTCCTGCTCGGCAATTAGCTGATCACCGTCTAGCTGTGGCACAGGCGAAGCGACTACGGTTGATGCTCTAGACAATGCAGTAACTCAGCTGCACGCCGGCTCGGACGGCTGATCATGGCCGGAGAGTCCGGAGGAGTGTGCGGGGGGAGTGTTCTGAGTCGAGGGTTTTGGAGAGTGTTCTACGTCGCAACCGCACACACGCTCTTCAACCTGCTTGCAGTACCGACGGGATAAAGCATCGGCGTTAGCATGTAGTTTCCCTGCTTGGTGTTGAATGGTGAAGCTGTAGTCTTGTAACCGCTCGAGCCAACGCGCTAACTGCCCCTCGGGCTCTTTAAAACTGAGCAGCCAAACTAACGAAGCACCATCGGTCCGCAACAAGAAGGTTTGCCTGTATAAGTATGCCCGGAAATGTTTTAAAGCCGCGATGACCGCTTACAGCTCATGCTGCGTGACGCAGTAATTCCTCTCGGGTCCAGACAATGCACGGCTGAAGTAGGCGATAACATGCTCTTTATTCTCGGAAACCTGAGACAGTACAGCCCCCAGCCCTACATCGCTTGCGTCCGTGTTGAGGATGAATGTGCGAGATGCGTCAGGATAATCGAGAATGGGAGACGTGACCAAAGCTCCACGCAATTGGGCGAAAGCACGCGCATGCACATTGTTCCAGCGAAATGGCTGGTTCTTTTTCATTAGCCCCTGCAGCGGGCTTGCGATCGTGGCGAAGTCTTTCACGAAACAGTGGTAGTAAGCGGCTAACCCGAGAAAAGTCTGTAACTGGGACACATTTACCAGTTCGGGCCAATTCTGTACCATAGAAATTTTGGCTGGATCGGTAGCAATTCCTTTAGCACTAATCACGTGACCTAGAAAAGCGGTCTCTTGCCGCAACAGCTGGCACTTTTTGGGGTTAAGCCGCAAATTCGCCCGTCGAATAGCCAGAAATACTTCACTTAGTGCGCCCTCAAACTCTTTTCTGTGCACCAATAAATCATCCAGGTAAACTACACAACGGTTGCAAGGGATATCCGCAAGTACTTTCTCCATCAACCATTTAAAAGTGGCTGGAGCGTTACATAGGCCGAAAGGCATACGGCGAAATTGCTATAGCCCTTGCCCGATTGAGAACGCGATTTTAGTGCTTTAGGTCGTGCTTCCTGGGCGAGCTCCATCTGCCAGTACCCGCTACACAGATCCAGTGAGCTAAATCAAGCCAAGCCCACCACATGTTCTAACGCATCATCTACAGTATCCACGGCAATGAATAAGAGTCCTTAGACGTTACCTCGTTTAAACACTGCCAATAATCGTCCTTCTTTCGCACTAGCACAACCGGTGAAGACCACGGTCCAGATGCCGGCTCAATGATGCCCGAGTCGGCCATCTCATGTAGCTTTTGCTTGGTGATAGCTCGGTTAGCTAATGGAAGGCATCTCAGATGTAGCCGAATAGAAGCTGCGTTGCCCGTATTGATCGTGTGCTGCACCAGGTTGGTATGGGTGCACTCGCGCTCATTTACAGTGAAAATCTTCCTCCTCGATATTCCCCACAAACAATTCACGTGAATGAATCTGCTCACCTATTTTTACTCGAACTGTGCGACAAGTCCATATCTTCATGTAGCTCCCAGACACGGAGGGAATGTTGAAGGCTGGATCAGGCAGTCTGCAAACGCCCTCGCTTTGTCCCAATAATCCACAGCGCAACAGCGAAACAGTAGAACCAGTATCCACGAGCGCCCGTAGTAAGACGTCGTTCAGAACACAGCTCACATAAACTCCAGCAAGATTTCCTAAACGTCCCGACCGGAAGTTGAATCAACTAGTTGGGGGAACACGAATGGTTGCGGGAGGCGGCTTCCCCTCAGGCCTGAGAACATTGCAATGGTAGTCCTGAGGTCTTGTGCCTCAGCGTTGCCGCGAAACCTCAGAGGCTGGTTCATTGTCTAACCGTGACGGGTAGCCCTGTCCCCGGTTAGGATCACGTACCGAGCGCTCCCGAGCTACGGGAGGTCGCTCGGCTCTTTCGCCATGATGTTCCGCCATTATGGGTTCAGGGAAGCTGGTGCCACTAACCTGATGATAGGGAAGGGAGAAAGCAATTAATAGGAATTGCGCCTAATTAGTAATATTGCTTGTGTAAGGATACGCAGCGATTAATAAAATATACCCGTTTTTATGAGGAACATATTGAGGTATGTCATAAGCATTTTGTAGCCACCTTAAAATTTGTATTGTATGAGGTTTTGTGGCTTTTATATATATATATATATATATCATTTTTTATGAGAAACGCACTGTTGTATGTCATAAGCAGCTTGTTACCAGACCGGTTGTATGAGCCCTTGTTAAATTAATAAATAAATAAAGAGCTAAATAAATAAATATTAATAAATAAAAGGGACAAGTGTGAGTGCATGAATAAGCCCTATTTAGCAGAAGGGACAAGTATGCAAGAATAAAACCTCTTTTCTAGGAAAAGAGGGACCAAGTATGAATGCATAAGCCTAAAAATAAATAAATAAATAAATAATTAGTGTAAAGTTGTGAATGTGTCTGAACCCCATATTAATACTGTGGCATTAATCGGTTATTAATGAAAGTGTTCACTGTGTATAAAAATACTGTGCTTTTTGGCAAGTACTAATAGAATAATGGTAAAATATTTTACATAAAGGAGTGATTATAATTTTTGAGCCTTGTTAAGGAAGGTGGATATTTCTGGGATTATACAATATTGTATGTTGGTGTAAGTAAATTTATTCGCTAAGTAAGTGCACAGGCATAAGATAAAGTAAGACTTTCTAAGTTGTGGTGACATAGGCTATAAAGCATAATGGCAGCCTCTCCGGTAGAAGCATTAGTGCTGAAGCATCCTTTGTGTGCAGACCTCACAATTGAGATCTCCAATAAATGGCAAAAGAGAAATAAAGATATGATTACAAAATGGCCAAAGGAGGGGACATTTGATGTGGCACTGTGTTCGGAGATGGAAATATTTTTGAAAAATTATAAGACGGTGGCAAGAGAGAAAAAGCGTGTCCAGAGAGAGTTGAAAAGACAGCGCTAAAACACCAGTGAGAACCACCCGACAGTGATAGCGAACAAGGTCTTGAAATCTGTGTGAAAGGGGTGGAGGAAATAACGCAGAAAAATGGGAAAAATATAGTGGATAGCATACCTAATGATCCTGATTGTAAAGTTTTTTTTAAAGTTACGTAGTAGGAGAGACGAGCTGCTCGGTCTGTCCGCTGTGCTTTGGTTAGCTTTTCTGGCGCCAGGAGAGACTCAGTCAAACACACACACACACACACACACACACGCGTTGTCTGTCAGAAAGGTCTCTGTCTATTAACAGCAAAAGATGGGGTTTATATATGTTTGACCAAACGCCTGTGCCATAGACATATGTTACTACAAAGAACATGAACCATTGTAAATGTCCTGGTAAGATCCTGAAGAATCAGAGGAGAGGAAGATAGAGAGGTGTCCGTCCAGAGACAGATCACAAGATGTTGGCTCGAGTTAGGGGGAGAGGGGGAAGGAGACAGAGGGGGAGAGAGAGAGGGGGGGAGAGAGACATAAAGAGAGTATGGGAAGGTGAGCGTGGGAGCGTTCACACCTTAAAGAGCAGATGCAAGAGGAGACAGAAAGATAGCAGCAGGAAAGATTTAACACGTTAATATCAGATCTATGAGGAAGAGAGCAAGAGAGTAGAAATAACTCCTTTATATATAAATTTCTTGCGAACGACTTGTTTTTAGCTTCAGACCAAGGCTGCATCTTAATACTAGTCTTACTTGATCTTAGTGCTGCATTCGACACCATAGATCATAATATTCTCATAGATCGCCTACAAAATCATATAGGTATTCAGGGGCAGGCATTAAAATGGTTTAGATCATACCTGTCTAATCGATACCATTTTGTAGATCTAAATGGAGTACTGATGTAATGCCAGTGAAATATGGGGTCCCACAAGGGTCAGTTTTAGGACCTCTGCTGTTCTCAATATACATGCTTCCTTTGGGAAACATCATTAGAAGGCATAGGATTAGCTTCCATTGTTATGCTGATGATACCCAATTATACATCTCAACAAAACCAGATGAAATACCCAAGTTGTCTAGATTAACCGAGTGTGTCCAGGACATAAAAGATTGGATGACCAATAACTTCTTTTACTAAATTCAGATAAGACAGAGATATTACTCATCGGCCCAAAAACCAGCACACAACAGCTTTCACAATTCAGCCTGCGTTTAGAAGGATGTACTGTTACTACCAGCTCAACAGTAAAAGATCTGGGCGTAATATTAGACAGTAACTTGTCTTTTGAAAATCATATTTTCAATATTACAAAAACAGCCTTTTTCCATCTTAGAAATATTGCCAAACTTAGGAGTATCCTATCCGTATCTGATGCAGAAAAGCTAGTTTATGCATTCATGACCTCCAGACTGGACTATTGTAATGCATTACTAGGTGGTTGTCCTGCATCCTCAATAAACAAGCTACAGTTAGTCCAAAATGCAGCCGCCAGGGTTCTCACTAGATCCAGAAAATATGATTATATAACCCCAATATTATCATCCCTGCACTGGCTACCTGTTCAATTTAGAATTAATTACAAAATAGTACTACTTACATACAAGGCTTTAAATGGTTTAGCTCCCACATACCTAACCAGTCTTCTGATCCACCACGTCCCTTAAGATCACAAAACTCCGGACTTCTGGTAATTCCCAGAATTTTAAAATCTACAAAAGTGGGCAGGGCATTTTCATATTTGTCTCCAAAACTTTGGAACAGCCTTCCAGACAGTGTTCGGGGAGCAGACATGGTTTCCCAGCTCAAAAGTAGACTCAAGACGCATCTCTTTAATCTGGCATACGCGTAACTCATCCCATAACATCATACTTCAGTACACCTATCCTGAATGGCAACTACGCTAATTCTCTCCAACTTTTCTGTATTTTTCTACCCATCCCGAGGCATCTGGAGATTGTGCCAGCTTTAGTAGACAAAGGCCAACCCTGCGAGGTTTCTAAGGCATCCAACGAAGGACCAGCTCCAGCTGGATTCTGTTTTATGATGGTTGGAGCTACACATCCTGCTCCTGTGCTTCCAGTAATCCAGACCCCATCTGCCCTCTGCACTTACTGACTCCCTGTGCTGAACTGGACTTCATGTTAATCTACACAACTTCTGTTATATTGAACTTTCACCTGCACAACACACATGATGTTATTTCTATCTTTTATCATTCAGATGAGGATGGGTTCCCTGTTGAGTCTGGTTCCTCTCAAGGTTTCTTCCTATTGCCATCTCAGGGAGTTTTTCCTTGCCACCGTCGCCGTCACCCTTGGCTTGCTCATCAGAGACATTTCTTTCATCATTCATCATTAAAATTTAAAAAAATCAATGCGAAATTTCACAGGGAGCGAAGTGAAGATAAGACAGGTGTGATGTGCCCGTATCTTCTGGTTTTAGTGAGGACTCTCGCTGCTGCATTCTGGACTAACCTAAAGCTTATTTATGCACCTAGTTGAACAACTAGACAGTAAGGCATTACAATAGTCCAACCTAGAGGTGATAAAAGCATGAACTAGTTTTTTCTGCATCGTTTAGCGACAATATATTTCTTATCTTGGCAATATTTCTGAGGTGAAAGAATGCTATCCTGGTAATATTATCTACATGAGCTTCAAATGAAAGGCTGAAATCTATAATCACACCGAGGTCTTTTACTGTTGAACTTGATGGAAGAGAAAGGCCATCTAAAGTTACAGAGTGATCTAAAATCTTACTTCTAGCTGTATGGGTCCTATGACTAGAACTTCTGTCTTATCTGGATTAAGTAGAAGTAAGTTAATTAGCATCCAATTTTTTATGTCCTACACACATTGCTCAACTTTAGTAAGCTGGTTTACCTCATCAGGTTTTGCTGAGATATATAACTGTGTGTAGTCAGCATAACTATCAAAACTAATACCATGCTTACGGATTATGTTGCCCAGAGGAAGCATGTAAAGGGAAAAAAGTAGTGGGCCTAAAACTGAATCCTGTGGAACACCAAACTCCACTAGAGAACTTGCAGAACAATCACCATTAAAGTCTACATATTGATACCGATCGGTCAAATAGGATCTGAGCCAGGAGAGGGCTGTACCCTTAATTCCTACTACATTTTCTAATCTGTGAAGAAGAATACTATGATCAATGGTGTCAAAAGCTGCACTGAGGTCGAGTAATACAAGCATAGTTACACAACCTTGATCAGAGGCCAATAGGAGGTCATTTACTACTTTAACGAGTGCTGGCTCTGTTCTGTGATGAAGCCTAAATCCTGACTGATACAGTTCATGTATGCTATTTCTATGTAGATATGAGCATAGCTGCTCCGCTACTATCTTTTCTAGAATCTTAGAGATAAAGGGGAGGTTTGATATTGGCCTGTAATTGGACAGCTGACAGGGGTCAAGGTCAGGTTTCTTAATAATCAGTTTAATAACTGCTCATTTAAAAGATTTTGGAACATACCCAATGCTGAGTGAAGAATTAATTATTTTCAACAGGGGTTCTGTTATTGCTGGTACTATCTGTTTAAGAAAATGTGTCGGTACAGGATCTAATATACAGGTTGATGACTTTGCAGAAGAGATGAGTGAAATTAGTTCATTCTCTTCAAGGGGAGTAAAGTATTCTAGGTTCTGATCTGACATGGCTAGTTTAACATCTGCATCAATTACATTGTTTGGTTTCAAAGCCTCAATTTTATGCCTAATATTTACAATTTTATTATTAAAAAAGTTCATGAAGTCCTCACTAATACATGATGTTGTTGTGAAGATTTCTGCAGTGGTCTTATTTCTGGTTAATTTGGCTACAACATTAAATAAAAAATCTAGGATTATTTTTGTTATTTTCTATAAGAGTGGAGAGATATGTTGATCTAGCTACACTAAGAGCTTTTCTATAGTTCAGGATGCTCTACTTCCATGCTATTTGAAATACTAACAATTTAGTTTGATGCCATTTACGTTCTAATTTCTGAGCGGTCTGTTTTAAAGTGCGCGTGTGATCGTTATACCAGGGAGCAAGTTTCTTATCTCTAATAATTTTTCTTTTAACTAGAGCTACATTATCTAAGGTATAACGAAAAGTCGACTTTAAATATTCAGTCGCCTGATCGAGTTCTGTGGGGTCAGACGGTGATCTAATCAAAGTTGGGAACTCTGGAAGATTACTGATAAAACTCTGTGTGGTAGTTGATGTGAATGTACGTTTAAAACGGTAGGGCGGCGCTGTGCGTACATTATTACTGTGACACACTTGAATTGAGACAAAATAGTGATCTGCTATAACTTCAGAAAATGGAATTGTAAATTAATTTCTTACATTAATCCCAACAATATTATTAAATCTAAAGTGTGACATGCTTTATGAGTGGCTCCTACTACACACTGATTTACTCCTACCGAGTATATCTATCTATCTATCTATCTATCTATCTATCTATCTATCTATCTATCTATCTATCTGTGTTTTTTCCCCACACAGGTTCATAGTGTAACACTATGAACTATGAAGTTTTAATGTATTAGTGCTTAGAAAATTAACCCACTTTAGTTAATTTAAAAGAGAAATTTTATTTCTGCATGCAGCTGAACAGATCACATGTTCAAACTATTTCCTGTACAACTGTTGCATGACACGAGCACATACTGGACACACACACAGAAGAACTCTTGTATACACACAATCTGCAGTCTGTACAGTTACAGTACGTGGGTTTAAGGGTCTGCATGAGCTGAAAACACCATTGAGAGGATAAGGCAAACACACACACACACACACACACACACACACACACACACACACACATACACACACATACACACACATACACACACATACACACACACACACACACACACACACACACACACACAGTCTCAGTTTCCTGTTTTAAACATTTACAACTTCAGTGATCAGGACAAAAAATTTTATGGCATTGTTTAGACTCATACAGACTGGATACAGTCTCTCTCTCTCTCTCTCTCTCTCTCACACTAATATAAAACAATAAAAGAATTAAAAACACAACGATTAAAAAACACAGTTACATCAATAAATTAAAACACATTAGTTCAGTAAACATAAGATGTAAAATAAACCATGTTGTTTAAGTTAAACAGTATGATTTCATACATAAACAATAAAAAAAAGAGTTCACACTAAAAGGCGACAGACTCTGAGTGAGTTTGCCTCTTGTGGCATGAGGTGTCTGTTAATGTATCACATGTGGGCGTCTCACACTAATGTTATCACCTTGTGAATTGAACAAAAAAACAAACTTTTAATGCCAAGCGAATATAATTTAAAATAGAAATTAATAATTAAAAGTTATGTCGTAAACTTACACACACACAAAAAAAAAATAACAGGAAACTGAAAGACAGTGGCTCCGTCCCCAGACTGTTTCTGATTGGGTGACACTGGATGTATACACCACATGTTTCACATTAAAATTACCGGAAAGAGGTAACAAACCAGGACTGTAAAAGTGATTGACATTTACAGAAGACTTCAGGCAGAGTACGGTGATGAGACTCATAGCCGCGGTAAAATATTTGATTCATACAAACATTTTAAAGAAAGCCGGATGTACGTAAATGACGATCCTGGCAGAAGTGGTTGTTTCGTGTACATTCAGCAAGTGGACTGCCTGATCCTGAAAAATTGTCATGTAACTTTTCATCAAATTGTGGAAGAGACACATTTGTCAATCACTGACAACCTCAACTTGCACATTAGAAGACTTCAACTGGGAGTTATGACCTTGTTTCAAGACAGAGAAAGACAGAGACTGCAGTAGCTGTGATTTCCTTTTCAGAGACGATTTGATGTCCACGTGTGAAATCTCAGGGTTAGCATCAGCGCTGTAGCTCAAAGTGACTAGAAGCTAACCTGGACCCTGAAACACACTCTCATCATTTACAGCTTTAATAAAACACAATTTAATAAATAAACCAGAAGTTTTCTAACAGATGTCTAAGACAGCTCTTGCTTTGTGTGTGTGTGTGTGTGTGTGTGTGTGTGTGTGCGTGTCAGCTCTATAGGTTTCCCCATCTCTCTGGTGGAGGAAACTGGTCCAGCTCACACACTTCACAGTACTGTCTCTCACCGAGGAGGAACATCAGCTTGTAGCGCAGACGCACCTTCTCCTGCAACACACACACACACATTTAACAATTAACACACTGTGTCATGGCTTCAGATGGCAAGAAGAATGCTGTTTCTCCTCGGTGTGTGTGTGTGTGTCAGTGAGTGGATTACCTTAAGCGGATTAGCGAGAAGCATAACCTGTGTGATGGAGGAAGGGGGCAGAATGGGGTTAAAGGGTGCTAGCTCAGCTCCTGATGGACTCTGAAGCTTCACCTTCATAGACTGAGAGAGACAAATATGTCAGTATACACCTTTAGAAGTGTGTATCTTGAGGCCATCTGATGTGTGTGTGTGTGTGTGTGTGTGTGTGTGTGTGTGTGTGTGTGTGTGTGTGTGTGTGTGTGTGTGTTTGTGAGACCTTGGGCACTGCAGCCTGTAGCTCTATGTTCTTTACAGCGAGAGGAGCCGTGTTCAGCATGGACACCACAATGACCAGGACATCCGGTCTCCCAGGAGGACACTCAGAGCCGAAGTGCAGGAGGACACGTACTCCGTCTTTATCATACGCGGTCACAGGAAGAGCCTTACCTACACACACACACACACATATTTATTCATGCATATATACACCTGACATAGAGATGATGTGGAGTGTGTTATACTGATTATACTGACTGGTTTTGATGGAGTCGAGGGGGACATGCAGATTGCTGAGAGACGCCTCAGAGCGCACAGGGGTTCCCTGTAGAGAGTGCAGGGGCGAGCCGGGCGTGGTGGAGCTGATAAACGGATTGGAGGAAAGTGAGGAGGGTGCGGAGAACCCCACACCAACTGCTATGATGGGCGGAGCTGAGACACTACAGAATGAAAAGCACTTCTATAACATCCAGCAGTTAAAAAACACACACACGCACGCACGCACACTCATATTCATTTAATATTTTATTTTTATTTACAGAACCCACACTTCAAATATTTTTCTAAAACTCTACAGGTAAAGATTTCGAAATGGTTTGTACTGCACCTCTTCTAAACAGGTTATTTATTACCCAGAAAGCACTACTGTGTCAAAGCACTGTAGGAGCCGTGTCTCACCTTTTCACCTCTCCAAGGTTTAGCATGGCGAGATCCTGCAGCCCCTGAGTCACCACGTCAGGGTGTGTGTGGTGGCTTATGGAGTGTGTAGGAGGAAACACAGTTCCTGGTGCTGCTGCTCCACCAGAGAACAGGTCGAGTCCAGGAGGAGCAGGAGCCTGACACAGGTGTCAGGTTATTATAGATAAAGTATATAATGGAGAACATACTGTATATATCACTATATACAGAATATAATCAGTATAAACACCTGATAAATAAATAATAACATGTTCTAAATGATAAAGATAAATAAAGGCCCAAAACATCAACTGAACAATTATGTTGTTATGTCATAATGACACTGCCTCCACAGGCTTATATGGTAGGGACTAGGCATTGGTCATCACTTAATAATTTCAGGGTAAGAACCCTCCTTCTTACCCTGAAATGTTCTCTCATCATGCTTATTCAGGATGTAGATCCACAATTTTTAGTTTAGATCCACAATTATCGTCAAACAAGTCATCATTATCATCACTGTCATCATAATAATCATCATTACCATCACCATCATCACTGTGCCAGCGGAAGCAGCCATGTGCTCCTGGCCTGTGAACCTCTTATAGAGTTCAGGTCGCTAACTGCCCCAAATATGGGACATGAGGGAGCAGGTACCTGTAAAGAAGTCCATGACACGTCTTCCAGTTTGGGTCTGCTCTGTACCAGAGGAGGATCATTTAGCCCTGCATTTATAATAACAACAATGACTATGATAAGAATAACACTATACATGAAAAACAACATACAGTTAAAGTCGGAAGTTTACATGTACTTAGCTTAGAGCTCCTCAGAGTTTATGTTAAAAAAAAAACTATAGTTGTTATAAGTCAGTTAGGATTTCATGCATAAGAGGAGTAATAACAATTACTTGTTATTACTAAAAACAATTATCTAACTTATAGGTCGGTATCACATTTCATGTTATGCATGTCAGTTCACATAGACTCAGCTGACTGTGACTTTAAATGGCTTTAAGAATCCCAGTTCGGGTGATGCTGCAGCTTTCCGCAGCTGTGGGCCTAGAGAGAGCACCATGGGACCACACAGCCATCATATCTAATATTAACATGCCAACTCTTCCATGATCTCTCCATCTCTCTCCCCTCCTTTGAGCTACCACCATTAGCTTGGAATTAGAACGTAGCCGATACACATAGTCTCCCTGGAGGGCCCCACAGGGGTCTGGTTTCTGTGACTGAGCCTGCCTGATAATCAGCTTTTTTGTTCAAGAAATCGGCAGAACCCATAAAGCGATATAGGTTTTAGCGATTACGCCACCATTATTTTGCCCGGGTCCATAAGGAGGTGGAAGCTGGAAACCACAAAGCCCAAGAATGAGGTGGTTGTGGAATTGGGACTTCTTCAACTTGACAAACAGGTTGTTTTGCAGGAGAAGCTGAAAGACCCATTGCACACGGAGCTACTAAATCATTCGTCTATCCAAGTAGACGAATGAGAAATGGTTAAGACAAGTGGAGTGACAAATAAACCCTAACAAGAGTGCTTTTGAGTACTTCTCCAGCTTCTCCAGTTACTTGGCCAGCTGTTCTGGAGAGGATAAAAAGAACAACCTGTTCCTAGGTGGAGAGGAACCTGGGAGCAGGTCGATCACACAATGGAAAGGTATATGGGTTTCTGGGCATTTCATTAAGGAAACACAGACTTGAGGTCCCAGTAGTCTCGCGATTGACCTGGTAGGTCAACTGGCTCTGGAGGTGCTGGGTAAGTGGGTTGTATCCACTTCAAGCCACACTAGTAGTACTGAGACCATTAGAGGAGACGGCCAGGTCAACCAGTCAATTGTATGGAAGCCCCTGTGGAGGGCATCAGAGTGGAAGTGAGGAAAATATCGTGACCTTGTTCCAAACAAAAATATTAAAATGTTTGACAATTAAACACAAAATTCTCACATCTTTTCAAGGCAGATTCTTTCACTTTTTTTCACTTTTCTTTGTGTTTTCTTTTTTTAATTTTTCTTTTGTCTTTCCTATACTGGAGCAATGGGAATTCGCTCTCAGGCCTGGTGTGAACAAATGTCTGCACATCAAGTCTAGGGGGCCTATATAGCAGCCAGGTGTTGCACATCTCTCCTGAATATCTTCATAAGGCCTGGCCTAGCGACCGTGCGAGAGGGTGGCTGCAGATCTGACTGTGCAGAAATTTATGGTGTAGTTACCCACATAATTGCTTGTCGTGAGACCTGCGGCAATACTGATTTGTCTTTGGACAGTATCTATACAACTTTCACTCTTTGTTCTGCAGGATCTTACCATGACATGTTAAATGTCTGATGTTTTTTGAAGTAACAGACGTACATGACATCAGGCATGTAAACAAATAAGTGTTAATAAATAGAGTTTTTTCTGACAGAAAATGTGTTTGCATGTTTGACTGTATATTTCCTGGGGGGGCACTGGTGGTTTAGTGGTGGGTGTTTCACCTGCCATGCGAAAGGCCTGGGTTTGATTTCCAACCAGTGCCCAAACCCCAGCCACTGGATACAGTGGCGGTTCCAAGCCCGGGAAAAAGGGAGGGTTGCATCAGGAAGGGCATCCGGCGTAAAACCTGTGCCAAGCTTGTATGTGCGGACCAAGTGTCCGCTGTGGCAACCCCTTGACGGGAGCAGCTGAAAGATCAACCACAACTAACATCATTAAGCTTATCGAAGCACAGTCAACAGACAAAGCGACCCAGTCATAAATCTTTAAAATATTACATGTACAAAAAATTGTACAGGAATTTGTGGAGAGACTAGAGGAAACAGGTACAAAAGTATCCATATCGGGCGTAAAACAAATGTGAAACTTATAGAACCAGAAAGGTACTCAGCAAGAAGAAGCCACTGCTCCAAAATCACCCAAAAAAAAAGAAAAAAAGATTGCAGCAGCACATGGGGAGTTAAAGTCTGTCTTTTTTTTTACAAAAAATTTAGAAAAAAAGAGGCTTGCAAGCCGAAGAAGACCATCACAACTGTGAACCACGAGGGTGGCAGCACAATGATGTGGAGTGATTTGCTCCAGAAGGGACTGATGTACTTCACAAAATAGATGTCATCATAAGGAGGGAAGATTATGCAAATAATTTGAAGCAGCATCTCAAGATATCAGCCAGTAAGTTAAAGCTTGGTCGCAAATGGTTTCTCCAAATGGAATGGCTTAAAGACAACAAAATCAAGGCATTGCAGTGGTCCTGACTGACCTCAATCTAACACAAAATTTATGGGCAAAACAGAAAAAAAATGTACAAACAAGCCCCACAAACCTGACTCAGTTCTAACAGGATGAATGGGTTAAATTTACAGCAACTTATTGTAAGAAGATTGTTGAAGACAATGGGAAACATCTAACCCAAGTTACACAATTTAAAGAAAAAATTCCAAATACTAATTAGGTGCATGCAAATCTCCGACCCACTGCAAATGTGATGAACGAAATAAAAGCTAAAATGAAACTAAAATCTCTTTGCTATTATTCTGACATTTCACGTTTTTTTTTTTTATTAAAATAATGATTCTAATCATCCGGAGTAATTTCGAACAAATGCAGTAGAGGTTTTCGATGCTGACAAGTGGGCAAAAATCACACAAAAATGAACAAATTAAAAAGTAGCTTAAGAGAGAGAGAATAAAAAAAAAAGATGATTTTTTGGGTGAATAACACGCACTAAAAAATTTTTTCCCAATATTAAGGTATTCAGATGCTCGGATGTGTTGTGGCTGGTGTTTACAATTAAGTTTAATTAAGTACAAGTGTATTAAAACATGAGAAAAATTTTTTTTTTAGTAATTGCCTGCATGAACTTGATAAGGAATTTGCAAAGAATAAAAAATACTGAACGAAACATAATTAGTAGGGGAAGTCACCTAGGGACAGCAGCTCATCGTCAAGCAAAGAGTGGGCCGGCGATGGCTCTAAGGCTCTGTGAATCGGGCTGCTGGTCTGACTGGCAAATCCTCCAGGCAATCGGCGAGGAGGGGGCGGGATCACCGGAATACTGCAGGCGGTCTGAGTGGTCAGAGATGCTCCTGAGGCTAGAGTGGGAGGAGTTGTCTGAGGAGCAGGCGGTTCATCCAGACCAGCCAGATCAATGAGTGTGTCTGTCTCACAACCTGAGGAACACAAGCGGTAACAAATTGTATGATACTACAGAAGAATAATATTAAAAGATATTAGATGAAATGTAATAAGAAAAAACATGTTTGGGAAAACTGGTTTTCTTTTAGTTTAGATCGCTGTCCTTATAGTAAAGGTTACAGTGTATATGCAGCTGTAACAAAACAATAAAAACAATCCATGGTGTGTGTGTGTGTGTGTGTGTGTGTGTGTGTGGTGTGTGTGTGTGTGTGTAGCTGTGTATTTACCTTTCCCGATGGCTGGTTTCGGTTTCTCAGTATCCTCTCCATCCATCTCGCCCTTTACTACCTTCTTATAAATGTTTATAACTCTCTCCAGCTCATCACTAGCCTGAAGAATTTCGCCTGCTCACACACACATACACACAAAAGTGGCGTCGTGATGTGTAATTTAAAATACTGGCACCCTTTATAATCTTCTCATCACTGGCCTAAAGAACTTTTACACAGAAAATGTATTAAAATTGTATCACTATAATCACCCACTCATCTCTCTTTTTCGTCTCTCTCGCTCACATCTCTCTCACTCATCTCATTCACATCACATTCGCTTACTTCTCACTCGTCAAGCTGCTCTCACTTGCTCATCTCGCTCTCATCACACTCGCTCATCACATTCACTTCTCGCTCACGTCTCACACCTCACTCTCTCATCTCTCTCTCACTTATATCCCATAAATCGCATTCCCTCATCTCACTCATCTCTCTTACTTATTCAACTCTCTCATTCACTCATCTATTTCACATCACTCTCTCGCTCATCTCTCTCACTCGCTCATTATTCCACATCTCACTCACTTCACTCAAAAGTAGAGCCGTGCTCTCCTCCATAAGTCATTGTCTGCGAATTTAAAATAATGGCGCTCTTCTGCGTTTTATAATACGCATATCATCTAACAATAAATCATTTCAGATTACTTTGTGGTCTTCACACTTGACTTGGTTATGATGATCACTCTGAAACACTGCTCTCTGTGACTTTCTGAAATGTTTAGTTCACTTATGTCTAAACTTGTGTAACTGCTACTTAAGTTTATTCTGCATTGCAGCTGTGCACAAGTCCAGTCGGTTCCTTTTTTTTTTTTACCCAAACTAGTGTCGTGGTCCTCTGTCTCTGTGGCCAGTTTGAATGCTGTGCGTCTTAGTTTGTCACAGCGCTCGTACAGCTCCTGCACACAGAGTGTGTGTGTGTGTGTGTGTGTATAAGAGAGAGAAACAGACAGAGACAAAACTTTGCATAAAACACAATCTCTTATTAAGTGTATCAGAGATCGAGAATGTGTGTTCACTCTGGAGTTCCTGCCTCACCTTCATAAGGTCACGGTCTGCGTCTGATGACCCGTCTTGGTCGTAATGACTCAGCATCTCGCTCAGCAGCTTGACGTTATTGTTTACTTCCTCCAGCGTGTGCATGCGTTTGGTCATTTTCTGAACCCGAACGTCGTCCTGCACGCAGAGCCAATCACGGATCAGGGATGGTAACAGGCCCCGCCCACAATCTTACATCTGCACACCTGAGCAGCTCTTTCGCAAAATTATTGATTCAGTCCAATTAATTATTAATCTGAATGGTGAGAAGTAAAAGATCAATATCGATACATACTGAACAGATGTATAAATGTGTTTGTGTGTGTAAATAAGATAAGCTACACAGGTAAAAGGGTGATAACAGATACCTGATAAGCCCAGTTTCTTTAACGTATTACTCCAATTACTCCTGCAAACTCCGTCTAATAACCTTGAGTACTAGTTGCCAAGTCAATGCGAAATGAGAGGGCAGAGCCAAGAGAGACCATTGTGGTGTGGGTTACTTCAAAATGTGAAACACCAAGAGAGAACCCCGCAATACCACAGACACAAGGTTATAAATCACACCGTGTTGCTTTCATACCTTGTTGTCATGGTAATTAACTATCCTCATCTTCCACCTAACATTTCTCTTAAGAAATATTATAAGAGCGTCTGCCAAATGTCTAAATGTAATTTTTTTATTCAGTTTTTTATAAACTGAATAAAACATTATTTATGATAAAATTAAAACAGTAAAAGCATTACATTTGTGTGTTTAACAGTTTCCCCACCTCCTTCACCATGTTCTTGATCAGCCTGTTGGCCTCCTGAAGATCCTCAGGGTTCTTACTCCGAAGAAGCTCTGCTAACAACTACACACACACACACACACACACACACACACACACAGCTTATAATGTACTTTTCAAACAGTGTTCCATGTGTGCTGAACAAAACACCTCAAGGAAATAATCAGCTTTTTTTTTTACATTAGCCGATTACTTTCCAATAACAGCAGCACACACACAGTGTTTAGTGTAGAAGTCATCAGGTATCAGATGACCTCACCTTGCCCATGTCCTCGTTGTCGAACACGGGGTTTTTGGGCCGAGAAGGTGGAGACGGGATCAGAGTTTTATCAACCGGGAGCTCAGGGTCGGAAGAGATGAGTCCTGCACCAAACGTTAACAACATTATTAATATGTTATCATATATATAAATTGTATTATTACTATAAATCGTATAATTGTATGGGTAGAAATGCCTGAAATGCATTGTGTGTTTTATATTTTCTTAAATAGACATGCTTACTTTTCAAAAACTTTCTAATACATTGATGACTGCGTAGATGTACAATAGTTTATGTACAAAAAAAAAAAGGATGAATTTTTGGTTTGTAAAATGGCACACCTCACCCAATCAGTCTACAATGTGCCAGTATAGTCCATAACATCATGTAAATATACTCCAAGGGCTTCAGTTAATGTTCATTTTAACCATCGGAAAAGGGTAAAAGTGAGATTTAATCGTAAGATAGTTGTTGGTTCCAAAAGGGATGATTTGAGTATTTCAGAAACAGATTTTCAGATTTTCACACACAAGTCTAAACACAACAAAGCAATAAACATCCGGTGATCAGAAATGCCTTGTTGATGAGAGACAGATCAGAGGAGACCAGCCAGAAGGAATCAGGCTGAAAGAAAGGCTACAGTTCGTCCAATAATCATCTGTATAACCTGAAGACGATCTCAGAACAGCACACAACAGAAGAAGAAGCAGGAAATTAAGACTACAGTGCATACAAGTTCACCTAAAACTGAAGACTGAAAAAACCTCACCCTCTGATTGAAATTTTGTACAGAATCTACAAAAAAGTTTTGCGCACTCTGTGTAGTGCCTTGCAACGGTCAATAAGCACAAAAGTATTTGCCTCCTGCCCTTCAAAACTAATAGATCAGTTCCTCTTTCTGTATATGTGCTGCCTTAAAATGTCTAAAGCTCCACCTCTTGTGAAGGTGAAGGTGTAGAGTGATGAAGCTCGGTGTTGGATGTAGTCACCTTGTCTCCTCAGTGTCTGGTACGCTTCATTAATCTTGACCTCGTTAGGGAACGCTACAGTCCAGCTGTACAGCATCTCAATAATCTTAGTCTTCACTCTCTCAGAGACACTTTCACCCATGTACTGAGAAAGACAGAGAGAGAGAGAGAGAGATGGTACTTGGATAACAACCACATGTCTTATATCATACATTACAAAATGTAGAACATTCATTACATTTACTGTAATTTACAGGAAGCTTCTAATAAATATCTGAACTGGCAGAGAAAGAGAGAGAGAGAGAGAGAGAGAGAGACAGAGAGAAAGAGAGACAGACAGACAGACAGACAGACAGTTCAAAGTGATTCTTGCTCCATTTTTTTTTCGGTTACGGTAATGGAGACAAGCTCAGTTGTGTTGTCTCAAATTGGACAGTTCTCTTTGGCTTTAATGGGAAATACGATAAGATTCAGTACACCAGTAATACCAGGATGATGTAGAAAAATCTAACAAACTGTAGAATATCTGAGACTTTTTGCATTAATGCTGTATGAGACTGAAGGACACAACAGGTCATTTCCAAACTCTGAATAAAAAACATATAATACAAAGAATAATGAAATAATTTGTTTGTAACAAATTCACTAAAATAAATCTCAGATACTGACCAATTTATGCATGAACTTGGAGGCGTCCAAGGTTTTCCCCACTTGGAAGGTGGGTTCAGGACTAGAATCTCCTACAGTTTGGTACTGTACTGTACTGTTTTGTACGCTCCAATGGACTCCATTCAACAGACCATCTGTTATAATGAACTTTCAGCCTTCAAACACACAGTATGACTGTAGATCAATCAATGTAACCCTCGGCTTGCTCACTATAACCCTCGATCATTTTGAGTCATACACATTTTCAGAATTTTTATTTGACTCTAAAATTTTATTGAACTTGGTATTCCACAAGAGTGTTTTTTTTCTATTTAGAGTGACTTGCTATATAGTGTTTCATTTCAGGCTTAATTGCACTCAAGGAAAATCAAGCACTTCATAAAAAATACACAAGCTGTGGCAACTCTGGCGGTGTGCTGGAGTACATCACCGAGACATTGACAAGTTGCTGTGGGTTGCAGCGTAGGGCCTCCATGGATCTTGTTTGTCAGGACTTGTTTGTCCTGCACATCCCATGAGAGCTTAACCGGATTGGGTCTGGGTAGTTTGGAGGCTGGCTCGGTGGTGATTTATACTGCACTGCCTTTTCTCTAGAACCTGACCGGATGAGCTAGCCTTTGGTAACCACATGCATGGGTGAGCCTTGGGTGCCTGTGATACTGTGAGTTTACTGGTATATAAATGATAATTGATGTCAATGTGGTAATGTTATGGTTGATTGGTGTATACAAACAGTAGTACATAATGTGATACGCAGTTTTCACTGCTGTCAGCAGTAGTCGTGTTGATTCTTTCCTTTACTCTTAATGGCCAGTGGTGGTACAACGATTATGACTTTGGGTTACTGATCAGAAAGCCAGGAATTCAAGCCACAGCACTACCAAGCGACCACTGTTGGGACTTAAACCTTAATCCAGAGGTGGTGTATTATGTCTGACCCTGAGTTTAAACACCAACTCCCTAACAAGCAGGGATATACAGTATGGTACAAAGAAAGAACTTTAATTTGCTGAAAACTTTCTCTGATATACTCTTATAAGTTACTCTTCAGAACACACACACATTACTTCTCTTTCACTCAGCAAACATACACATTCCATCATTCAGCTTCTTAAATTTCTCAAAGTTACATAAATAAAAAAACAGTCTAGAACACCACAAGACAGTCTCTGGCTCACTGCAGAAAGACTAAAAGTCCTCACCTTGGGGGAAACCACTTTGATGAGCTCGTTTAAGAACCTGTATTTGCCCACTTCGTTGTGAAATCGTCTGCCACAGTTCTTCATGCAGGCCTCCAACACCTGCAAGAGATACAAGTCACACCAGAGGTCTTTATAAGTGAGTTTGTGTGTTTGTGTGTTGTGTGATCACTTACAGTTAAAGCCTGGAGAGCCTCCCATTCCTGAGGGGAGTGGATTTTGTGAACAAGAAGCTGTACAGAAATCTGTGGACTACACACACACACACACACACACACACACACACACAGATTTAACAAGAAGAAAATTAAAACTCAAACCAAAGAATAAAAAATATGAGATTCCTGTATGGTGTTACACCAGATGATGTTACACTTCTGAGTGGTGGCTCAGAGGGCTAAAGCACTGAGTTACTGATCAGAAGATCCCCAGGTTGCCACTGTTGGCACAATCTTATCTGCTCCAGAGGCATTGTATAATGGCTGACCCTGCACTCTGACCCCAGTTACGCTGGGATATGCGAAGAATGAATTTCATTGTGCTATAATGTACGTATATGTGACAAATAAAGGGTTAACCTAACTGTTTCCTGCTTCAATCCCATAATACTCACCCTTCCAGTTCCTTGTTGATCTGGTCACAGAAGCCGATGATGTACTCCCAATCCTCCTGCCTGTTAGTCGGGTGAGTGGCTTTATCTGAAACGCATAAGATAAGATTTACATTTAACACCACTCACTCATTATCAAAGATGCTGCGATTTGCTTTGGGGAAGACAAAAATAGAAAGGATTAGGAATGAGTATATTAGAGGGACAGTGCAGTTAGAAGGATTTGGGGATAAAGTTAGAGAGGCCGGATTAAGATGGTTTTAATTTGTGCAGAGGAGAGATGAGGGTTATTTAGAGAGGAGAATGTTAGAGATGGAACTACCAGGCAGGGGGAGATAAAGAAGACCCAAGAGGAGGTTTATAGATGTGGTGAGGGAGGACATGAAGGAGATTGGAGTGACAAATGAAGATGTGGTAGATGGAGACAAATTATCCACTAAAAGCAGCCAAAGAAAGAAGAAGATTACCTGCTTATTGTTCATCATTTGATCATTCATTTCTTTAACCAGTAAGGTATTAACTCATTGCTTTAATGAAAGTCATTCATTTATTCATCATTTCATCAATTTGTTTGCTGACTGATTCATCTGGTCTACTTACTTCTTAGTTTATTCAAGAGTTTACTATTTCATTAGGTCTTTCATTTATTTAATCATGTGGTTTTACATACATTCTTTCAATCATTTAAGCAATCAACATGTCACTTCTATTGAGCAATGCATTTGTTACTACTCTTGCTTGTTGTTGTTAGTCTTCAAGGCTGCTCTCAACAAGGGGTCGCCATCCAATCCACACATAAGCTTGGCAGGTTTAATGCTGGATGCCCTTCCTGATGCAATCCTTCCATTTCATCTGGGCTTGGGACCAGCAACCGCATCCAGTGGCTGGGGGTTGTTCAGTGGCTTCTAACTAGGGCCTTCCACATAGCAATGCGAGTAACCTACAACTGAGTTCCTACAAAGTTCCTACTCTTGCTACTATGCCTCTCCTACTGACACAGTTGCTATATTCTACTTTAGTCTATTTTGTTATTTACTCATTAGCTTATACAGTAAGTCATTTAATAATTTATTTAATGTTTTTTAATCATTTCTCATCAGTATTCCATTGCCTGTTCCGTCATCCAGGAATTCTTCATTCATTCTGTCCTTCACTTCACTTATTTAACTATTTGTGAATTTATCCAGGGGTGGCACACTGGCTTAGTGGTTAGCACTGTTGCCTTGCACATCCAGGGGTGAGGCTTTAAGTCCCACCTTCGGTCTGTGTGGGTGGGTTTTGAAAGTTCTCCCTGTGCTTGGTGGGTTTCCTCAAACATTCCCAGTCACTGTATACAGGTATAGACCATGAGTGAGTGATAATTCCTCCAGTAATCGAATGTTTAATTATTCATTCATTCATTCATTCATTCATTCAGGTTCACTGATTTACCATTTGGTCATAGTTTATTTATCTGCTTGTCATGAGCATTAAAAGCACCAAAGGAAAGTGCTGCATCATCATCATCAGTGTACTAATTATGTTTAAGAGAAGTGAAACAGATCCTTCACATAGTTTTTGTGCAGAATACACACTATTAATCTGAGTCTCACCCTGCAGAACTAATTAACAATGCAGAATTATACAGAGTGATAATGTGCATCATTATACACTTCATTATCACATAATACACTGTTTGTTAAACCTAAACCCAGGAAGTAAGTGTGTGTAAATCAATCTATCCTTCTATCTTCTGATCCACACAGTTGCCATTAAGCCCAGATGATTGTCTTTAAGATGATCTGACGAACCACTGCAGAAGGTCTTGATCTCAGAAACACACCTAATGTTTATTAGGGCGGATTTTAATCTCCAGTCCGAGCAGGAATGCGTTTACGCAATCAAACCGCGACACAACAAAACAGGAAGAACCACACGATCTAAACCGTATTCATGTCCTAAATCAAATCCAGTGTGTGATTATACACTTACTAAGCCATGATTCGAGAGTCTCTCCTTCCTGATACGCCATCTCGCCTCATAGTCTCACCCGCATTTCATTTTATCCTAGAGACTGTCACTCCCCGAGACAACGGCCCCCACTGCTCTACACTGCGCATGCGCAACATCACCGCGCATGCGCACCGAGAGACGGCTGTTCCGTCACAGTCGCTTACTTTCACTATTTAACGACTTTATAATGACGTTTATTTTTGGTTTAGGTTTGGTTATTGCAATTCCTGATCTATTTACAAATGGTGATATTTAACCCAAATTGTTTTAAGCTAAAACACAGTATTGGTGCTATTTTATTTTTAATGTTAACCATTTTAATACAGAAAATGTGTGTGCTAATAAAACTACTGAAGTTTATATAACATTAAAATGACCAATCTGGTACAATAATCATTTAAAATGCAAATTATTCATAATTCTTTATAAGTGTAGAAGTCATGACTTGTAAGAAATTATTGCTTAAATTTGTTTTGGCCTAAAAAGCTTAAAAGCAGAATATCTGTAGTGTCCTAACCATGTCAAATTCATGTTGCATATACTTAACAATTTTGAAATAATACACTTTCACTGTTCACGTGACGTACAACTTTGTGTTAACGTTTTGTGTGGATAATGTTAGATTCTATTTCTACATTTTTCTGTATCGTAAGGAAACAAAAGTCGTAGTTCCCTGACCGGGAATCGAACCCGGGCCGCGGCGGTGAGAGCGCCGAATCCTAACCACTAGACCACCAGGGAAGTTAATGTTTGAGCAACACACAACGATATATAAAGACGGCAGTTTTAAAGTCGGAAAAGTGTTTAACACATCATGGGCATCAAATCACCTCACAATGTTTTTGTGAAGCAGAAAAACTGCTGAATGAGACCTTTTCTTTCATTCTTCTACTCTTCTAACTCTACGTCATTTGGATGATTTTATAAATTACTATGAAATATAAATCAAATGTCTTAGATTTCCAAATAGAGTTTTTATAGTTTCAGCATCAAAATTTATGGTTTGCTAATACACAATTAATGTTTGACATTATGACATATTTCGTTGAAGCACTAAAATATTTAGTTACTTTAGCAAATTTATTATTATTATTATTATTATTATTATTATTATTATATTTTTAATGAACTTATGTGTAAAGGTGATCTACAGTATGTGGATTTTTAAAGGAGCTACAGCTCTCTGGGTTGTAATTAAATTCAGACTAATCCGTCCTCCTAATCTGATGAGGTCTCACCATCTAACACACCACTACAAGAACAACAATACTAAAATAAGGACACTTTAAATACAGCTCACTTCTCAGTTCCATGCTAACTTGCTAAGATCCATATGCTTTTCTGTACTCATAGCAGAGTCAGTTTCATAAATCACAGCAAAGTTATTTAAGCAACTTAATATTTATTCTTTTTTTACTATTAAGTTTTATCATCCAGATAATAAAACTTAGCAAATAATCAGCAGTTGTTAACAGCATGTCATATTGTACATTTATTCGTTTACAGTTACAATTATAAACATAATTAGCTTCTGTTCTTACTTGCTTTTAAGTAGCTATAAAACTCTTTAAGACAGAGAAAAAAGAAAAACACATCTTGTCATGTTTCCAAGAAACCACAAAACATGAATAACCATCTTCCAACAGAAATACTTTCTCTAGCTTTGACAGTACTTGCACCCTGACTCTTCCTTAAGCACTCCTATGTGTGTCTTTTGTCCAAACCTAGAGAGACGGACATTTATGGAGAGGACAAGACCCCGAAGGCCAACAGTGTAAGATACACTGGGGGAAATCAAGACATTAAGTGATGTGGCTCAATCTGTGTGAACAAGTAACTTAATTGTTCAGTGGACATTGTCAAAAAGCATTTCTTCTTAAACAGAGGATATGTGACACATGTTGTTCTCACAAGGCACTAATCAGCTCTGGTGTTTTTCCATCACAGAACTTCCTATGGTTGTTATTTCTGCAGCTTTTTCCTAATCCCAATGGGAGGATTGCTGAACAAAAAGGCAAACAAAGCTGAAGGACAGACTAAAATCCGAACCTGCTTTATCTAAACCATCTTGATGGTGCAATTGTTTGTGACCCATGCTCACATATTGTATAAGCACTTCACCCTCACCATGTGATTGAAAGATGAACTAAATGCAAAAGGAGCTAGCTTATAAAGAGATCCTTAAGAACAGAATGTTAATTCTAAAGCACAATGATGCACTAGACATTAGATGTACAATCATATATCTGTTGCTTTGCAAAAATATATTGGCACCCCTGCTGCCCTGTTTATCAATGGAAAAGATCATGCAGTAAGTGATAGTGAGGGGTAATACAGTACATAACAGCAAAAATATGGTGGGTCATGAATCTGATTCTTGAAACCATAACATTCAGTAACTTTTAGTAGACACCCTATTGGTGGAGTGAACTTCCTGTGGCTGAAGTCACATATTTCAGAGGTGGTATCAAAACTTTTCGAGATTATTTTTGTAATATGCCAACAGTTGGCAGCACAAGTTTGCATGTACTGTCACAGGGAGCACCATATTAATAAGTCAGTGAGCCAAAACCATATGGCAAAAGCAACATGATCTGCTGTGCGCTAATCTCTAAACTTTTTAAATCTCCTCATATAATTATTTCCATCCATCTAGGACCGTGTGTAGTCTAACTAGGGACTTTTCTTCTTCTTTTTTTTTAAACCATGGAAGGACCTCCGGTCAACATTCACATGCTGTGGGCAATTTGGACATGCCAATTAGCTTAATCTGCATGTCTTTGGACTGTTGGAGAAAATCAGAGTACCAAGAGAAAACCAGGAGTATGAGGAAAACAGGCAAATGCCATGCACACAGACCCAGAGACAGTGATTGAACCAGGAGCCTACAGGTGGAAGGCAACAGTGCTAACCATGAGACAGCATGCTGCCATAATTAGTGCAGTGAGTCAAATACTCTGAATGGAAGCTTTGGGTGTCTTTTTAGCATAAAATATTTAATCATATACTATTTAAATTTAAAATCCTTTGCTGCTTATCAAACAACATTCAAAACTAGAGAGGTACATTTCCTGAAGAAAATGTGAGTGGTGCTTGCCGTGGCGAAACTCTGGCCGTCCATATCTCTGACAATGGGATCTTGATAGCAACATGCTAATATAGCTAGCATCAAGCTAGCACCATGCTAATCAGCTAAACATTGTGCTAATTACACTAGCATGATGCTAGGAACATTCTATACATGTTATTAGCGAAAAGTTAGCATAATGCTAGCGACATGCTAATAGCGTTAGCATCATGCTAGCGATGTGCTGATGAAATTAGCATACCGCTAGCAAGATGCTAATTTTGTTAGCATCATGTTAGCAAAATGCTAATCGCGTTAGCATCATGCTAACAGCATGCTAATGAGGGTGCTAGGGGGCGTGGCTCATGAGCATGATGATAAATGCAAAAGAGTGTCTCTACGACAGTCAGATCCACAGTTAAATCAATGTTAAGTCTGTAGGTGGTTAATTGCCCCCTGCGGGGCAATTAACCACCCACCCCTTAGAAAAGTCACAGCACCCCGTTCCCGAAGATGGGCCGCACGGTTTGACACCTCACTCATGGGACTCAGTCAAAGTTGGTCTCAATGTTAAGTCTGTGGGTGGTTAATTGCCCCCTGCGGGGGCAATTAACCACCCACCCCTTCAAACAGTCAGAGCACCCTACTCCCGAATAAGCCGCACGGTTTGACACCTCATTCATGGGTTCACGACGAACGGTGCAAGACTCAGTCAAAGTTGTTCTCAGTGTTAAGTCTGTGGGCGGTTAATTGCCCCGCAGGGGGCAATTAACCACCCACCCCTCAGAAAAGTCACAGCACCCTGTTCCCGAAAATGGGCCGCACAGTTCGACACCTCACTCATGGTACTCGGTCAAAGTTGGTCTCAATGTTAAGCCCCTTCAAACAGTCAGAGCACCCTACTCCCGAATAAGCCGCATGGTTTGACACCTCATTCGTGGGTCTACGACGAACGGTGCGGGACTCAGTCAAAGTTGTTGTCAGTGTTAAGTCTGTGGGTGGTTAATTGCCCCCTGCGGGGGCAATTAACCACCCACCCCTTCAAACAGTCAAAGCAACCTACTCCCAAAAAAGCCGCACGGGTTGACACCTCATTCATGGGTCTACGACGAACGGTGCGGCACTAGTAATTTTTTAAAATTCCCATTATAAGTCAATGGGCAAAGTCGCCAAAATCCCCATTCAAATTCTATGGGGCAACTTTGGGGACCTCTCTTGCCCCGGGGGTCGAACTTATTCCCCTGTGCGGGGTATCATCTGACACAGGCTGCAATCCTCTTCAAATGTGGTAAATCTGACGTCTCTACAAATTTCACTCTCTGCGCTACAATCCGTCAAAGTTGGCCTCAATGTTAAGTCTATGGGATTTTTTGGCCGGTTAATTGCCCCCTGCGGGGGCAATTAACCGCCCACCCCTTATAAAAGTCATAGCACCCCATTCGCGTATAAGCCGCACGATTTGACACCTCACTCATGGGTCTATGACAAACGGTGCGGGACTAGTTACGCGCCAAACTTTTGTACGGAAGAATTTTGCAAGATAACAATAGTGATGCTTTGCAAGCACCACTAATTAAACTATGAAGGGAAATTCTGAAACACTTAAAAAAAAAAAAAAGATGAGTTAAATCAGTTGTGCTTGGAGCTGTACTGAACTGTACCCTGAACGCCACCTAGTGGTCAACACACACGCTTTGATATTTTATATTTCTGTAATTAGTAATACGTGTTTAAAGTCAATAAAAATATATCATTTTTGTTTTACTCCAAGTTTAATAAATACAATCGAGGCACTATTGTACTGTACATTACTATGAAACCAGTGACGTAAACAGGAAGTGCGTCACAGGAAGTAGGCGCAACCACAGGGAATTCAAATATAAATAGGAACATATATTATTATTTATTTAAATACATAAATAGACTATATCTTAATGTATGAGGAATTTGTTTAATGTTTTAAGTTTTTTAGAAGATGAATGATAGAAACTGAGATGACCGTTTATGAGTTAAGAGCGCGAGCTGCGGTTACCAATGGCGACGCGGACGCGCTGGTCCTGCTGACTAGCATGAGTGTGTAAAGCTGCTCTGATTTAATCTTTCCCTCTCTGTGTCTGTATGTGTGTATATCATGGTGAGTGTGTGTATATTTACGGCAATGTGTTTTCTCACTGGTGTAAATGCATGCATGGTTATTTAGTGCTGATCATATGTGATTTCAGTAGAAGCGTGGTTTAACTTTGCTAGCATTGTCACTGAAGAGAACACAACAATAAACAAATGCAGATGAGTCCGAAACTCAAGACTGGAGTCGGTTTATTCTTGTTGTTATTAAGGAATTTATATTTAAGACCATACAAGTGAAATAAAATTAAATATTTTGTACTTTGTCTTAACCTCCTACATCTTTATTTCACATCAATCTTATTTTTTTCATTTTGCATTTTATTAACATTCAACTCTTTGCATGCAAATATATTTTGTAAATATTTATGTTCCACAAGTAAAAAGGAATGTGTCTTGCTGCTATAATTTCTTTGAGAATGCTGATGGAGAAGTTGAGAGAAGATCTAAAAGAGTGGCGTTGTGTTTGTAGATCTGGAGAAAGCCTATGACAGGATGCCCAGCGATGAACTGTGATATTGCATGAGAAAGTGGATAAGCCTTGTGTGAAGGTGATCCACGATATGTACAAAGACGGCGTTACAGCGGTAAGCTGTGCTGTAGGTACGACCAACTGGTTTAAGGTGAAGGTGGGACTGCACCAGAGATCGGCTCTTAGTCCGTTCCTGTTTGCATTGATGGACAAGTTGATGGATGAGGAAGGACTATGATGTTTGCAGATGATATTGTGATCAGCAGTGAGAGTAGGGAGCAGGTTGAAATGAGTCTAGAGAGGTGGAGGGATACACTGGAGAGAAAAGGCATGAAGATCAGTAGGAGCAAGACAGAGTACATGTGTGTAAATGAGGGAGAGGGTGGCGGGAAAGGTGCATTTGCGAGGAGTACAGTTAGGGAAGTTAGAGACGTTTAAATATTTAAGGTTTGGAGGTGGCAGAGCTGAAGATGCTGCGATTGCTTTTAAAGTGACAAAAATGGACAGGATTAGGAATAAATATATTAGAGGAACTAACAACGACTCAAGACTCATCTGTTTCTCCAGTACTTGGACTAACATCCCCCACCCCCCCGAAAAAAAAAAAAAAAGAAAAACCTCTTCTTAGTTGTGTTGGACTAATGGCACTTAGTTATTAATCTAGTTAACCCAGTGTAAGTATGTATCCAATTATGTAAACATTAAAGCACTTTTTGTAAGTCGCTCTGGATAAGAGCGTCTGCCAAATGCCTAAATGTAAATGTAAATGTAGGAACAGAGACCAGATTAAGATGTTTTGGACATGTGCAGAGGACGGATGAGGGGTATCATCATCAGTAGGATAATGTTAGAGATGGAGCTGCCAGGTAGGAGAAGAGAAAGGACCAAAAGGAGGTTAATTGAAGTGGTGAGGGAGGACACGTTGGAGTGATGAGGGAAGATGTGGTAGATGGAGATAAACGGTCCACTGTGCCAACCCCTAATGGAAGCAGCTGAAGGAAGATGAAATAAGAGACATGTGACTTGCTTCTAGAGTCAACAACATCAATTTAGTGTGAGCGGTTGTTAGGAATAACACTTTCAGCGTTGTGCTGATAAAGTAAAACAACAACATGGGAGCAATAAAGTGTGGTTACTCTTACCACTCAGATCTTTATAGATTTCCACTAACAGCACCTCCTCAGGTGATTTATTCTTTTAACATCACAGCAAATTAAATTTAACTAACACACATACGTAACTTTCATACATTTAATCTGTATATTTCATCTATTACATGACACTTTCACTTACATTATAGCAACTATAAACACCTCTTCTTTTGCTACACACATTCACTTGCTCTCTCTCTCTCGTTTTCCTCTCTCCTTAAGTTACAAGTCCAGGTGAAAGGTGCAGTTACTATAGAAACGATGCCGTGTGAGTGTTAATATACACCTGTGATTCGTCAGAGCGACATGTTTCATTTAAAACTCTTTGTTTTGTCTTTTCATGTCAGACGTCCAAACAGAAGAAAGGCCTGAGAGGTGAGAGGTTTATACTCCAGACACGCGTTCTAGTACACATTTTTAATATATTTGTTTAGATATGTGAGTGTGATGTGTGTTGTTACTTACCAGGCTCGATTGATGATGTATTAGGAGACCTGCTGGGAGACGATGCAGATGGTATGCGACTCTACTGGGTTTAAACATTAAACCTCCTGTTAGAACCTGAGGCTGAGTTCTTTAGCTTTGCACCTGAGCTAACTTCCGACATCATAGCTTTAATGTTTTAATAAATTATTGTGTAAAATACTGCAGATATGACCTCTTTCCCCCCAACTTAGATCTCCACTCAAAGGCCAGGTCTCCTTCTGGTGGACTCAGAAAACCAGCAGGTGTCTTACGAACACAAAGCGGAAAGAGGTGAGCGCTCATACTGAGACAGACGGCGAGGTAGCACTGAACGATAAACTCTAAGGATGATACTCACCAGTATTTGTGTTAAAACTGATCAGGAACCTGCTAGACGATGATTTCTTCAGCAAGCTGGCCGAGGAGGCGGAGAAAGATGCCGAGGTGAGATGAGTCCGTTTACAAGGGCTTGTCTTTATTATTGTGGATTCTGATTGTTTAAAAGGAGTTGGTTAGTTTCCTACAGTATAACAGGAGTGCAGCGGTGAATCATGGGTGTATATTAATGCCTTCTGATACGTTGTCATTTGTCTATTATGTGTTAAAAAGGTGTGAAATCGATAACATGGAGGATTGTTAACATTTATGCTAGAACTTTGCAAGATTCCGAGTTAAACGCTGTAACATCTTCAGGAAAAAGACGACGACACTGTGTTTTTTCTCTGTAACATCACAAGTTTGTTAGTTTTTTTTTTTTACTTTTTTTAAGCAAAAGACAAAAAAAGAGTGTGTGTTGAAGGAAAAACAGGAATTGATTTGTTTCTTCTGCTTGCAGGACTCTGATGTATCTGAGGCGGATCCGAAGGCTTTGTTAGAGAGTATGAAGGTGCCTGGGTGTTTGATCTTTGACACATAAATCGCAGAAACACCAAAAAGGAGATCTGTTTTCTTAAAAAAAAAAGAAACGAAATGAAAAACATTCCATATATTGTATCTAAAATAGATATTTTGTGTGTGTGTGTGTGTGTGTGTGTGTGTGGTGTGTCACAGGACATGGATGATATGGAGGCTGACTTGTTTGGATCGAAGAAGAAGCCCAGCTCAGCTCCTGCACAGAGCAGAACCTCCAGAGCTGAAATGTCTAAACCAGGAGACAAGAACAAAACCAATCGTGAGTTGAAACTCACACACACAAAAACACACAAGACATTTTATTTTCCACTGTCTGTGTTGTGTGTATACACTGTGTATAATGTATCTCCCTCTCTCTTTGTTTCGTCACAGAAGCAGCGGAGATCGAGGACAGGAAGCCCAGCTCTGCTCCTGCTGCTCCTTCTGTCAGGAGCTACAGGAAGTTCAGCTTCATGGGTGAGCTCAACTTAAGATGTACATATTTATAGTGTTTAATATTAACTATTATCATAATATACCAGCTGTAATCCTTCTCTCTATGAGCCTGTCTTTTTAAAAAATGTTAAAATAAATAAGACAAAATAAAATTCAGCTTCTAAACTTCTGACAAATCACATGCGAAATTCAAATAGCACTGTATAAAAAAAGAAGCCCCTAAGTCCAGATGTTCTGTGCTAGTAATTCTGTTAACATTTCCATACCCGATGATTTACATTGAACGGTGTATTTTGTGTTCGTTAATGCTGCATTACTGTAGATGATGATAAAGAGGATGATGATGGTGATGATGATGAAATTCCAGCTGCTAAACAAGGTATCAGCACAAAAACGTCTGATTAAAAAAAATCTTAGGATACGATAAGGAAAAAAAAAACAAATGTTTAATTGTTTGAAACTGACCTGTATTTCATGCTTATTACATTTACATCCAAATGACTGAGAATAAACAGAGGAAAAGTTTGAGGGTCTTAGCTCTTAATTATCCGCATTCCGGTTATATTAAAACTTCCTATTGGCACTTTCTATTTAAGGCTACTGTCTCCCCAGTCACTGCTGTGCAGGTGTAAATGGGTTACATTGGTTCATTTGTAACTGCGGTGCGAGAGCAAAAATTGATGCCCGGTTTGTGATTTGCACAAAAGAAGAGCAGCGTGCAGTGATTAATTTTTTTTGCGGTCTGAGGGTGCCGAAACAACACGTCACTACGAGCCTGAGAGTAAACGGCAGAGT
Organism: Clarias gariepinus; assembly: GCF_024256425.1. Lineage (NCBI taxonomy): Eukaryota > Metazoa > Chordata > Actinopteri > Siluriformes > Clariidae > Clarias > Clarias gariepinus. The sequence continues at coordinate 5,052,774 of NC_071127.1, forward strand.
ATGGGATGGAAACATCCTTAATTGCTGACTAAGTAAAAGCTCAAAAGTCAACCCTCAGCTGGAGAATTCATCAATGCTTCCAGTTTTCCTGGGATTCTGAAAGTTCAACAGTCTACAGTGCTCGTTACAGTGAGACGCTTCTGATGAAGAAGTGAAGACCATGGTGCTCAGCCTAAAACATTTTTTAATGAGGGAATCTTGTTCACAGATGGACAATGAAATTGATATAATCTCCTTGCTTTGTCCATGCCATTTGTTAGTGACTTAATTAGAAAAAAAAATCAGTTATTTGAAAAATAATTCTGAAGCCGGATTGTCGATAAATTTTGACTTACCCTCGTACTTGGCATTGATCGTTATTTATTTTTTATTTTTTTTCACACTGTGGTGTTTCTGGGTCTATAACAGATGACCTGGATGATCCTCTGGATGATCTGCTGATTGACCTGGACGAGGAACAACCAAAAAACATTCCATCAGGAAAAGCAGGAAAACAGCAGTCATCCTCCCCGGCTGTACAAAAGAAAGAGGAACAAGGTTAGAGCATTATATCAAGAATGTTAATGATTAAGTTCCGCTACTATGTTCATCACTGAACCTGATCAAGAACCTGATCAGGAACCAGGGGTGAATTTGTAGTTTTTGCCTGGAACCTTTTTTAGTTCCTGCTGCAGTGTAGGTACTTCACAGTTGGACCAGTGTGTAATGTGTTAATCTAGATGACAGGATGTTAAGGACATATTTTTGTATTTAACAGTGATGTTTTGTGATTTTTAAATGTTTTATTTTTTATCCTTGTATTCCAGCTGCATCTGTACCTACACCTAAGAAACGCAATGAGTTGAACTTTGACAATGATGGAGACGATCTGATGGACGCATTGGGGTTCAGTGACGCACCAAAAAGAGGAGAAAGAGGAAGTGGACTCGTCCCCAAAAAAGAGAGGTACAGGTTGATTTTTTTATATGATGTATTATGAATGTATGACATGTATAAATAATGAACATGTCTTTTTTTTATTCCCTTTATGTCATGTTCTGTCGAAATATATTAAGATCATAAAATGATGGTTAAATAAGTCAGTGTGTATTCCATGGTAGTGTGTATGGAGAGGCTGACCTCAACTCTAATTTGACATCATCATATTATTATTTGATCCTCGGTCCAGTGACACTCCTCAAAGAGCACGCACCAGACTGGACGAGATTTTGGGGATTGGGACATCTCCTCGCCTCCTGGAAAGACCTGTGACTGGAGAGAAAAAAGACATAACACCTACAGAGAGACAGCCACAGAAGAGCTCGGCAGGCAAAGGTAACCAAACATTGTGTCCACTGTGCCTCACTTTTAGTAAAGGAGGCGTGACCTCTGTGTCTCAGTTTTAGTAAAGAAGGTATGGATTCTGTACCTCAGTTTTAATGAGGTAGACATGGACTCTGCCTCAGTTTTAATGAAGAAAAAAGTTCTTTAGAGTTCAGGTTCTCAGACGGCTGCTAAGGAAGATTATGTGCATAATATGGCATATTTCTCATAAAGACAGAAATGCAGACATGTATGTACACATTTGCTATCACAAAACACTCTGTCCTATTACCACTAATGATGGTGTTGTGTTTGTTACACCTGGAACCTGATCCTGTCTTTTAGACTCTGCATTTGGAGATGAAGACTTAACATTCGGCTCATATCAGCCCACGCTGGGCTCGACTCCAGAGGGACGTACCTCTCGCAGACACTCCGTCCGGTAAAAAAAAACGCATTTTTTTTTTGTCCGGTTTGGCTTGGATATATGACCTGCTGTAACCATGTAACAGGCTCTGACTTGTGTAACATAATGAAAATGCTCTCCTGCTGTTTTAGCAAATCAAACACTGATCATAACTCTCACTTAGATTCTCCACTGAGGATGTCAGCTCTCCTTCTCCAGAACGCAAGCCCACAACCTCCACCATGACCTCAACGCGACCGGGCCGTACCACTTCAGACTGGCTCGGGCTGAAACAAGATGAAGATGAAGCGGAACAAAAGGAGGAGCCCAAACAACAGAAGAAGGAGTCCACGGAGGCCTCTGATAGGCTAAAAACTCTTTCTTCTCCATCACATGTTGGAGGAAATGCATCTAGGGTGACCTTGAAGCCCACTGAGGAGTTTAGAGCCAGGCCTGACTCTGCAGGAATTTCCACAACCATTGCACCCAAATCAGAGCTTAAAAAGAAAGGGGGTGAGGAGCAGGACGACTGGCTGGCAGGAGCACTAAGTAAGAAGAAAGCACTGGTGGAGGAGAGAGGGAAAAGGCAGGAGGAATCTCTGGGGCTTGGAGAAGAAATAGACCTGGATACATTCCTCAGGTATGGGCCGATGGAAAAGAGGTTCAGCAGAACCTTCAGTGTTTGACTCCTTAATTAAGTAAAATCACACAAGAGGGAGTGCTGTTGTACTGAAATTCAGATTTGGTTGTAGACATAAGTGCTTGGCTAAATTGGTGACTGATTAGAAATTAGAGACTGTGTCTAAAATCCGAACTTTAACTTGAAGGCTATTCCATAACTTTGGGGGTTTGTAAGAAAAAGCTTTCATGGTTTTCATAATATGAGGTACTGACAAGCAGTCTGCATCCTTTGATCCAGGGACGGGTGGCGTATTTGGAAGTTACTAGCAGTTTGCTCAGGGACTGTGTCACTGGATAATTTACTGCTTTATAGGTCAAAAGTAATATTTTAAAATCTGCTTATTCCACTTTGGATTATCAGCTCTGCTAACTCCTGGGGTCTGATGTTGAATTCCTAAAAGAGTTAAATGGAAAGCTAGTGCATTAGGTTGTACACTCATTTGTTCAACACACCAATTCCTGCCCTTGATCAGGAATTGGAGAGCAATTTGGAATTCAGCCTTATGTTAGGAGCTTGTTAGCTTTTAGCCATAAATAAAAGTACCTGGAAGGGTCAGATATAATTTGCAACACATTAGAAGTAATTATTAAGGAGTCGATGTGCTGTTTAAGATTTCCCATTATCAGATGCATTTTCTTGCTGAAAGTGCTTTTGTGACGGGTTTTGAATGTGGATTTTGGCAGGCAGCTGCTCTCTCCTCAGTACTTCGGACCATACAGACCTACTTTCACCTTCTCCCCCAACCGACAGTTAGTGTAATCAATGACTATAGAACACCAGAGTTATACATACAGTGCTGTTACTGTTTATTATCACCACTCGTGGAATGCCTTTCACCCAATCAGATTACTCAGTCGGAACTAACTATTGAATAAACACAAACGTACTATGGACCATTTTTAACAAGAGATTAAAAAAAAAGTTGTCCGCAATGTTTTTTTAACATTTTTGGAACAAATCTCCAGTGTTAGTGTTTTGTAATGCTTTTGCGTTGATATTTTAAAACACATTTACAGTTATTGGAAAGTTTGTGTTGTTTTCCCAGCAATCGCAACAACACCTTGACTCCTCATAGGACAAAAGAGGACACGCCCCTCCCTCCCAGACAGCCTAGGTACCTCAGTATACCACTTTACAAAACACACATCTGTTTAACACATTGACATTTAATGTATTTCAAATATATACGTAAACATGCTAAGTAAACATGTGTGTGTGTGTGTGTGTGTGTGTGATCAGTCGTGAGTCTGTGGTTGTGCCTAGTCGACAACAGAGTCCTGTTCCTGCCCCAGGACTCAGCACAGGAGTTCAACACACACAAGGTATGTCTCGAATGTCCATCAGTCATCCTGCACAGCGATGGGCTGCTGGTTGGACAGACGAGGACATTTAGCATATGTAAAAAGTGGAGATATCAGATAATTTAAGTCTTATGTTAATGACAGTACTCTTGATATTGTACCAGGCAAAAGTCTTAAACCCCTCATTTATTCATATTTTTCTTTCAAAACTTCATTTGTATCTTTAATCTTTCATTTCATTTAATTTGTTATGAAGAGGCTGGGGAGACTGAAGACGATAAAAATAAAAAATGAAAAGTGGCTCCGTCCCCCCACATTAAACTACTGTGGTGTGGACTACTTTTGTTTGCAATGATAGTTTCTCGTTCTCTCTCTCTCTCTCTCTCTCTCTCTCTCTCTCTCTCTTTCAGATCCAGGACAGAAACCTACAGGTGTGAGTGCTGCACCTGTCCAGCAGGTGTCTCTGTCTACAGACAGCCTTCAGCAGCTTCTCCTGCAGCAGCAGGTCTGTCTTTACTTACGTACTTACTTACTTACTTAAACACACACACACACACACACACACACACACTATCTACTGACCAGATTTCTGTGACAGTTTATCATGAAAATAAATTGTGTGTGTGTGCGCACATGTGCATCTGCAGCTGACTCAGGGTCAGCTCTGGGGTTTAGGTGCACCGCTGGAGCTGAATTCCATCCAGAAACAAAGGAAAGATGCGGAACATCACACCACAGACACAACTGCACTACAGACCCGGATCATACAGCTGGAGGGACAGGTACACACACACACACACACACACACACACACACACACACACACACACACACCATCACATAGGTACATGTATGCACACACCCACACTTTTACACACTCTGTATATCTCTCTGTGTGTGTAACAGGTCCGCAGTCTGCAGCTGGAAAAGGATCAGGTACAGATGTTACTGGATAATCTTCAACAGAGACACAAACATGACACAGAGCTTATGGAGAACACACACAGGTAACATGCACACAGTGTAATGTGCATACTGTACAATTATGGAGAACACACACACACACACACACACACACTCTCTCTCTCTCTCTTCCCTTCCCCAGAACTCGTGTAAAGCTGCTGGAGGAGAGTGCGGTGCAGCGGGAGACGCGGGCCCACATGGAGAACCAGGAGCTGATGGAGCGTCTGGAAGCAGTGATGAAGCTGGCGCAGCAGGAGAGGGCGGAGCTCCAGGAGCAGCACCAGCGCAGGCTGGCACAGAGCCAACAGGAGCGAGACCGGGATGTGGAGAGACTCCGGGATCTCCAGAGGTATAAACACACACATGTCAGGGCCGTGGCCTTATAACTAATCAGTAATGAACAGCCCTGCAAGCTCCGCCCCCTGTTCAAGACAGTGCAGTTGGAGACTTTTGGTACCATACATACCTGGAGTAACATAAATAGTGTGTGTGTGTGTGTGTGTGTGTGTGTTGCAGGAAGTCTATACTGGAGATGAAGAAGGATCATGAGGATCAGGTACAGAGACTCAGGCGACTAAAGGACGAGGAGATTGATGCAGTGACCAGTGCTACCTCACAGACCAGGTACTGGATTTTATACACACACACACACACCATTTGTAATAGTAAATTAAATTCATTATCAAACACTGGATTTTATTATGAAATTGTTTACATTTACTTTCAAGCATGTGGTTTAGAAAACTGCGAACTAGCTGACTAAAGTAAGCAGGTAATTAGCCAGTTAACTGAGCTAGCACTGTCTAACAGTGTCTAATACAGTGTATAGATGGGACCAATTATCTAAATCATTATCTCCAAAGTCCATGTTTTAACATAAATTTTATGTATATACAGTATTTGGGATTCTCAAATTGCTCATAGTGTGTGAATATGTGTTTGAATGTTGACCAGAGGTCCTACCACGGTTGGAAAAATGGGAATAAATACAATGATCACCATTTGCCTTCAAGGTCCTGTGTTGAACTACTGGATGGATGGATGGATGGATGGATGGATCATTTGTATTGTGTATGACTATGTATGTGACAAATAAAATTTTTATTTTACTTTAATTTGAGCTGGTAATATGTTGCCATTCCTCCACAATCTTGCAGGTTGTGGACTCTGACTATTATAAACTATTCACACAGAAAAGTATTCTGTATGGGAGGAGCAAATTATTTGCTGAATTTGTTTAGAATTCTAACAAAGTCCGGAAAAAAGGTTGTGATACTAGATAGAATTGCAATAGAAGTTGTATCGTCACCGATGTATCGTTATAATATCATATCGGTTCATCCCTTGTGATTTCCATGAATCTTTTCTAGTTAGTCATTAGAGAAGTGCATTTGGACTGTAGCCTACACAATGGTGTGTGTGTGTGTGTGTGTGTGTGTGTGTGTAGATCCCTGACGGCGGTTATTGAGCAGATGGAGCAGTTCTCCCTGAGGTTGGGCGATCTCTCGTCTCGTATTGCGAGCACTCACGAGAACACGACTCAGGGTCTGGAGCTCGGTGCTCGACAGAGAGACGAGCAACTGCGAGGTAACAACACACACACTACAAACACTACACATACAATAAATATACAAATTAAGTTCTGACTAATATCACCACCCCTTTTTAGCCGCTCCCCCTGCCTGAGTCTAACACCAAACTGATGCTGTTAGCCAGCTAACTGTGATGAGTGATGTAAAGTATGGATGAGTGATGTAAAGTATGGATGGGTGCAGTTTGTGTATCATCACACAGACTTCCAAATGAAATTATTTCGCACTTGTTTTATATTCCTACAGGTGGCTCAAAACTGTACACTATTCAATCTATTGGCAGGCAACACAGTGTCCTGTTTGGTACAAGCAAATTATTTGCTGAGTTTGTTTAGAATTGTAACAAATTATGGGAAAAAAATTGTTATTTTTATAAAATTGTGATTCTCAATAAAATCGAATCAGTACCTGGGTATCGTGATAATATCGTATCAGGTATCAGGTCGTCCCTGGTGATCCCTGTGTCTAAAGTACAGCAAATTCACTCTGTTGATGACGTCATGTGAGAAGCCGTGCTGCTTTGCTGAACTCGGGGTTGAGGAGACTGTAACATCTGACTTAAGGAAACATTTTCTTTATGTCCTTCTCTAGTCAGTGTGTTAGTGCAATGCATCATATGCGCTAAGGGTTGATTATGAATACTGTGTGTGTATCTCAGTGCTGCAGGAGCGTCTGACTCAGCAGCAGAGGGACATGGCAGAGGAGAGAACCCGACTCAAAGAGGTCATAGCTAAGATGGACACACAGCTGGCTGAACAGCAGAGACAGCTACAGCAGGTCTGTGCACTGGGGAGAAGTGGGCGTGGCATACGGGGTGTTGGTACGAGTTTTAGAGTCACTTCATAATTCCATCAGTACATTACACTGAGCATCAGGTCTAATACAATTAGATCGATTCAGACTATACAACTCGCAAATTAAAAAAGATGCAGGCTTTTTACGGAATCGGCGAAGACAATTCTTCACTTGTTTGGGTTTCTGACATCTTGTTTGTTTTGACACCTTGTCACATGACCAAATGCATTTGCACACGCATTAATGTTCATGAACATCTGCCAAAGATGGGCGTGTACACAGGATTAGCCTTGTCTGTGTTCAGTTATTTCAGTGTTTATACAACACATCGTATTTGCTGTAGTGACATTTTATAATTTCTCTTCACTTCAACATACAATCTTACACATGTGATATACATTTTGAGAACCGTTTAACAGTCTTGTCAGTCTTTAATACACGTGTACACATATATACAGTGCTTCCTTGTGATGGTAAAATGTATGTGTGTGTGTGTGTGTGTGTGTGTGTGTGTGTGTGTGTGTGTAGGAGCGCTGGCGGGTCACGGCAGAGCAGGCTAAAGCGGAGTCGGCGTTACGAGGCCTGGAGGAGGAGAGACGCACCATGACTCAACACTTCAGCATAGAGAGAGAGGAGCTGGAGAGGGCCAAGGTGTCTCACACATACACACACACATACGTGGAAGAGGAAGAAAATGAGAAACGAAAAGATAAAAGCACCCTCAGTATTTAAAAAGCATTGGTATAAATGTGTGTGTTATAGAGCGCTCTGTTGGAGGAGCAGCAGTCGGTGATGCAGCGCTGTGCAGAGGAGAGGAGGAAACTGGCCGCAGATTGGACCCACTTCCATACTCAGGACAAACTGCGCAAGGAGAGAGAGATAGACCGAGAGGGACACATCATCAGCATGGCACAGGTACACACACACACACACACACACACACACATGGCTCCTACAAAAAAAAAAATATCCTGTATCTATTTTTGCCAGTAGTGATGGTGTGTGTGTGTGTGTGTGTGTGTGTGTGTGTGTGTGTGTGTTAGGAGCAGGCTGAGCTGAAGCTCCGAGCAGGAGAGCTGAAGCAGAAAGAGGAGGCCTTACAGAAGGAGAGAGAGAGCCTGGAGAAACTCCGGGGAGAGCTTGAGGTGGAGAGAGAGAGACTCAACACAGCGGCGCTGCATCTGAAACACAGAGCTCAAGAGGTGGAGAGTCTCAGCAAGGTGACGTCTCTCTCTCTCTCTCTCACACACACACACACACACACACACACACACACACACACACACAGTCATTTATAATCAGTCAGGCATATACAGTAGCTCTCACTCTGTGTGTGTGTGTGTGTGTGTGTGTGTGTGTGTGTGTGTGTGTGTGTGTGTGTGTGTGTGTGTGTGTGTATATTAATTGTGTGTGATTGTTTTCATGTGTGTGTGTGTGTGTAGCTGGCGTGTGAGCGGTACGAGGAAGGCGAGCGGGCGCTGCAGGAGGCTCGGCAGGTGGAGGCGGGACATCAGGCTCGTCTGCGCAACATCCACGCTGAGATGGAGCGACTGAGGTCGCAGGAGCACAGCCTGCAGCAGGTCTGTGTGTACGTGTGTGTGTGTGTGTGTGTGTGTGTGTGTTCTGTAATCTACATGTCTTATCATCATGATATATAAGACCGAGCATCTTCTTTAAACAGACTGTGTAATTACTCCTCTGTCCTGTCTCTCAGGAGAGGATGAGGATGACCGATTATCACAGAGAGATGGACAGGATGAGACCCGGCCCTGCCACTGACCACTTACCCGGCCTTGCTGACCCTTTGCTAACAGGTACACACACACACACACACACACCAATTATATAACTTGTATTATAACTGTGTGTTCACAAACCAACACACTAATCTAGGGCAAATTTCATCTTGGGCATTTGGGGCTCAGTGGTAGGTCTCTCACCATGCGTAAGGCCCGGGTTCGATTCCCTCCCAATGCCCAGTACCCCAGCCACTGGATGCAGTGCCGGTCCCAAGATCAGATAAAATGGGAGGGTCGCATCAGGAAGTGCATTCAGCATAAAAACTGTGTGAAAGACAGTAAAAGCAACTTTGCATTTTCACCTTCTGTACTAGCTTGGTTCATATATTACTGTACATAGATCTTTGCTGTCTTTACAATATTTGTTTTTCCTTCAATGATTCTGTACACATTATTGACAGCATAAGATGCAAGAATGTTTTTTTTTCCATTGTTGTGTGTTTAAAAACTAAATAAAGTCGTAAGCAGGGAAATGTAGAAATGATTGACCACACACTCCAGAGGACAATCAAGCAAGCAGGTCATCCAGGTTTGTACATGTACGATTTTAAACATAATCGGAACTGGTTGTTCAGTGGTAGGTTCCTCGCCCTCCATATAAAAATGAACAAACCTAACGCACAGCGGTAAGTGTCTAAGCTAACTGCTCCTCACCGCTTGCTTTAATTCTAAACTCCTCATATACTTTTACGTCTTAATTATTTCTGATTTGTTTCTTAACTGGTTCACTTCCTCCTGTTTCATTTAATACAGCACTGGATCCAGAGGCAGAAACATATTTGAATGTATAAATCAAAGCAAATGCTCACATCGATAGTCTCAGACTTCACACACACAGGTGTACACTGAACATTTCTTATTAGATCAGAACCGATGTAGTTTCTTGAAGAATTCATTTCAGTGCTTCGTGCAGCGATTCATTTAGACTGATTCTAATGAACTACTGCCTTCAGATCAGCCTGAAGTGAAAAGTCAAATAGTGTTAGCTTGGCTCCATTTGAGCTAGTGTTAGTAGACTTGCATCAGCTGCTAGAACCAAATAAAATGAATCATGAATCTATATTTTGGGGCCAATAGTGCATCAATAAGAAGACCTTCAACTATAGGAAAAGTAAATTGTCAATTTCCTCTAAACACATTTTTCCTTTTAGGATTCTACCCAGTTCTCAACAGCACTGCAATTCCTCATCCTCCTGCACCCATAAGGCACTCCAGATCCATTTCTCCAAACCAACAGGCCACACTCGCAGTCCTGAGACACACAGCTGAGAAGGTACACACAGCATTGTAATACTGCTCCCATGCACATCTCATCTTTTCTGATGAAGCTAAACCTTATTTCTCCAACACAGGACCGGGACTTCCTACAGGATGAACAGTTCTTCCTGGATACACTGAAAAACATGGCCAGCACTTCAACCTTACACACATGATCACAGCCCTAACTCAGTTTTTAATCATTTTAATAAAGAAGCTTAACATTAATATCTGGAATGTTCTTAAACATTACACTTCACATTGATGTTCATTTGTTGACAGTAAAGATCTGGGCCTGTATTCATGAAGCTTCTTAAGCCTAAAAGTTGCTCCTAGTGATGAAATTCTTAGAATTTTGCCATTTTAGAGTTTCTCCTTAAATTTAGGACCAAATCTTAGTGGAGATAAAAATGATTCAGAAAACATCTTAGCCATAAAAACAGCTGCCAAGGTTAAAAAATGTTGAGGATTAAGACTTCCTCTAGCAGAGGACAAAATGGCAGAAAGAAATTCTCCAAACACTGCTCTTCTGTCTAATTTGGTTTTCTTCCTTCCATCTCCATAATATGAGCTAGTCAGCTAATTAGATCTTAGTTTGCTAGCTGGTTCTAAAGTGTTAATTTGTGTTGTTGCATGTATGTAACACCTTGGTCATGAAGGAACTTTCACAGTATACTGAACTGTACTGTATATGGCTGGAATGACAAAAGCCTACTTGACGACTTGGATTGTTAATTACCCAACATTGAGAAGTGCAACTTTGACTGTCCTGTAATCATATAGTAACTACCATGTGCAAATTGGTTGCTTTGAAAGTAGACACATTTAACATTTGGCTGTTTTAGATATTTAGCCTATAAAGTATAAACATACAAGTATGCATAAAGTAGCCTGTAGTCATTATAAAATTTTATATACAATTTCACTGTTTCATCATGTATTAAATTTTATATAAAAAGCACATCAAGACCTTTGCAGAGATCAGGTCCTTTTTTTTGAATCAACTAATCCGTCCTTGAATTGCTGTATCATCTCTAGCAAAGGGGTCAACCACACCTCAAAAAAAAAAAAAAAAAAAAAAAAAAAAAGGTTTTTGTACTTTCCTTATTCAGGGTTGCTCTGAGCAGTTTCTGAAATAACTTAGTCTAGGACTCCCAACTAGGTCTTTAAGCTATAGCAGGAGCTCAATTCTAAGAAGTTTTGTGAATATGTGCCCTAAGTGATAAGCTGGAGGTGAGAAGGTTTAACAGCTTTTAAAGTACAAGGAAATTCAGACAACTTTTGTCCATGAATTTTATTTATACATTAAAGAAACCATGATTATGAACACCCACTCTTCCACTCATATTTTCAATCAAGGACATGACTTCATACTCCATTGACCTGAAACACAAAACACAGACAAGTTAGTGATCAGCCCCAAGCTTTGTACACAGCATAGCAAGTCAGTAAGGACAAGCCTCAGGTTACCAAGGTCTCCACATGATCATTTAAGACAGGGATAACTTCTTTCATCACAGGCTTGTCTGAGTGATTTCTTTACACCCACACTCTAGCTAAACCTTCAACCATCCATCCAACTGCTTAGTAACTGTATCCAAGCAATAATCTTAAATCAATCCCTTTATACAATTAATCCCAATGACATTTTAATCCTCCAATTTATTTGCCAACACATGGCTGATAAATTCTGCATTCCGATTGGCCAGACAATGTTGTGCAATTTTCTAGAATATACTGCACCTTCAATTTTCTTTGACTAGACTATGGTCTATATTAATTTAGCCATTCTGATTATTCTAATATACAGTACTAATGAACATGTACAAGGAGTGGCAGGGTGGGGGATTTGCACACAAGCACTTTTTTTTAAAGAAGTGTTATATAATATAACAGTAAGCATACCCCTTAAGTTCTGGGTTAACCCAAGGCTGATATGGTCCAGTATCAGGCGGTACACAACCTGTAGAGAGAAAAGAGGATTCAGACACATTGCACATAAAGCAGCGAGAAAACAAACCTTTAAGCTTCATCCTCAGAACAGTTTAGCTCTTTAACCTCGTCAGTTATCGCATCAGACGGCACTTCCTATATAGCGTTATCATCTCAGGACGATATTCAGTTTATACAGAACATCCACAACACACTGTACCTGCTGGAGCTGATCCTTGAGCTGGAGTTTCTCTGTTGGATTCATTTACAATGAAGGACATGATCCATCATAACCAAACAAATATCTGCAAAGAGAGTCAAAACATGTTAAGGATTAATATAGAAGCACACTTCAGATTTTGCATTGTTTTTAGTAGATAAGTTCTGCTTATTATATAAACCTAAACTAAAAGCCACTGCACCAGATAAACCACTAAGGATCTGAACATTTACTGATTGCTTTAATAATCTTTAATACTTCATGCACAGAATCTCCTACTTTACCGCGCGTGCACATGGAGTCACGCGCCACGTGCTCGCGCACCTCGTGTGCAACCCTTCCACTCTGATTTCCACACAATGTTAAAGATAAGACTTTTCACCTTTTACTCCCAATTCCTCAAGTGTTTAAAACACGAGTTGTGAAATAATGAAAAATAAGAAAGGGGAAAAAACACGTTTTCCGACCTGATTCATTCATGCTAGCAAACGTTGACTAGCCTAGCTAAGATTTCAGGGTTTAAGGTGTAAATACAACAATCCAGCTAATTACAGTAATAAGCACTTACCGTCATCAGGGCGGCTTTAGAGCGTCCATATTTATTGCTGTAGTGGTAAACATTTTATTTGGAAGCATTAAAAAATGCTCTATGAAGAAAAGAAAAAAAACTCCTTCACACGATCCACTACAGCACAAAGTGAGAAGAGACCAAGCACGCGCAGTGGGGCGGAATTTATACGACCTATGACACGGCAACCCACGTGACTTCGGACTAATGGGATGCGGCGTGTAAGTTTTATCCGTGATTATGGATTAAATGTTCACTGCGAACTCAAATCAGGACATGTTATAATAAAAATAGTGATAATTTATATTTGATGAAATAATATTAATATTATTATATGATATTTTGTGGCGATCATTGTGGACAGCAAAGGAATAATTTCATTGTACGGGGAAACGGTTCTTTACTGTGCATATGGCAATAAACTTGAAATGTAATAATAATAATAATAATAATAATAATAATAGCTACAGCATATGCTTATCTATTTATCTGTCTGTCTCTCTGTCTCTGTATGTGTCTGTTTATTTGTCTGTCTGTCTATAAATCTCTCTCGCGCTTGTGTGTGTGTGTGTGTGTGTGTGTGTGTTTCCTCACTAAATCCAGCTGTTAAAGTCCCCGCGCTGCTCCCTCCTCCACCTTCCCCCCGTGCCGCGGTGTCCGGTGCAGATCCGGTGACTTGCCCCCCGCCGGTGCAGGTGATGGACGGAGACGGAGGTGCGGAGCTGCGCGCGGAGTTCACCGACGCGGCGACGGGGAGACTGAGATTCTCCGTGACCTTAACGCACAGCCGCCTGTCGGTGCGGAGGCTCGGGGGTCCCGGGTCGCCCGTGTGGCAGCAAGGTCAGGAGCTCGCGCTCGGGGACTGCGTGGGATGCCGCGCGTGCCGGAGCGAGGACGAGGCGGACGCGGCGGCGTATCTGTCGGTGTATCTGTACCCGGTGCGGCGCGGCTGGACCGGAGCTCCCTCCGGCCGCCAAAGGGTGGAGCACCGATTCAGGGTCCTCACCGCGGGGGACGCGCGCGCTAACCTGGGGGAGGCGGAGCGGTGGGCGCGCGCTGTCAGGCACCGTGCAGCACAGCACGGCCAGGCTCTCAGAGACGGTGAGGAAAAGTTTATCAAAAGTTTTCTTTCTTTTTTTTTTTAACTCACAAATTTAAGTAAAACAGGCGACCTTTCAGCATGCAACTGATCACACAATGTCTCATTACTGAAAATAAAATACATTAAAATAAATAAATATTATATAAATGAATGAATTAATATTAGCATTTAACAAATGCAAACGTTATTTTCCTGCATTCATCTGCTTTAACTACTCTGATTATACATTAGATCAGATCAGATTAGATTAGATCAGATTAAACTAATGTCATTGTGCAAAGATAATGTTCAATGGTAATGAAATGCAGTTCAATCATACCCCAAAAGAAGTCTCAGTGGTACCTGGACATACAAATTTAATTCATTTCAGACGCAAGTTCGTAAGGCGAAATTTCGTATTGTGAAACGCATTTCCCCATAAAAAAATATATCTGTTTTAGCCATCCAATAATATTACAAATTTCCAACACATAATCATATTTTTGCATATAAAAATGAACAAAACATTTAGAAAAACTATATATTATTTATGAAAAAAGTAAATATTAAATAAATAGACAGTAAACCCCATTTAATCTTAATTTATGATTCCTCTTGGCACTGTCTGCTTTTAAAACAAAACTGAAGGTGACTTTTCTTCTTGCTACCATCCTTGCTAACATTCTTGGGTCCCATGGTGCAAAGTTTTCACAAATTTTTGCACAAAATCGCTTGGCTTTCCACTGTTGCAAACAAGTTTTAAACAGCTCCCAGACGTATGCATGCAACTTAGCTGGTGTTCGGTTCGGCTCGTTTTGTTTGCTTGTATGCAAAAATGCTTCGTCTGCTGGGGTAAATTTCTTTCCATTCTTAAGCCGAAAATTTGTGAGGCAGGGCATTTGTATGCCGAGATACCACTGTACCACATTTTTACTCCCATGTTGGCTGATATCAAAGAGACCAGAGTTCTCATCTTCTTGGAAGACTGAGTTCTACTGAAAAAGAGACTTTGGTTCTTCTCTAAAGGAACTGCACTGCCTGTACTGAATCGGAGAAGTGTTCACCGAGCACACCAGATCTAAGCTCGGGTGATTCATTTCACTTACTTTGGAACAGAAAGTTAATTGAGGTGAAAAAATGCACAATGTTGTACATTTGAAAGCTGACTTCTCTTTCCGGAGATGGCTTTTAAAGCATTTTAAGTAAAACGAATGAAGTTTAATTTGCCATTTTTTAAAAAGTCTTTAATAGTAGTCTCAATCATTCAGTTACCGATCTTGACCAACTAAAGACAATAGAGAACTGACAATGAAGCAGGAGCTGAATGTTCTCGGAACTGAAAAGTCCCTGCTGGAAATGTGATTAAAGACACTCAGCTCTACTAATTCATTAACATTAGCTTAAATTGTTTATTAGCAAGCTCAGCATTTTCTTCAATACACTTTTGCCTAAATACTCTTGACTCTGCAGTCTTTCAGTCTGAGTGTGTGTGTGTGCGTGTGTGTTAGGAGACACCCAGAGGAAGAGAGCTGGAAGTCCTGACACTAATGTGCACTTATAAAATTGTGCAGTGTAAGGCACATGGCTCAGGAGTCTCAGCGTGAACAAACTGTAACTTCCCGGAAGAGCTCACAGATTAGACATTAGACATTTACATTCAGTATTCAGTCTCATAGACTGTTCCTTGCATTTCGATCCAGAAAGATGACAGAATTGCTTATTAATTCAAAATTCTGATTTGCAGGTCATTCAGGATTTTTTCCTTTTTTTAAATTTATTATTTATTCATAAACTTTATCCTGACAAACTCTTCACAGCTTGAAGAGAAGGTTGACCTCTCTGAACAGGTGTAAATGCAGGCAAAACGTTCATCACCTTGAAACAATATCACTATCAGCATCTTTTTATAGCATCCCTGTTCCTAAGCTGAAGCCTGAACCAGGGCTGAGAAAGAAGGGCTGCATGCGGCTGTCTGAAGCCTAATCAGCTGATGTAAGACTCGCTGAGTGAAATCTAAGCCATATCAACATCAAGAGTTTATCAGACTCAGAATAATGATGCAGATCTGAGACGACGGCCACACACTGATCAGCTCTCAGACACTTACCGAACGTTCACAAACAACAAAAATATAAAATACCTCTTGGAAAGCTGAGAGTGGAGCTGGGTTATGTGTAGTGTGGATGAAGTACCTATTAAGTATTCATTATCATTGTCATAAATCTGCATTCATGAAGGGAGTGTATCATCAGTCCAGTTTATTTTTCTGAAACGCAACTCTTTGTCTTCAGAGTCCTCCTTTTTTTTGTTCCATCTAACACACATGCAGAATTTATCAACTCATTTTGGCGTGTGTGTTTCTGACCAGCCTGTAATTCAGATTTTAACAGTAGTATTTCAAATGAGCTTTTAAGGAGGCAAAGCTTCAAATCCATATAAATGGCTCTTTGGAGATAAAGCAGATT
Source organism: Clarias gariepinus (assembly GCF_024256425.1). Classification (NCBI taxonomy): domain Eukaryota; kingdom Metazoa; phylum Chordata; class Actinopteri; order Siluriformes; family Clariidae; genus Clarias; species Clarias gariepinus. The sequence goes on from NC_071127.1 coordinate 5,069,137, forward strand.
TCTACAGGACACATGGCCTCAACATCAGATTATAGATTTCCCTAAGCTTTATTTGTGTGCAGCAGTGGGATCTGCCTATAAAGCATCTGACCTGATGTTCGGCTTTTGTGTTTTCCTCCACCAATCGCTCTGAAGGTCACCAAAGCATGGCATTAGCATTCAATTTATTTGACGTCAATGGCTGTGGTCACTGCATATTTTTTTTAAGAAAAAGAAATAACATGAAACATATGGTGTAATGAAAAAATCTCACTAGATCTCTCTTTCTCTTTTTCTCTCTCAGACACACACACACATTTGTGATGCATCATGCAAGGCTGCACATTAATGATGCTGACTCTGGTGTTCAGGCTACACCTGGCTCTCTGCCACACACACACACATACATGCGCACACAGACACAACCATTAACACTGTCTAGTCATGCACAAAAGCACATAAACAGTAATGTGGGATAAGCAGAGCGGAAAATAGCCAACTGCTTAATAAAGATTGGACTCCATTTGAGCAATGGAAAAAGGTCATGTGGTCTGATGAGTTCAGATTGAGCCTATTCCGGAGTGATGGGCGTGTCAGAGTAAGAAAAGAAGCACATGAAGCGATGCACCATGTATGTCCATTTTACAAACCTCTAGAGACAATGTTATGATCTGGGGTTGCTTCAGTTGCTCAGATCTAGACTAAGCAACGTTATGTGACAATAAATTTAGGTCAGCTGACGACCTGAATGTACTGAATCACCAGGTTATCACATCTATGGAATTTTTTTTTCGCCTGATGGCATGAATATATTCCAAAATAGTTGACCACAATATTGTGTCCTTTGTGTGTAATCAGTGATTCAGGTTGTGTGGGTGTGTTGTGGCAATTTGTGTGCACAGGAAGACATTAACAGATGCCTGATACAGTAGTAAATATAGTGGATTTAAATTAAGTCTAAGAATATTAAAAACGCATTTTTGCCATTAATGGCTGGATGTAATATTTTGCTGGTGTTTGTTAGCTGAAGTAGAGTGTTGAATCCAAGATAACAGAAGGCTAGCGGATGTAATTTTCTAATCATAGCTAAGTAAGCTCTTCATCTAAGCTGTTTAGCTATCTCAGTATTTTTTTATGTTAAAGCTAACATATTGTTAGCTAGCTCAAGTAGCAGTTTTGGAGAAGGGTTTAAGGTTAACAGATTAGGCATTTAAAAATCTTGAGTATATGAAACCTAAATCTGACTAAAACAATACAGCATGATGCCTAAAAGCTCGGCCTTACCGTTCTGTTTTTTCTGTTAATGGAAGCTGAACTCAGATCAGATTTCCTGCCTTCCGTTCTATAATTTATAAATGTGTGTATGAGCCTTTGGATTAAAGGGATAAAATGGTCAAAAAACAAATGCTGAATAGAATAAAAACTGAGTACAGGAGACAGGTTTAACACTGTTAAATGCCGATAATGCATGTGTTTTAGTGCTGTTCAGGAAATCCAAAGATGTTCTGCAATATTGTGTAGACAGCTAAACACGAGTGAAGTGAGGAAGTCTCTCTCTCTCTCTCTCTTGCCTTTGTCTGATCCTGACATATGATCCGTTTTGTTCCACATCTCGTTCTAACTGTATCATTCAGTGGTCCTGTGTCAGGAGGAACAAATTGCTTGCTCAGAGTTGTTGGCTTGCTTGTCCTCTCCACATCTTACACAGCAAAAAGTCAAAACCTCACAGCTCATGGGACAGCTGTCATCACCTTCACCTCCACTAACCTCCATCTGTTCGCACACTGCTGGACGTTGCTGAATCAGTAATGAACTAGACATCTGTGTATTTCCTTTAGCTGTAGTTTGCCTGCAGGTTACACAGTTCTATTCTATTCTATTCTATTCTATTCTATTCTATTCTATTTATAACATTAAAGTCCCAATCTACACCTTTCTATGCTCTATACCTTCCAACTACTCTTAATTTTATAAAATTTGCATCAGTAATTTAAGATCTGTAAATTTTTAACATTTAACTGGATAAACGACATCCTTAGTAACATTCCCAAGCTCAGACGGAATGGGAGGATTGCATCAGGAACGGCATCTGGTGTAAAGCCCGTGCCAAGTTGTATGCAGATCAGATGGGTCACTGTGGTGACCCCTTGATGGGAGCACTAGAAAACAACAAAAGCTTTACCACAACATCACACTGAGCCAGGTTTCCTCTACATCCACAAAAAATGTCAGAAACACATATCAACTGGTAAGGATGTAGTTTTGTCTTGACATGGAGCTGTCATGTTTTTTTTTTTCTTTTTCGGACGTGCAAAGCAAGACACAGAAATAACTTACGTAACAAAAGTATTGACCAGTTAACAGCATAACTAACACTCCTTGACTTCAGTGATATATTACAAGCATGGCGCAGATGGAAAAGATTGGATGGCGTTCAGACTGAGTTATCATTGGGACGTCGCATTGTAGAAGACCGCATTAAGTTCAGATTATGTTCTTCTGGTGTTTACTATGTTTATGCAGCAGGTTATCGGCATGTTTTGTGATATTCATAGAATTTAGTATACATACTGGATCCTGTTTCTCACACCATCACTTTGCAAACAAAAGTATGTATTCTAACCTACTGGATGTAAGAGTAAGCGCGTGATAAGCACTGGTAAAAATGTGTTGCAATCTGATTGGACATAGAAATAACTTACTTTGATTTTAAACTTGTGACAACATAAAGGATGCATTGAGAACCTGACTGGGACATGACTAGGAAGTAGTATGACCTTAACAAATGCACATTTTCCATTTTCAGTTAATAGTGCATTTCTTTCACTTCTCATGAAAAAATGATCAGCATATTCAACACCACCAGTCTCCATCTGTTCACACACTGTACAAGCATTATGATCTTGAGTGGTGTGAAAAATGGTATTTTAGCCCGATTAAAATTCCTAGAAGTGGAAGATGTGTGTTAAATTAGCGCTGCACAGGAATCTCCAGAGACACTTTAATGTTGTTTTGTTTGTACTGTATGACAGTAGTGTTGGTTCAAGTCAAAAAGCTTGTCGGAAAATGTGTTATTGACATACAGGGTGTAAACATAAGCCTTGTGAATGAACTTAGTGGATAATCTAGCAAAAGTGTCTATCTGTGCATGACCCTATCTGCACAAGACAATGAAATATAATCGATAAAAAAAGAAAATTGTGATGCCAGTATTTTTTTCATAATATTGATTTTGTGTCTTGTATCAAGTACAGTTGTGTGTGTATGTGTGTGTGTGTATGTGTGTGTGTGTATGTGTGTGTCTTTAACTTTCTCAGGTATTGAGTTTAACCGAGTGTGTGTCAGACGGCGCATGATGGTGCTGGTGAATCCTCAGAGTGGACGAGGCCAGGCGATGTCTCTCTACACTGGCCCTGTATTGAGCATGCTCACTGAGGCGAACATCTCTCACACACTCATCACCACAGGTTTGTTTGCATGGCCTGCACACACACACACACACACACACACACACACACACACACACACACACACACACACACACACAAAAGTACCAACCCTACCTCCATGGTTTAAACATTATGAGTACAGTTTCACATTTCATGCAATCTTTATGTCACACAGTATGTGACACAATCATCAGTCTGCATTATTTTCGGTCTCGACACTTCGAAAGTGAAATGGGAGATTAGAGAATATGTTAAACAAAACAGCAAAACATGTGGAAAGAGCTTCTCCAGTTGAATCAGACAAAATTTAAGCTGGCTTAAAGCTCTACATTTGGAATGAACCCAACGTACTGTAGCTAATCAACCTAAGAACACTGTGAAGCATGTGGGTGGTAGCATTATGTTTAGAACAGGTTCACTTAACCTGTTTGAATCATGGTGTAGCCAGGGTAGCTCAGTGAGCAAGGCCCTTAACCCTCAACTGCTCAGATGTGTAATGAGATAAAAATGTAAGTTGTTCAGGATAAATTTAGCGTCTGCTAAATGTAAATGGTGTATTGCATTAATTAGCACTATGCATTTTGGTAGCATATTTTTAGTGAGACACTGTTCATTAGGAAGCCAAATCCTAGTCTTGCTTAGAACATACAATGGTTTGCACCAATGCCAAATAACTCACTATGATAAAAAAAGGCTTAAATATGACATGAAAATAATCCATATTCATCTCTTCTGCTGCAACAAATTGTTATTATCAAATAAATTGTTATTATCAAAATATTACTACTCCCCATAATGGTATGAAGAGTTTTTCACACTGGTGTCATTTGAAAAGAAATGAGAAATGGAGCTTCAGCATCTTCTCTTCGTTTAAAGGTACTACAAGAGCAGTGGATGCTCAGAGGATTACGACTCTGGATTACTGCTCAGAAGGTCATTAGTTCAAGCCCTAGCTCCAGGTCTTTAACCCTGTTTATTCCAGGAGCACCGTGTCATGGCTGACCCTGTGATCTGACCCCAGCTTTATAATACTCTGGGATATCAGAAGCAAAAACTTTACTGTGCAATAATGTATATGTAACAAATAAAGGATGCAGCAGCATCTGTAGGTTATTTGTTTACTGAGTGTTCCGAAGTGAAGAAAACAAACCCAAATCTGTCAGCACGCAGTGACCCTAGACTGCAGGAACATTCTGTCTCCAGTCTGCAGTTATATATAGAGGACATATTTTTATCTCATTGACATTTTTAGATAAAAGTACTATATCAGTGCACAGACACAGACAGCGAGCAGAAGTGGATCAGAGACACTGGGAGTTAGTGTTCCTGTCTGCGGTTTTTACGGAGTAGTCCAAGAGACGAGAGCTGAGAGAATAGCACAGGAAAAATACTTCTAGATATTTGAGTCGCTGATTCCACAGTCCTTTGTAAGACCGTCCTTCTCTCACTTTGTAAGTATTAGCTGAAGTGTGCAGTAGCTTCATCCCACAGGATCAGAATAGTGACAGCAGCTCAGGTTTAATATACTGCATGGTGGTTGATCCGAACATGATGTACACCCTGACACAGAGAGAGAGAGAGATAGCGCTGACTCAGCGCCTCCTCCCTATAAGATTCTTTTCTTTTTATACTCTCTAGGTCTCTTTAACCCCTTATTTTGTCCATTTTCCTCACTTCAACCCCAAACCTCTACTTCTCACTTTCTTGTCTAAGTGTGTGTATGTGTGTGACACATGGTTCAGCGTTCATCTTCTACGACAAATATTTCAAAATAATTATGCACCACTGCAGCAGTGAAAATTCTCTGACCTGTATTCTCAAATAATAACACACATATTTACAATGAAATAAAAGCATGTGATTTGTTCTCAGAGCATCAGAACCATGCACGTGAGTTGGTAAGGAGCGCCGATCTGTCAGAGTGGAGCGCCATCGTCATCCTGTCAGGGGACGGACTTCTGTTCGAGGTTGGTCTGTGTGTGTGTGTGTGTGTGAGAGAGTGCGGGGGTGTATGTGTGGGGGTGTATTAGCAAATAATTGAGAGAATATGTTCTGCAGGTGATCAATGGTTTGATGGAGAGGGAAGACTGGGACGAAGCGATCCGCACTCCACTCGGCATCCTGCCTGGAGGATCTGGGAATGCACTTGCAGCATCGGTGCACCATTACACACAGTGAGCACTGACATTACACAGTGTTATAAAGGGTCATGTTAGATTTTAATGGGAGAAGTGAATGCCAATTAAACTGCAGGCTACTAGATGACCAGAAAACTGCTGCCTTTATACACGTCTCAATTTCGGAATTGTTAGCTACTGTCTCTAAATGTTTTGAATGATTGTCAGATTTTCAGTGATAGTCAGATAAGTAACAAACCGAGTTGAACCTGTCCCAAATGCATAAAAAGTGGCATTGCATTCCGGGACTTTTCCAGATTTTGTACAAATGCCTTTTAATTTATTATTGTGATGAATTGCTTATAGGAGCAGCAAAATTTTACTATTACCATAATGTTTTAAGGACTGTTCAACATTTATCTACCATTAACTACCATAGTGTTTAGAAGAATAACTTGCAATACATACAGCACCAGCCAGCACATTAGTACCAGATTAACAGACATAATCAGAACAAAGCTGATGATGTTGATACTAAATGCTTGTGAACTAGCAGATTACAAAAAAGAAAGCCATCTTTGAATGATCTTTAATCAGATCCTTAATCAGAGCTGGTTCTAGCCTCCATGGGTGATGAGACTTTTGTGACTGAATTTAGAGTCTGGGAGCACTAATGGGGTAATTTATATGCATAGGACACAGGAAATTAAACAGCAGAAGATATATTCATTACTCTAAGCACCCAAAGTGACATAGCTCATGTGAGACAGTGCAGGCAGAATGATGAGTTGTGGCCCGTAGTGGAGAATGGAATGGTCTATGTGTTCTACTCAGAGTATGTTGCTCTGACACTCTCTATATGCAATGGACATAAAGAAAATACATAAAAATCTGGAATCCTAATTCGGGTCCTTTAATTTTACACTGAGATTTAATTACTATACAATGATGATTCTCTATACTGTAGGTTCATTGGACATAGGTCTAGTTTTCTTCTTATTATTAGATCTATTTTTATGCCCATGAGACACTGTTTTAGGAGACACCTGCTAAATTTTGTTCTATTCTATTCTATTCTATTCTATTCTATTCTATTCTAAATGCTCATTTGTATGTGTTTGTGTACATCTTATTGGTAAATATTGTGTATGTGTATCCCAGAGCTAGCCCTGCACTGGGTGAGGACTTGCTGCTAAGCTGTTGTTTCCTGCTCTGTAAAGGTCTGGTGTGTCCCCTGGACATCGTCTCTGTGCGTCTCTCCACTGGTCCCCGTCTCTTCTCCTTCCTGTCACTCGCTTGGGGCTTTGTGGCTGACGTGGACATTGAAAGCGAAAAGTTCCGCCAAGCTGGTGCTATGCGCTTCCTCGTGGGCACTGTTCTGCGCCTGGCATCTTTACGTACTTACCAGGGCAAGCTGGCATTCCTGCCTGCTAGAGAGAACTCAGACATGGCATCGATTTCCTCCTCCCCTGGTTCACATCCTCATTCCATTTTTTGTTCCTCTATTCAGTGTCTACCACAAGTACTGCAGAAGAAAAGAAATCCTCATAAATGCACAAGTAAAAATCCACATCCTAACTCTAATGATGATGATTTCTTACTCGCTGAAAATGAGCCAAAGGATGACAAACTACCTGACAACCTTTTGAGCCCTATTGAAGATCCAGTGCCAACAGATTGGACCATAGAAAAAGAGCAAGAATTTGTTTTAGTTCTGGCAACCTGCCACTCTCACCTGGCAGAGGAGCTGATTGTGTCACCGGATGCTCGGCCTGATGACGGGTCCCTTCACCTGCTCTATGTAACAGCAGGAATATCACGATCAGCCTTGCTTCGACTCTTCCTGGCCATGGAGAAAGGGACACACCTGACATGTAATTGCCCACATCTTATGTACCGGCGTGTTCGAGCACTTAGGCTTGAGCCAATCACGAAGCCTGGAGTCATTACTGTGGATGGGGAGCAGGTGGAGTATGGACCAATTCAAGCTCAAGTGCACAAGGGATACGGAAGACTTATAAGTGGATGAGCACCACCTAAGATCAGCTATAAAGGCCGTTCTAACTGATGGTGGAAAATGCAATTAACCTCAAGTTAGACAAGGGTGAGGGTCAAATGTGCTACTGAATGTTCAAGCTCTTGCAGACCATCATGACCTCAAAAGCTGGTCTGTTCGTAAACTCTAAAACCTTATATATTTAAAAGAAATATATGTATTATACCGCACCATCTAAGCTCAGCTGAAGATTCTGTCATGTTACAGTAGGAACTGCTCTGACAAAAACATAGCTATATTCACATAACATTTCTGTTAATACAGCTAAAGCTTAATTTTATTTATTCTTATAAGAACCTTAAGAATTTCGTCAGACATTTTCTACCTCATTTCTTTTGTTTATGTACTTTTTAAAGCCAGGATGGTGTTTAGGTACTGGGAATGTGCTGGTAAATGTGTGTATAGGTGGCCTCATCCCAGTCCATAACAGTGCTATTTACATGGGGTTGTAGCTATATTTACATCACTCAGCTACTGTAAGTGTAAATATTCTATAGAAACCCTAATACAGGAGAGCAGGAGAACATGAGAACACCATCAAAGCCTCACCCAAGGCTAGGTAGGAAGCTGAAAATGGCATTATATTTGATGGTACTCACAAGCTTGTCTTTTCTTACTAGTTGCCAGAATTTTTCCTCATTTTTGATCAAGTCATATTATTAAACTGATTTAATAATCTGTTTACTTGGAACATCTTGTCCTAATACATCAGGTGCAAACTCTTTATGGGGTGTCATTACATCCTTTGCATGTAAATCACCAACAATTCTAGATCTGCAGCTGCCACATCTTGCTGGTGGCTGTAGAACGTCACAATATGTAGAATGTTACAGACTAGAGCTCCAATATCTATTTGCTTATCAGTGCGTGTCAGTGGTTCCAGACCAGCAGTTAGGAGATTAAGTTAATAACAATGGTAGTACTCCAGCTGTTAACTCATGATCTGAAGTCAGTGGGTCTAGACTTATCTATCAGCTAGTTGAACTCTAGAATGAGTCTGGAATTTAGGCAATTTTTTTTTTTTATTGCTGACCTGAAATAAATGGCTCTAGAACGTAAGCTCTTCTAAATAGCTCTAGAACTTAAGCTTAGTCCTAATAGTCCTAATCTAAGTGGTTCTGGAAATTAAGTAGGGTATTTAACTGCAGTTGATGTCAGTGGTTTTAAATTTCAACATGAAAGCATCAGACATGAAGTTGGTAGTTTGTGAAGAATAGCTTATATTTCCAAACTTTTTTTTGAACGATTTTAGAACGCTGTCTCATAACACAAGACTTATGGACAGTGGGTCAAAAACAGCAGTCAATAAGTTGATGATGTCAAGTCAATGGTTCAGAACCTGCTGTATGTATTTCAGACCTGCTGTTGTGTACTGACTTGAGGTCATGTTTCTAGAACTACATCTGATGATGCTGATCTGACATTGGTGTTTTAGCAACATCAGTTGATAATCCTGTTCTGAAGCTTGATAAGACAGTCTGCCAACTTGGAAATAATTACTAAACTAAATGTGGAGTTTGTAGAGCTCCAGCTAATGATAGTCGTTTTGTAGTAATTGGTTCTTGGTAATTGTTGGTGAATTTAAGCAGATAAATTGGTGGCTTGAAATCAGAGGTTCTAAACCTTCAATTAGAGATTTCTAATGTGCAGTCTGATAATTGCTGTTCAAGATGGTGAGATTTGGCATTTGGTTGATAAAATTCATCTGCTTTTCTTGCTTTCTTGGACTTCCTGTTTTATGCTGCAGCCTTTTATAAGCACACGGTGAAGGAACACCTACCTATACTTCTGCAGAAATGTCTGTAGTTATAATATGTTTATATGGATATGTTTTTCCCAAGGTTTTAGAATATGTAGAAAATAAATAAGGAAGGTATTCTATTTTCAAAAATAAATAAATAAATAGTTTTAATAATGGTCCCAAAGCATAGACCAATAAGAAGAAAAAAAACACTGTACTCTCTTATTACCAATATTGCATATTAGATTAAATGGCAGTTTTGCAATAGTAATTGTATTAGTAATGCATCTACTAGTCATAAAGCCATTACAAAGAGTTATAAGCACAGGTTATTATGGGCTTTAACAAACATATATTGAGAATGTACACACATTTAATCTGTGCACTTATATAATAGCAATTTGTAATAATAATGGTAAATTATGATTAACTGATCTATAATGGCTTACCGTGGTAGAAATAATTCACTATTTAAATTAAAACTTTCTTATTGTCTAATTGTCTCTTGTCTTATTGTATTGACTTGTACTAACTGTTCCTCAAAGAACATTGTCGACTGCTCTAAGACTACAAGGAAAGCTCAGCTTCCTCCACTATGTCAGAAAAGAAATGCTCATATGTGCACTGTCATATTTATATTGGTTTTAATAAAAGTGCACTAGAACGCATTCAACTTCATGACTAGCTCGTTCAGAATCAGGTATTTATTGTAGATAAATAAATTGCGTTAAACCCCTCTGAAGCCCAGTTTCACTGGAGCTCTATGGGCAGCACAAAAGAGCTTTTTTCACTGCAGAAAAGCTGGACGGTAATTGGATAAATGCACCAAAATGGTCACTTCTAGGGAAGCTCAGCTTCTCTGGGAGTGAATAGAGCAGTGGGCGGGCCAGGACGCAGGGCTGCTGCATGATGATTGGAGGAGCTGTTTAATGGGCGGAACCCCTTTTTTGATTGACAGCATGACTTAAGTATACATCAGTGCTACAGACATTCGAGTTTAGTTCCATGCGGATTTGCAGGTGAAGTGGTACGACGAATTGCTGCACTCTGTGTTGTTTGCTGGTGATATAAACCATTTTCGTTTGTAAAAATCATTCTTTAAATAATTAAACGAGTAGAGTTAGTTCATTCATATTCTCAGGGAATACAGTAGGATGTGTTCGGTTAAACATGGGTTTTGGGGATCTGGGCAAAATTGACAGGGCATACAAAAGGCATGAAAAGTGCAAAGAACATGTGAGTTCATGTGCAAGGTTAAGTTGTCTGGGCAGGGTCAGGTTTGAACATGCAATCAATGAAGGTTCTCGCATTCAGGTGGCAAAACATAATGAAACAGTAAAAAAAAAAGAAAAAAAAACAGGGCCTTCCTAAACCGTCTAATTGATGTGACTTCCTTGCTTGGCTGTCAGGAGCTGGCATTCAGGGGGCATGATGAGAGTAGTGAATCAGCAACTAAGAGGAATTACAGGGAATTTACAGAAACATTAGCTAAATATGACTCTGTCTTGGCCACACAATTTCAGTCATCAGCTGTGTTTTTTGGGATGTCCCACTCAATCCAAAATGACTTGATCTCTGCTCTCGCAGCCACTGTTTCTGATCATATAAAAGGTGAAATTCAGATTGCTCCTTTTTTTTTGCATGGCAGGTGGATGAAGCAACTGACATATCTTGCCATGCCCAACTGTCTGTCATTGTTAGATATGTGGATATTGCAGGTAAAATTCAAGAGTGCTTGATTGGATTTTTGGATGTGTCAGGGGGTCGAGAAGCTCAGTTTGTGTTTGAAGTTTTAAACGAGAACATGCAGGGCTGCAGTTTTAGAGAAAAACTTGTGGCACAAACCTACGATGGGGCTGTAGTCTTTGCTTCATCTCTCAATGGCCTACAGGCCATAGTTAAACAAAGTTAAAATAATAGCCCCTAGTGCAGTGTTTGTGCATTGCTATGCACACAGACTGAACTTGGTCTTGTTCCAGGGTGCTAAATGCTTGCCTGAGTCAAGAATATTTTTTGCATCTCTCTCTTTTTTTCAAAGTCCACAAAAAAGATGTCTTTTCTTGAGTTTGCAGGGTCTTCAAGATTTCCCACAAATGCTCCTACTCGATGGAATTTCACATCACAGATAGTGAGCACTGTGGCAAACAATTATGATGGCCTCCTGCAGACTTTTGACAAGATTACTCAAGATGAGAGCATGGATGATGACACATTAGATGCTGCCAAAGGCTTCATAATGAAACTGGAGGATTTTGAGTTTGTGTTCATGTTGTACACATATGAACAAATATTCTCTGAGACAGATGTTGTCTTTGATATTATCCAGCAAAGGGCCATGGATGTTCTTTACTGCGAAAAAAAATTTTTGGTCTCTCCTTGCTTTTGTCAAGGAGAAGAAGTCAGAGGAGGCTTATCAAGCAGTTTATTCAAAAGCAGCAAATCTCACATCAGACCCTCAAGATGAACCTATTAGAAAGTGCAGTCTGTCACAATTACAGGATCCCCAGGACCGCTACAGAAATTTGTACATGGCCATCCTAGACAATCTCATGGAGCAGATTTCTCAGCGTTTTTCAAATTTGGAAAGCATGAGCTTCTTAGAATTAGTCAATCCAGGGAAATTTGATGAAATGAGACAAGTGTTTCCAGAGGAGGCATTTGAAAGTGTGCTGAAAAGTTATGGCCATTTCTTTGACTTAGGGAGACTGAAATCTGAACTTTAAGTACTATATTCCGATCATGACTTACAGGGGAGCAGGGGTAAGCTGTGTGATTTCTTGGTGTTTTTTAAAGACATGGAGTTGAATAGTGCAATGCCTCAGCTATACAAGCTGTTGTCATTAGTGGCAACAATTGGTGCTACATCAGTAGGTGTAGAGAAAAGCTTCTCCTGTTTAAAACAGGTCAAGTCATACACCCGCAACATGATGGGCCAAGATCGTTTGAGCAACCTTGCTCTCCTGACCACTGAGAGGAAACTGGTTAAGTCCCTGGAAAAGACGGCCAATTGGTACAACAGGGTCACAGACCATTTTCTGCAAAAGGAATGGAGGGCAGAATTTACGTACAAATAACATAATGAATTTTATGACAAAGGCCTAATATGAGCTTCTCCTGTTTCAAAAGCTAGCAGCCGCCACTGACATACACATATATTTGCAGCCCTTAGACCAATGAAGTTGTTGTCAGATCTAGCAAAGAGCCCTAAATCTACAGGACATTTGATGATGTTGTGTCTCTCTTGGATAATAACACGTGAATCAGAAATCAACTTTCTGGTATGGCAGCATTCACACAGTTTTAGCTAAGCATTTCAGGTTTTGTTAATAAGAGACCTACATAGTGAACTGCTATATATTTTTCATATGAGTGCTGTAATGTATTACATGATAGAGATTATTAAGGTATTTTTATATTTACATACTAAAAGGCAAATACATGTACTCTATATTTAACTTATACCTATAAACCTATGTGATTTGTGTCAAAATAAAAAGTAAAACACACCCACACAATGGTAAGAGATAGCCAAAGAAGGCCCAAATGTATAAAGTTTATTGAAAGCTGCCAAATGATGAAGTCAAACAAGAAAAAAATGGAGAATAACAACACCAAATAATAGGTAAATGTATGTATGTATGTGTATGTATGTATGTATGTATATATTTGTGTAAACTGTCATGCATCGCTTAACATCCATGACACATTCTGTGACATGCACCATATTATACACTGTAAACTTTTTTGTGTAAACAGGGTGTACATTAAACTAATAATAATGAATATTATAATAATAATACAAAGTATGGTAGAGCACATACAACAGCCAGTCTATTTCGAATATCAATACATTTATAAGTTACAGTATATATGTATTGCACCTTTATACGACTGCCAGCGCATTTGCTATGTATACAAGAGACATGAGATATATGTATTTCATTTGCATGTACAATTCTATCTCCAGTCGGACATTTTAAACTCAATTACAACCTTATGGAATCAGACACGTATGCAGACCCTTTCCCCACAGATGTTATGCGGTGCATGACTTATATTAATGTTCTTCCCAAATTTTGTATTATGTACAATGTATCCTCTCATCATTGTTAATACACTCACTAATGGAATCAAAATTGAAGTAAGTAACCCCAAAATCCTTCATTTTTTTGAACATTAAAGCCTATACCCCAAGTCTTGCTTCTTCTGAAGTTAAGCATTAATTTCACCCTAACGAATGAAGGTAGAAGTGACCCTGTAGGTGGAGAATGAGTTGGAATCTATTATATCAGTAGATGCTACTGGAAGCAGGAGGAGTCCAGTTGACTGATCCTTTGTACACATTGCCATGGCTTCCTTGTATGTCATTTTTGACTTCGTCATAGGGTTGATTAAATCCTTCAGCATTTTGTCATCATCTTTAATCTCCTTTGCTGTTTTCTGGTCAATTAGATTCAAAATAATGGCATCCTCTAAGGCAATTCGTCCGGCTTTGTTGGGGTTCACCATACCACCTGTTAGAAGTTGTGCTTCCAAGTACCGCCTGGCATTCTCATTTGGGATAAAGCCTTTCTGAGCTGCCTCTCCTGCTGACAGGCGCTGCTTGGTTACTGGGTCCTCAACACCTGTAAATGCCTTCTGGGCAGTGATAAGCTTGGACAGTTGACTTGGTTCGATGAGGCCGCGTTCTACCGCCTTGTGAACTGAGTAGCGCTCCTTTTTGTTGATGTCCACAATTCCCCCCGTGGCTGCTTGTGCTTCCAGAAGCTTATGAGCTGTGTCTGGATCAATCAGTTTACGGGTCATGGCACTCCTCACAGACATGCGACTTTGTGTCGTGGTGTCAAAAATACCAGAGATTGGGAAGGTCTCGTCTACATTAGTGATGGTGTTTAAGTTAGTATTGCTTCTGGATAAAGACCTTTTCAGTGTTGAGGAGCTGTAGTTGTTCACCACAGAGGTTGAGGTTGATGTGGATGTTACTGGTATGGGGACTGAACTTATGTGCTTTTCACCTGCAACCTTGAGGGCAAGTTCTGAGATGGGAATTTTGCCATCCTTATACTGCTGGAGATCATACTGGGTCAATCTTCCTTCTGTCAGCGCCTCTTGGATGGAGTATGTCTTCCCACTCTTGCGGTCTTGTAGACTACTGATCTCTCCTTTAGCTCCACTACTTGTGATTATCTCCCAACTACACTCAAGGTTCTGCAGGTGGATATAGTGGTTCCGATCAATAAGACCTTGCACATATGCATCATAGGGTGACATATTTTTCCCAGTCTCTGGATCCAAAATAGTGATTTTGGTAGACTTAGTCGTTTCACTTTTGTGCATCTCAGAATTATCCTCCTTTTTCAATGCTGCCTGCAGTTCAATGATTGTGGTCTCCCTTCTTTGTATTAATTCTTTCTCCGTAAGGATGTTCTTCTCTAGACTCTCTATATCAGCTTCCAACCTTAACAACTTTTGTTTAGATATTTGAGTTCTCTCACTAAGCATTTTTGTTTTCTGCTGGAATGTTACAGTGATCTCTTGCCGTTCAGTTTCCAATCTCTTCAACTCCAGAAGAAGTCCATCCCTCTCTTTCAGCAGTGCATCCCTATTTGAGATAAGTGTGGTCTCCTCTACAGAGGTGTTAGTAACTGTGGTTTGAATACGTGTCACTTTTACATTGATGCGTTGGATTTCCTCCTCATGATTCCTTATGACACTCCTGAGTTGTGTTAATTGCGCTCTTAGACGATCTCTTTCAAGCTCTACAGTTTGGTCTTTCTCAAACCTGATTACCTCCTTATAGACTGTCTTCTCCACAGATTTCTCTTTTGTAAGGACATCTATTTTGAGCTTTAAGTTTCGAATGTCCCTTTCCATGGCAATGACCTTGGTGTTCTCCTCTTCAATCTGGTTGCGAAGATCAATAATTAGCTTGTCCATTTTGGCATCTCTTTCTATTTTTATGACCTCTTCAATAATGACTTTCCCCTCAGGAGGTGGACCATTCTCAAATTCAAGAATTTGAGTCCTGATTTGCCTAAGCTCTGTCTCAACAACAATCTTCTTTTGCCGAATGTCTGTCTGACTTATGCTCTTTTCCTGCTCCAAAACAATGGCTCTCAATTTCTTCACTTCAACCTCTAAATCCATACGATATTTGCTTTCCTCATCTAGCTTCTTTTTTAACCGTGTATGCTCAATAATCTGGCTTGGGTCCTTCTGGAGAATTATTAATTCTTGGTATATGATCTTCTCTTCAACTTTCTGTTTCTCCAGCACAATGAATTTCTGGCGAAGATCAAAGATGTTTTCTTCTACTGTCCGACACATCAGATGTTCTTCGTGTACCTCTTTTCTCAATTGTTCAGCCTCTTTCTCCAGAAGAGGATCCTTCTCATATCTGATGAATTCCTTTGTTACAACTTGTATCTCTACCTTGGACTTCTCTATCCTCAACTCATCTCTCTGTTTGCGTAGAATGGTCAGCTTATCCAATGTAGCTTGGTAAGTGTCCCGCAGGCGGGTTAGATTTTCATTGAGCCTCTTTATCTCAAAAACTATTTCTGGACTCCTCTCCTCTTTTATAATTTCATGTATGCTTTCTTTTACTTCCACCCTGGGTTTCTCAGAACGCAAGCTCCTCAGGTCCACCATCACCACAGTTACCTTTTTCTCAAATTCACTACGTTTTATTTCCCATTCCTGAATCTCTTTTCTTAATCGCTTTATATCTGCCTCAGTTTCAGGGTCAATTCTATAGACTTCGTTGATGGTCTCCTTCACCTCAATCCTTTGCTTCACTGTCTCTACTTGGCTATAACGAGCTTGAAAGACACTTATCTCCTTTGTCAAGAGAATTATTTCTTGGCGTATTTCTTCCAAGCTTGTACGAAGAATTTTGGACTCTTTAATAAGCTCTGGATCTTGTTCTACCTTCTTCACTTCCTTAATGACTATCTGAGGTTGGATAGTGGGTATCATTATTTCTAGTTTGTTGATCTGGCTTCTTATCAGAAAGATTTCCTCACTTAAGTTTTTGGATCTGAGGCCAATATCAGAGATTTCCTCCTTGAACTTTATTATAGCTTTGAGCATTTCAGGATCTCTTTCCAATTTTATGATTTCCTTTTTCATCACTCTTTCTCTTATTATCGGTGCCTTTTTCTCCAAGATAGTGATTTCTGTGCTGCTCTGCACTATCTCAGTTTCCCGTATCCTGATTTCCTCTCTTAGCCTTTTCATCTCCTCTCGGATAAACACTGCTTCCTTTTCCAGTTGAGGATCCTTTGAATACTCAGTCGTCACCTTGGTCACTAGCTTTGGCTTGATGTTGGACATTTCATTCTCTACAGTGATTATTTTCTTATTGACTATTTCAATCTCTGTGTGAGTTACGGTTTGTTTTGAAATCTCTTCCTCTATCTTTTTCTTCATTATTTCTAGGTCAGCCTCCAGTTTGGGATCACGGTAGTAATGCACAGTCTCCTTCTCTTCCACTCGCTCGACTCCACGCCGATTTCTGAGTGACAACAACCTAATTCTGAATGTTTCCAGTTCGTTTTCAGCATGAATACGCCGGGAGATCTCATCTGCACGGTCCTTCTTTAGGGCATCTACCTCATCCAATTGTCTCTGCTGGTGCACCACTATCTGGCTTACAACCACTTCATTCTGTAAAATTAATCAACACAAGAGAAGAAGCTTATTGCTGGTGTGTGGAATACAAATTTTTTAACTCATATAAAGATATTTTATCAATGCATTATAAGCAACTTGCCTACCAACACCTTACCATATAATTTATAATAAAAACTACTCCAAATACTATTTTAAGCTATACTCAGCAGTTTGAGCATTTTTAGAAAAGGAAGAAGAAAATTTAAAACAAGCCGAAACAGGATTGTCTTGAGCCACACATCCAGGGACGGTTACAAAAAGATTTCTGCTGGTTTGAAGGGCCCAATAAGCACAGTGGCCTTCATTCTCCGTAAGTGAAAGAAGCTCGAAACCACTAGGACTCTTCCTAGAGCTGGCCAGCCATCTAAACTGAGCGATCGGGGAAAAAGTCAGGTGACCAAGAACACGATGGTCACTCTGTCAGAGCTCCAGAGGTCCTCTGTGGAGAGAGGAGAACCTTCCAGAAGGACAACCAGATATGTGCCTCAAGACAATCCTGTCTCGGTGGTCGACAAACAATTCCTTTGACTTCATTCTTGGTTTGTGCTCTGACATGAACTGTCAACTGTGGGACCTTATATAGACAGGTGTGTGCCTTTCCAAATCATGTCCAAGCAACTGAATTTACCACAGGTGGACTCCAATTAATCTGCAGAAACATCTTAAGGATGATCAGGGGAAACAGGATGCGCCTAAGCTCAATTTTGAGCTTCATGAAAAAGGCTATGAATACTTGTGTACATGTGCTTTCACAATTTTTTTTTTTTTTTTTTTTGATAAATTTGCAAAAATCTTAAGTAAACTTTTTCATCTTGTCATTATGGGGTGTTGTGTGTAGAATTCTAAGGAAAAAAAATGAATTTAATCCATTTTAGAATAAGGCTGTGACATAACAAAATGTGGAAAAAGTGATGCGCTGTGAATACTTTCCGGATGCACTGTATTTATTTACTTGGTAGATTAATTAGAATGCAAGAGTGGCATGATCTTTTCAGGCTCAGAAACAGATATGTAGAAAAAAATATATGAATTGCAAAAAAATGAACCACAAAGTTGATGTAACAGTCACTTTGTGGTAAGGCATATTAAACAAATACTGCAACTGGAATAATATGTTTTAAATGTGTTGCAGAAACAGAAGATCACATTTCATAATGTTCTTTATTTTTGTCTATGTCAGTGTAGATAAATAGCTAACTAGCCATATATTATCATATTAAGTTCTTGATCGGTTTTTATCCTTGTAAATTAGGGTTCCATGCAACCATGGCAATGGGCAAGACATTTTAACTTGCTTGGTGGGCTCACTTTTTGAATTTGTACGTCTATCCTGACCAATAATATCATATTACCACCTGGTATACCTCACCTTATTGATGATGCTATTGGCCAGTCTCATTTGGTCAAGAACGTGGATATTTTCTGCCAGCAATTCATGGTATCGTTTCACAACACTTCTTTCCTAGAAAGTAAAAGAGAAAAAAATCTACCATTGATCCCAATGTTCATCATGCTATAAAGTAAATTTGATTTGGAACACTACTTGTTGTTTTAGGTGATATACCTTATTTTGGATGGCTTCAGCGAACGTGAGAGAGTGCCATTTTTTCATATCAGTCTCATCATTGACTATAGTGTTGCGGTACCTATAGGTAATGGCCTCATATTCCTTATAACACAGGCAGGGGAGAATTTTAATGAGATTTTTAAAGCCTGAGTAAAGATTAGCATTCTTCTCAGATATACCTGAGACAATAAAAATAGAGAATGTATATAGAAAAATAAATACATACTTTAAGGATGGTCTGTAGCTCATGAGAGAGAGACAAAATGCGATTAATATCATCAGATTTTCTCTTTAGTTCTTCAATGGCCCACTGCAAAGAAAGGCAAAGAAGTCAAATAATCAATTCACATTTAATGCTAAATCCCAACACGCAATGCTCAACATTTTCACCAAACTGACCTTCTGCGAGTTCTGTTTAGTGGTGATTTGAGTCATGGTGTCTTCAGAAAGCATCTTGTTGCTGGGCAGGTCATTCATGAATGCATTGAGGGAACGGACAGTACTCTTAAAACTTTTGTACTTAGCAGTCACCTCCTGCATCAGTGCCAATCTGCAATCATATGCCAGAGATTGAATTTCTCACATTATGACAAAAACGAATATTATTATGATAAGTATTTTCAAGCTAAACTTTCAAACAACATGCTTTTTAACCAGTGGATTTTATTTGCCTAAAGTATTGTAGCATTTAGTAAGTGAATGAGGCAAAATGCAAATAAGCAAGTTGATCAAGGGCAATGGTGTATGCTAGGCTTATTTAATAAAAAAAAAGTCATGTCAGTTGGAACAAATTGCACATCAAGAGTCATCAAAACAAAAATCTGATAGCAGTCATCACACTGGGGATTGTAGTGTGCAAAAAAAAGGTGGAATACCTTGGTGTACACTAAAGGTTCCACGTGTGTTTGGGAATTATTCATTATTTGGTGAAAAATTATGGGCTAGGGTCTGAGTCAGGGTTATGATAAATTCATCACAAGAAGCTCAAGTTTTAGTGCAAAAATAAAAAAAAAAAGATTATTTTTTTTTAAGAAAATAAATAATAAAATAATAATAAATGTTATACAATATTCTTACCTCTGTTGTAGCTGATTGTTAGTGTTAGCATAGCGGTTCCTGAGCATTCTAACCTCTGTTTCCTGCCGGTTCATATCAGGACAGTACTCATGGAAACTTTTTTGCAGATGACCACACAGTTGTTTAGTAAGCTCAAGGTCCTTGTTCAGTTTCTGGAAGTCTTCCTGTTTGGCTACAACATCTTCTTCAATGTTCTAAAGAGAAAGAAAGATAGCCTTATACATAAACTTTTAGAAGGAGAAATTGTTTTTTTCTTCAGTGGCAGCACTGCTGGCCAGATGTGAGTGATTATATTGCTGCTCATGTTAGTCCTGTTACAACCAATCATTTGAACAGTTCAACCATTGTTTAAAACTTGATAATTTGAAAACCAAAT
Source organism: Clarias gariepinus (assembly GCF_024256425.1). Classification (NCBI taxonomy): domain Eukaryota; kingdom Metazoa; phylum Chordata; class Actinopteri; order Siluriformes; family Clariidae; genus Clarias; species Clarias gariepinus. The sequence goes on from NC_071127.1 coordinate 5,089,173, forward strand.
GTCAGCATAGAGTTCATTCATGACTACCTTTCTGTACATTAGCTTAAGCAAATAACAATAATATAAAAAGAAATGGATTAAGGCCCTTACCTTTAGCAATTGAATGTGTTCTTGAATGGCACTAAGTTTGTCCAGGATGATTGTGTCCCTGGCTAGTTGTTCCTCAAGCTCTATCAGATCCATGCCTACATTCTTAATTTGGTTTTCCAAAGACATAACAGCTGTGGCCCTTAAAAATTGAAAAAACAATATTAGAGATCATGAGACTGTGTGATTTTATGATAAGAACTATGCAAAAGTCCTGGCCATCCTCTTTTTTTCATATTTTTGATTGTCAGATTTTCTTGTATTTTCTAGTCTTGAGGAATAGTTATCTAGGCCTACTGCAGGACTATTTCAGCTCTCATTTTCAGCCAATTCTTGTAGTACCTCAGCAGTTTTCAATATATATGTTATGTTTTTTGTCTAGTTTACAGTCCGCACAATGACCTATGAATCATTTAGGCATAAAAGATCATCTAACTTAGGGCATGAACCAGTGAGAAACAGATGCAGGTGATGACAGACGATCAGGCCAGTGATTAGTATACTGCTGATGCTGAATGCTAAATGGTTGAAACAAATGAGATAAGAAATGATGTCACTTCTGAAGTTACATAAAGCTGTTCACAGGAAAACATGTGTTCCCATTTTTTTAATTGAATCTACATAATTTATTATAAAGAAATTAGACTTTTGCACAGTGCTGTAGGTTTTTCTTGTTTAATTTTTTTTTCTAATTATGAATAACCACAATACTCTTCAGGTACAGTCTAAAGTGAGCATACTTTTTGCCATAGAGGTCAGTGAGGGCGTTGAGGTCTTCAATCTTGTTTTTTGCAGTGCTGAGTTTAGGAGGGTATGACACTGTGTTGGGGGCAAGAGGTTTACTTGATAGAAAAGGCTCAATTTCCCTCTCAATCGATGCTTTCTCTGCCTCCAATTTTTTCAAAGTTGTGACTGCTCTCTAGAAGAGATGGCAAAGCAAAACATCATTTTGTGGAAATCAATAGGATTTAAGAGGAGTCTTCAGAATGTAACTATACCAATGGTCTGAAAATGTAAAAATAAGTATTAAGGTACAGTAATGCATGTAACAAGACTTTTAGAATGTGATAATGGATAGTTTCAACAAATAAAGTTTAAGATATAAAACGTTATATAAATATAGAATATATTAATTTTCTGTGTTTCAGAGAGTTTGTAAGAACAATATAGGAAATATCAACAAGATTTTCAGGAGTTTAAGGCCATAATGGGTGTTTTTTATTTCAGGATTTAACTGAAATAAGAGGTGATCTTGAGGCTGCAGTATGGTTTTACAAGCATGGAATTTACCATTAGGGCATTCAGAAAATAACAACAAAAAATTCTACCAGGAAACAGAAAGATATCAGTATAAAAGAACAGACCAGGCAAAGTACATACTGTAAGTTCAAGCTGTATCACTATAATTTTAACATTTAACAATTCAAGATTCTGAATGTGAAAAAAATGAAGAACTACACTGAGAAAGGTTCTTCCCATAATAGAAAAGTGCATCCAACTTTTTGGGGAAGAACCACTTATGGGTGTGATGCTCTGGTCTCTACATACTTTTAGCCATATTGCATAACCTAAGACAATTTATCCATTTATCCATTTATTTATTGAAGAAATTTCCAATAAATCCAACAACAGAAGATTTTAGGCTGTAGCAATGATATACTTTCAGGATTAAATCATAGAAGATCAAGGATTTTTCTTTGTCCCTCACCACTGCACATCAGATGCAGTCCGTCTTACCTCATGCTCTCGAATTCGGGTTGCAAGGTCTCCGGTATGATCAGCTCGAGACAGTGGAGCTCTTAACCTGCCAAGCACATCGTTCTCCAACTGAAGAAGATCACTGATGAGTCGGTCCAGACGATTAGACACAGCACTTGGGCGAGACTCCTCAGAAAGACTCGTCACACTCACTGCAGTGTGAAAAATAACTTAGTTAGAAGCCTTAGTTTTTTTGTTAAGGTTTTCTCATAGTATTTATTTATTGATAATTTATTTATCATAAACATGCTAGGTTGAAATGTTGGACATACCACTTCGCACAATCCTAACTACCTCTGTACTCTGGGTCGTTACAGAGGCTTGCAGAGAAGCTCTCCTTCTCTTTAGCCCAGCAAAGTCCCGTTCCAGGCTGTACACAAACACAATACACCATTGTGAGTTGGATTTACGAATAATGTTTCTTAAAGCTTAAAGATTTAATTTATGAATGACATGCAAACACGATGTATAACCACAAAACAAGACTTGTTCTCTTGAAAATTTCTACTCAAATACTCAAACCAACACAAATATGGAAAACATAGTATAATATAATATACAGTGTTATAAATTTTTTTGTAAGAGCATCTCTCACCTCTCAACTCGTTCAATGGCCTCTGTGTCAGGAGAAGGAATGGCAAAGCATACACCTGGAATCTGTTTTTTCTCTCCAAGGCTGTTCTTTACCTCCCATAGTTCATCCCTCGGGCAGGATACCAGAGTATATTTATCCCCTCGCTTTATTGATGCCTGTGCACAGTAACCACAAACAATCAGGTAACAACTCGGCACATCATAACTTGCTGCTGAACGACAGTCTCATATACACTATATGCCCAAAGGTTTGTGCACTCCTAACCCATATGTACCTGTTGTATGTCCCATTCAAGATTTATTCTTATTGTTATAATGTGCTCCACTCTTTTGGAAAGGCTTTCGACTAGGTGTTATATCGTGAAAATAAGGATTTGTATTTATTCAGCTACAAGAGAATTAGCATGCTTAGGAACAGGTGCTAATGTTGGGATGTCAAGAAGGCTCCAGTTCAAGTTCATCCCAAACCTATTCAGTAGGGTTGGGTTCAGTCAGGGCTTTGTGCAGGACACTAGGGTTCTTCCATTCCAAACTTAACACACCATGTCTTCATGGAGCTAACTTTGTGACCAGGAGTATTGCCATGCTGGAACAGGTTTGGGAACCTTAGTGCCAGTAAATGGAATAATCTTGTCCTCATTGGCAACATTTTGTGTAAAATCTTTGGTAAAAGGTTGGGGAAAATCACATATGAGTGTGATGGTCAGGTGTGCACATATCTTTTGCTATGTACTGCTCAGTACAGTGACAGTGGACTGGAACTTACAAGTTTATAAGTGTAGAAAAGTAAGGAATGAGCATTATTACAGAATTCTAAATATGAACAAATTGTGACTATGACTTCTGGAATGGGAACAAGCCAGTGCAGTGCTCAGGTACAAATCAACAGCTTAAATATTCTTTGAAGCAATTGTGACCAGTAGAGCATCATGTTTATGCATGTGTGTGGGTTGGTGCACACACACACACACACACACACACACACACACACACACACATATGGTACCTTATCAGTGCTCCAGTCACACAGGGTCACCACAGGAAAGTTTCCAAACTGTGTCCTGCGCAGTGGCAGAGGAGGAACTTTGGTGCACTGCTCTTTAAGCTCTGCCAGTCTGCGTTCATTCCTTTTAACCGCTCTCTCCTCTCCCTAAAAAAATATTGATTGAATCTGTTATAAAATTTAATTTGTGTATGATAAATTCTGCATATTTTACTTAAAATACAATTCTAAGAAATACAGAAGGTTTCAGCACTGAGGTGTTCTCTTGTAAGTCCTCACGTACCTCGAGCTGCATCAGGATCTGAGAGTTGCTCATGTTGGACAGCAGCGAAGGTTCCATGGTATTGTTGATTCTCTTCAGAGACTCTGAGACGGTCTCGGTATCCAGCTGGAACTGCAGGGTTGTAATGATTAGGCATTAGTGCACATGGCAGCACACTGATATTGTGGAAAAGAATGAAGTTGGGAGAAACCTATGGATGACTGATTATTTTATGGTTAATTCTACCTTTTTGTAAATGTCCACATTGTTCAGATGAGCCTCCTGGCAGAGACAGAGGTTATGGAATTGCTGCCATTCCTTCTGTACATTATCTTTATTTTTCTGCAACACACAAATATTTATTATATGATGAAGAATTAATTCATTCATTCTGACTTACCACTGACTTCTGCACTCTGGGGATGGGTAAAGAACAAAGTATGGAAGTATGAAGAGATGAATGGCAGAAGGGTAGAATCGAACCCTTGACCCTGGAGATCCAAGGCTACAGTGCTAACCACTATGCCACTGTGCTACCCCATTTAGTGACATGAAATATTTTTTTTTAAGATAGAAAGAATATTGCACCACCATGACTAGAGGGGGTCAAGAAGTTACATTTTAATCCTGTGTTGAGACTTGGAAAATAAATGAGGAATAAATAAAGATTTTCAGCAAAAAAAAAAAGCAAAACCCTCAATATGAAGCACGGTCATGGTAGCATCATGTTGGCAGGAAGACTTGCATGATGGGAACTTTTAGAAGAAAATATATTGCAATTAGAAAACTGTTCATAAACCCACCTTTATAGCTTGGGAACCAGGATGTTTTTTGTCCACCAGAGCATCTGCTTCATCATGCAGCTTGGTCACTTCACGCTCATGGGTTAGAATTCCATTGCTCTTTAACCTCTGTCAAAGAAGCCATATTTTATTATTACCGCTATTATTATTATTATAACCTCCTTCAGAATAGCAAGATGTGAATGTGGAATTATAAATTGATTATTGAACAACCTGACATGAGGTGAGGTGAGTATTACGCGAAGCTAAATGTATGGCTTTGAGCTCTATTTCCTAAAAAAGTCAAATGCTGTTTTTTTCCTAACTGTTCCTGCGATACAAGCTTCTGATCTTTTTTCTCCTTACCTCATACTCAACACGCAATCCAGCTGGGTCCCTAATCAGGTCGCTCCAGTCGGTTTTGCAGATGCGGTCCTGCTGCTCGGTCAGATAACTGACCTCTTTATTACATCGCAAGATGTAATCATACAGAGAGGACAGATAGCCTTTACGTCTCTGTGACTCCTCCTGCAGAGTCAAAAGAATCAGAGAGAGAGAGCAGATTAACTTTGTGAATATCATCTAATATTTAAAATTTTATTGAATATAATAGTTGAATTAACTCACAATGAGGCGTGTATACTCTTTCAAGTCCTGTTTGAACAGAGAAGACATAGTTCAATCAAATAATCATGATTATAGCATTTCAGTACAAAATGGTACCTAGCATACTAAACCATTCTCTAAAGCTCTTTTTAATTTTGTTTGGTTGAATGTTTTAAAGCGATTCTGGTTGTCGACTTTTCGACAATCGAAAATTTGATTGATGAGCTGCTCAGGGCGTCTCTGTCTTTAAGAATTGTTTCGTCTCCTAGATGCGAATGCTGTACATTTTGAATTGCTTGCTCCGTGATGTACAAAACTCTAGCTACATGTAAACAAGTTAAAGTGTCTCAAATCCAGTCAAGTTTAACTACTATTTTCTACACGATTATAATGCACCAAATATAAGATTTATAGACATGTTTTATAAATTATTTTTTTTTATCTTTGTTTGGTTAAAAGATAATTTTGCTTATTTCTAGAAATGAATGCTAGGCAACGACTCTGCTAGTCGTTTTTTTTTTTCCAAAAAAAACCTAAACAATGTAAAACAAAATATGTCTGAAAATCAGTTTAATAAACATATTTAGTTTAGTGTAATCTTATAATATGAAACAGTAGATATGTTTTACTAGGTTCAAGATATTTTTATTTAATTATTTAAAGCCATAAATTAAAAATAATTCTGCTACTCAGCCATAATAATATTACATTAAAAATATCTTTTGGAATTGCAAAATGTTGTAGCATAGTGTATTTGAGTGGAGGATAAGCTAATTATACAAAATAAACAGTTTAGGGGGATGTTCCTTTTTAAAATAACTAATTACATTACAAAATTACTGTGTTTAAAAAGTTACATTACAGAGTTACTTTCTGATAAAACTAACTAGTTAGAGTACTTTGCTTTTGCAAAAATGAAAACTCCTTTGTGATTCCTCATGCATGTTGTTTTAGTCAAGACCTTTATAATTATTCTACCATCATCACTCAGTGAAGTTTGGCCCATAATCTGTTAACTACTAATACCCCTATCTCACCTACGCGGTTTTGCGCGGTGGCCGTAAGTACGGTTCATCATGATTCACAGCGAGTTTTGGCTGTGATTAGGTTTCCATCTTTCCGCACGGTGGTCCTCCTATAGTCAAACCGCACAGGTGAGATAGGGGTATAACAGAGGGGGGGGCGGGTGTTTTATCGGGGGTGGGGCTTGTAGGATGACTTTCTCACACACACACTTTCTCACACATTAAATTGTTGAAATAATGGATTACATTTTTAAAAAAATAACTAAATAACTAAATGGCGGACCTAACGCGTTAGATAAAAAATTACTCGTTACATCAAAAAAGTAGTCCAAGTACTCTAACGCTTACTTTGTAACACATTACACCCAATACTGCAAATGAATGTACTGAATGTGTGTGTGTGTGTGTGTGTGTGTGTGTGTGTGTATCAGGTCACCCCTGAGTCCAGCTGTGAGCGATACGCTTCGATCTCTTTATGCAGGATGTTGTGAGTCGCTATCTGCTTTTCCACATCGGACAGGTTTGACCCATATTCCCCCTTCAGGATCTGCCTCTGGATCAAATAACAACACAGAATTCCAATCACTACGCATTCATTGTCTATGAAACTACTATTATACTTATTTATATTTATTATAAACCCTTTCTCTCCCTCCCTTAAATATTTATTTATATTTTGCTTGCAAAGAGACAGACTTTCTTGTATTTTAATGTAGTTTTGAGGACTAGTTCTACAATCATCTTCAAGGACTTTCAAACTTTTTGTCTCTCATTTTTGCCTAGTCGCCATACCTGAGAAATTTCAGAGGAATGTTTTTTGTTTGTTAAGCCACACAGTAAATCACCTATGAATCATTCAAGCATAAAAGCAGACTTAAAGCAGACAAGAGGGGAAACTTTGCTGCCTGTCGCAGTAAGAAATTAGTTCCCATTTATTTCTTTTATTCTACATTATTTAATATGAAGAAATGCTGGGTGGTGTAAATACTTTTGCACAGTAATGTACGTTAGGAAAACGAAACCTGTGTTTCTTACCAGTTTGGTAGCAAGCAGCTGAGTCCAGTTAAACTGTGGAGAGAGATCCAACTCTAGACTCTGCTTATACAGCTCCCGATACCTCTTGCAATTGTTTGACCAGCGATCATGCAGAAGACTCACACTAGAGAAAGAGAGAGAGAATTTATTCATTACTTCCTTCTGCATTTACCTTAAATAGAATCCCAGGAATACTTAGTGCTAGACAGAATTATACTTATACCAGCATAGCAGCGTGTTAGTACATAATACTCCACTCCCAGGGACAATGTATTATAGCCAGTCCACCTTCTGTCATGTGTGTGTGTGTGTGTGTGTGTGTGTATGTTGGTCCACTCACTCCTGTTCAATCTCGGCAGCTTGCGGGTGTGATATTTTTTTCACTTTGTCCACATCCATAAACAGCTGCTTCAACAAAGTCTCTGCCTCGGTCAGGTTGTCCGCCGTATCGATTTGCTGACTCAGTAAACGGCCTTTCTTCCCAGCCTCTGAGTCCTGAGAGAGTGAGATAGGGAGAAAGAAAGAGAGATCAGGTTTAGATCAAGGTTTATTATAGGTCCATCATTACCTGCAGTCATCATTAAGGTCCATAGAAGGTTGAGAAGAAAAGCCCACATGCAAAGTGTGTGTGTGTGTGTGTGTGTGTGTGTGTGTGTGTGTGTGTGTGTGTGTGTGTGTGTTCGCGTGTGTGTTACCTTATCCAGCAGCTCCTCGGCACGCAGTATATTTCTCTCCACCTGGTCAGAATTCACCTGCATACGATTGACCAGCACAGCTATGTCATTTGTCTGGCTCCTACACACACACACACACACACACACACACACATTAGTCATAGAAACATATCACTACACCATAGCAATCATGCCACAGAGACAGACGTCTTGCGCTACACAATCCTGATGCTTTAGTATCAGGACTAGAAAAGTATACTCTTTGATATTAAAACATAATTAAAGTGCTTAAACGTGAATCCGTATAAGGTATGAGGTCATCCGTATCTTCTTTCTGATCTCTGATATTTTGGGGACACTCAGACTTTCTGAATGTGTGTCTGAATGTGTGTGTGAAAGACTCATTTGGGAGATTTGTCTTAGTCAGTCTGTCTATCTGCATGCTTTTGACAACACACACACACACACACACACACACACACACACACACACACACACACACACACACACACACACAAAGAATAACAAAGAATAACACACAATTGCGCACATTCCATATTAATCGTACTCTCATTTAGGATGCGCTTCTGTACACAGCCCAGACGTGACTACACACTCAACAATAGTCATAATCACTCAGCTTGTCTGCTTACATACTCAATGACTGACAGCTGCTGTAATTGAAACCTGTATCTGCATTCAGACACATTCCAGCACATAGTTTCCACTCTGGTGTCAATCTCCAAGTCACATAACTCACTGTATAACTCATTTTCTCGCTTAACCTGTACAGGGTCAGGGGTGGAGCCTGGACTTTATTAAGGTTAAGAAGTTATCTGTCACATGTTTCTTACAGCACAGTTAAATTATTTTGTGCCTATTTCAGTTAGGAAGCTGGGGTCCGAGCATAGGGTTTAGTCAGGAGTGTCGCTGGAGCAGATAGGGTTAAGAACCTTGCTGAAGGGCTCAACAGCAGCGACTTGGCAGTGCTGGGGCTCAAACCTCCCTCACAAACCTTTTAAGAACCTGACTGTCAAATGATGGGTGGTGTAAGACGAAACCTGTGTGCAAGCAGCTGAGTCCAGTTAAACTGCGGAGAGAGATCCAACTCTAGACTTTCTTATACAAATCCCGATACCTCATGTAATAAAACATTAGTCACATTTAAATCTAGACTCAAAACTCATCTGTTCAGCTGTGGATTTATTCAATGAGCACTGTGCTACGTCCGAACTGACTGTACTATTTTATGTTTAAAAAAAATATATATATATTTTTAACTGTTTTATTTTTATTTTAAATCATGTTTTTATTAGTTTTAATTAGTCTTTTATTTATTTTTTTTAATGAAATTTTAATTAGTTTAAAGTTTTTATGCAAACTGCATTTATTTTTATTTTCAATGAAATGTAAAAGTTTTTGTTAAAATATCTTATTGCTATTATCTTTTATTTTATTTCATGTTTATTTTATTATCTTCTATGTTAAGCACTTTGAATTACCACTGTGTATGAAATGTGCTATACAAATAAACTTGCCTTGCCTTGCCTAATTGTTTAACCAGCGATCGTGCAGAAGACTCTCTATAGACTAAGACTCACTATAGAGAGAACCCAGAGTCTTAACCATTTGAGGCACTACTGCCCCAAGAGTCACTGCTCGACTTTCATGTACTTTTACTGTAAGCCTACCTGAATGCTACATCGGTACTACACATACAGTAATACCATAACCCAAAGGAGGGAAGATTCTAAGCACTGATTATTGAAGTGTATGTTTATCAGAGAGGTTGCGCAAGAATGAATTACGCATCAGAAAGAAGTAGATTTGCATGAGGAGTTGGGCATGTCAGTACCTGCCATGGAAACAGAATGTAGTAATATGTCTTTAATGATTATCAGCAATGACTAATGCTGATAATAATAATAAAAAACACCCTTTTGATTGATGACTTCTTAGCCACTGTTGATGCACAAAGTACAACAGTGTAAAAAAAACTTTGTGTCAACATTTTGGGGAAGGCCCTTTTCTATTCCAACATGACTGTACCCCAATGCACAAAGCAAGGACTATATACGTATAGGACATGATTTGCTCAGTTCAGTGTGGAAGAACTTGACTGGCCTGCACAGAGCCCTAATCTCAACCCCATAGAGCACCTTTGGGATGAACTTGAATGGAGATTGTAAACAGATAATTGCCAATATCTGCTAAAGGGGGACCAAATCCATATTAAAGTATATTTATTTGGATGCAATAGTTTGGCCAAATACTTTTGTCCATATAATCAATCAATCAATCAATCAATCAATCTATCTATCTATCTATCTATCTATCTATCTATCCATCTATCTATCTATGCTAACTGACTATACATAATCATAACTTCCAAGAAGATTGCTAGTCCTGGCAAAGAAGCGGCCCTCTTCTGTGAAAACTGTGTGTGTGTGTTTGTGTGTGTCTGTGGCATGCGGTTTTTCAGGTCTGACACAGGGACGGTCGGCAAAGAAGCCAGACTGGATCAGTCCTGAAAACCTTCATACCATAGACTGACACATACACACACAAACACACACACGCCCACACACACACGCCTACACACACGCACATGACTCTCACTGTCTTTTTCACTCACTCTCTTTTTATTGCGTTGCTAGTTTTTTTTTTTGTGACAAATGTAACAAAAGACCTGCTATTACTCAAATATATTCCTTATACCTGCTATATACTCAACAGGAATCACTGTCAGATGTTTTCTTTTTTTATGATTTCACCAATAATTAACATTAGTAGTTATCTGGTTAAACATGCCAGGACCTTCTTTTTTCTCTTTTATATCTTATATCTTCTCTCTTGATGAGCTCCTATCCTCACATAGGGGTTTAAACCACAGCTATGTAAATGACCCTCAACGCATCATCTATTTCCCTCCCTCAGATACTGTAAGTCCACACTGGTGAACCGTATGCAGGAGGATTCTGACCAGGTGGAGAGAAAGATACCACACACACACACACACACACACACACACACACACACACACACACACACACACACACACACACACACACGTCTAGATAGTGTTAATTTGCTGCACTGAAGAGTAAGGCATTTCAAGGTAAATGAGTAATATACTGTCATTTTCTTTGGAATTAATTTATTAAGTTTAAATTGAATGTTTTATATGACAGCCTTATTTACATATTCATTCATCCCTCGCTGACGAATGATAATGACATTTTTACATGTTAAACCATTATTATTCTCATCAATCTTTACCACAGTCAACCCCAGCTCTCGGCCATCCTCATGCATCTCAATTTGCTTCCTACCTCAAGGAAGGGTCACATCAGATGAGTGTGTTCTTGTCCTGTTCGACATCTATATCTTCTATCTTGGCGAGGTCATATCCTCACATAGGTTTTTAAACTACAGCTATGTAAATGACACTCATCCTCCCCTTCCCTCCCTCAGACCTGAAACACTTATGTTTCTGCATTAATCCCTGCACGTCTAGCAGACATCCTGCCATAATTGACATCTCATCAGCTGAAACTTAAACCTAGCATGACTGAGCTGCTGTTGATGCTTGAAGATGCAGCTCCGCATAAAGATCTTGTGATCTCAATGAACAACAAGCAAGCAACCTTTTCTGCACTTTTCTCTCCACTTCTATTACAGGTGTATTTTTATCCACCAAGGTCACTCAGGTTCTTGTTTGAGACTGGAGAAGACGCATGTTAACATCAGCAAGTAATCCAGAATGCAGCTGTATGAAGGTTTTTAAATCTTCTCCGGCTCTTCTAAAGCAGCCCATTGCTACTCTCACTTAACTGGCTTCATGTACTGTAGCTGCTGCATTGAATTTCAAACATCAATGCATGCCTAGAAACCCTATAAATGGACCAGCACTTAAATTTACTTATACATTTACAGCATTTGGCAGGCACTCTTAACAAGAGTGCCTTAACAAGACTCTTAACAAGAGTGCCTTAACAAGACTCTTAACAAGAGTGCCTTACGTTTTATCTCAATGTACATCTGATCAATGGAGGGTTAAGGGCCTTGCTCAAGGGCCCAATGAGGGAACTTGGTGGTGCTGGGATTTTAATCAGGGAACTTTTGATCCGTAGACTAAAGCCTTTTTCATTGAGCTACCCTTGCACTTGCCTATGTTAACCTCTTGATACCCAAGGGTGAACGTTATCTGCCTTGTAATTTATCCTTCCTGTTTCTGGTTATTAGAATTTAATAACTATTGCACTTGATTGATGACTTTGATCATGAAGGAGTCTGAGAAAAGGCTGATCTCTGTTCTGACACACAACTGATCATTATACTTACAATCATAATAACCAGATCATTATACTGATCAAACTGGTTAACAAAAAAAAAAAAAAAAAAACCATTAAATTTTTTTGGTTAATGTGTTCTTTGGGACACTTTCTGTTGTAACACACATGAAACTGGTTGGACAAAACATGCAGTCAGTGGCAATAATTTTCAGCTGACACAACAACGTAAAAGCTTATTGTCTCTTTGTCACGTTGTATGAGCTTCATGGATATGTGCTGCTGTCACACCCTAAAAGAAAACAGGTCATGCCTCCCGATCATCGCATAGCTATTTGGAAAACAACGATTAATTAGTGCATTTCCTACCTAGCTGCTCTGGATTGTAATCATTCTTCCCCACGCCTCACCACACCTTAACGCGCTTTATCGTTCTGCTCATAAAATGTTATCTAGGATATTGGTGCCTATGTGAGCATGAACCCGATTCCTGTGAGTCACAGCCTCTCTTGACATTACAAACTGGCCATCGGAACAGGCGAGGCAGCACTATAAAGATAAACAGAGAGACTGGCTGCATCCCACAACACACACACATGTACGTGACGCAATGCGTTCTTCAGCTCGATTATCATTTATGGCTGGTGTGTTAAGGGTAATAGTTTCATGAACATATCTGCTTATATGATATAGGTGGATGTATATGAGGGGAAAAAGTGTAAAGATAATACAGGTCATCTTAATACTACATTAGGCAATAGAAGGTTAAAAAAGAGTTTCCTAAACTGGAAATGTCCCTTTCAGCAATATTATCAATATGCAAATTAAAATGCGTATTCCAACATTCTTTCAATAAGTACAATATTTTCTGACATATACCAATAAATTCGAGGTTTTCACATGCACCGTGAGGAATTAAATAGGCTATGAGCAGTTATCCTAATCTGCATGCATTTTGCCTGTGGGAGGAAACCGGAGTACCCAGAGGAAACCCACCAAGCATGGAAAGAACATGCAAACTCCATGCACACAAACCCAAAGGTGATACTCAAACCATCATCCTTGTAGGTACGAGGCCAAAGTGCTACCTGAAAATCTCATTTAAATTTCTACATTTCCTTATACATGTACATCCAAACTTTTTGATTTCCTAATTTAATCATTGTATCCTGTACTATTTCTTTTAGCAGAACTTATAGCAGCATGTTTAGAAAGAATAAAAAGAGCACCACACACACACACACACACACACACACACACACACACACACAATTTTTCACTTACTGGCTGCTGTCCTTCTTCCTATTCATGATGGAAATCTGTATTTGCTGTTTCTAAGCGGTTCCAGGATCTTTCTCTGTAAGTCTCTGTGCTCTTCAGCTTCGCCTCTCTCCAGTTAAAGTCCAGTTTTGCCTCCGCCCCCTTGGAACAGGTGTAACACCTCTCTTCCTGGCACATGGGACTGGGAAGACCTGTTTCACTCCTCCATCTATCAATCCAGGTGTCTCATCTGGCAAATATCTTATAGTGTATAGTCAAGAGGGAGGCTTGTGTGCTGTGGTGTGTGTGGGTTTACAGCATGTAGAAACACTCCTAATAATACTTTATGATATTTGTTGACACCAGAGAGAGGGACATTTGTCACAAAAATGAAGTAAAACAGACTGAGTGTTATGTGCGTGTGTAAATCATTACAGTATAGAGGTGTACAACGGTGAAAACTGGGTCTTCAGGATGACCTCCAGTATGAGCAATAAAATGATTATCCCTGCAAAAAATTATACCATGTTCAGTAGCTCTTGAATAACTGTGAATGTATTTAGTATATACTGTAAGAAATGCAACACTCTGTGTTGTGCTATAATGGGAAAATAATGAAAGACAGTAAAAGACTGGTGGAGTGCGGAAGCAGTGTCAGCAGAAGTGAATTAAATTTTCTGTACGCAGTGTTTTTATCAACTGACACTGTCACACGCAGCTTTACAGAAATCCATTTTACAATCATAAATGTATCGCTAATGAGCAGGCCAGAGGCAATGGTGGCAAAGAAAAAAACAAGGATGATCAGTGGAAAGAGGATGCACCTGAGCTGAATTTTGAGTGTCATGGCAAAGGCTGTGAATACTTATGTACATGTGATTTTTAATAAATTTACAAATATTTCAAACAAACTTCTTTCACGTTGTCATTATAAGTGTTATAGAAAAATTATGAATTTTATGCATTTTGAAATATGGCTGTAATATAGCAAAATGTGGACAAAGTGAAGCACTGTGACTTCCTTTATGGATGCACCGTATTCACGGAAAGTTCACTGGAAGAAAAAAAAAGTATGGCAGGAAAAGGCACACAAGCAACAGGGATAACCTTAAGACAATTGTCAAGCAAAGCTGATTTAAGAACTTGGGAGAGCTTTTTAACCAAGAAATGTGGTCATGCTGGATCAGTGTATCAAGATCCACCACACAAAGACATCTTCAGGAAATTGACTTACTGTTGCAATCCTAGCGTGAAGTCACTCCTGAACTAGACACAACATCAGAAGCGTCTTACCTGGGCTAAGGAAAAAAAGAACTGGTCCACTGCTCAGTGGTCCAAAGCCATCTTTTTAGTAAAAAGTAATTTGGCAATTAAATTGGAAATCAAGAGATTTTTGAGCATTTCATGCTTTCATCTTCTGAAAAGCTTTATGGATCTGCCCACAGTGCCATATCCACCACTAACTGGTTTGCTGACCATGATATTACATTGCTTGATTGGCCAGCCAACTAACCTGCCCTGTACCCCATAGAGAATATATGGTCTATTGTCAAGAGGAAGAAAAGAAACACCAGACCCAACAATACAGACAAGCTGAAGGCTGATATTAAAGCAACCTGGTCTTCAACAATGCCTGAATAGTGTCACAGCCTGATTCCTGCAGGATTGCGCAAGAATCTCCAACAAAGTATTGACTGCATAGATGAACAGAAATTGAGAATTTCAGAATTGTAAATCCTGTTTTTGATTGAGATTAGTAAATATCTGTATACTTTTAGATACTTTTAGATACTTTGAAGTAAAAGTAATTAATCTATAATATAAGAGCCTTTAACTTTTTAAAGACACACAAAGCAGGCTAGTGGGTGTTTCCAAATGCATGCTTCTGTGCCCTGACAAACTGGCACCTGGTCCAGGGTATACCCCACCTTGGGTCACCTGGGATAGGTTACAGGCATTCCACACTTTGCAGTATAAAGAATGAATAGGTGTGTGAGTGTTTCTTCCTACAGAGTAGATATAGCACCCTGCAGAGTTTTTTTTTTTTTTGTGTGTCTGATAGACATCAGGATGCTGATGTCTATCAGAGACTGCAGAATCCACAAAAACACACAATAAACAAAACAAACAAAGCAGGCACCTTTCTGGATATGCGTTGATGACATTTATATCCATACTTTTCATAAAAGCAGTGACATGTCCAGTTGGTGCAATGATTGATGCCTGGTCTGAATTATTTCTTGTGCGAGCAATCAGACATATGAGATATCAAGCACTTATGTGTCATTTGCACTTTGACATCTGGAGTTTTGTTTAAAAATTGATGAAGAACTGTCACAAAAGATAAAAACTTCACATCTTTGTCACTGGCTAAAAGATAATGTGAAATGTGACAGGACTCTGTTTGGCGCCATAAATAAGATCCAACAAGAACTTTCAACTCCAGCTAAAAACACTTCTGTATGCAAGAAATTCTCAACACAAGTGTTTAGAACTATTTATTTCTGTTATTTGTGCCATGCTGATGGTGTATGATTCAGAAAAGAAGCACAGCGTCACAAGTAAATGGATCCCAAGATTTTGTTTCAATTGTTTTACATAGAAATGGAGAAGTGATGCACTCATACATGGATGTAAAGAAGTTCGAGTTGTATATGTGTTTTTTAAGAAACTGAACATTATAACTGTAATAGTTCTCCATTTTGCTAAATCTCTGAGTCTTATTTTATTTTTATTTATTTTTTATTTTTGGTGATCAATGAACATTTTGTTTAGGTATATTTCACTTATGTCTGGAGATTTATCAGTGGTCTGTATGGTAGAGTATCTTAGATCTGTATGATAGAGGATTTGTGGACGAATAGGCCTGGAGAGGAGGACAAAGACGAAAAAAGGAAAATCTGTACATATACTTCACAGTTTATACTTCACAGTTTAATTCTTCTGTTTTTTTTTTCTCTGTAATCATGGTCTAATAATGTTATTTGTTTCACTTTTAATTCAGTATCGCTTTCGCTAGAAGTCAATAATTATCCAATTAATTTCCAGTGAAGCAATATTGTAAATATATAAATAAAATGTTGTTGAGCTAGATCAGTGCTAGATAATTGGTCACTTGTAAAAACACAATGTAATCTCACTGTAATTGATGACAAAATAAGTATATAATGACAACAACAACGATTTAATAATAAAAATAATAATAATAAAATGAAGAAGAAGAAGAAGGAGAAAAAGATGCAACAATTTACAACAAACAATGCTTGCTTCAAACAATAATTATTAAAAATACAAATTATTCATATTTCTTTATGGGTATTAATACTAAATTTGGTGAAAGCTTCAAAAAGTATATGGCCTGAAATAAAAATCTTGCTTAAAATAAAATATTTCGTGCAAAATTTATGCCCCCCCAAATTAACAACAGTTGTTTTGTTCAAATGCTCCAGATTAGAAAGGCATCTTATGTTATATGGCCATATAAAATAGAATTCTACTGTTTATTTTGTTTAAAAAAAGCTATAAAATAATAATAATAATAATAATAATAATAATAATAATAATAAAGTAGAAGAAGACATACATGAGAGTGTTTTGTTAAAAGCTTAAAAAGCAAAAAATCTATAGTGTCCATAACCATGTCAAAGTCATGTTGCAATATTATAACAATTTAGCATTTTAGAATAATACACTTTTTCAGGTTTATGTCTTTTCATGTGAAATTAAATTTTTCATTTGAATGGCAATTAAAATTATTAAAAGATATCACTCTCACTCTCACTTATCTTCTATACCTCTTTATCCTGTACATTAAAATATATGAATTCTAAAAAGTTACGGACACTACATTAAAGGCCATATTTAACAAATGTGTTTCTTTTTATCTGAAAAATATAAATATGTATGCATATTTTCAAAAATAAAGCATGGATTTGGAATAAGTAAATATTATTATTTTTTTTAAATATATATAAAAACTTAATTTTTTACCTAGGCCTGACACTTTTTAGCAGCGATACAGAGTTTTGGACCTAGGCTTTTTTCCTGTCTATTGAAGTTATAAATAATACAAATAAAATAATAAGGACACACCCACATGCCTTTTCATGCTACTGAGAAAGCAAAATGCCCGGGTGGGTGTTCATTCAGGCTGAAACACACACAGGCTTGTGTCATGTTAAAAAACCCTTATTTTTTCTCAACTATATAGGTATCGTTTTAGATTGTGTCTAGTTGTGCAATTTCAGGGTATCACTGTATACAAAATGCATTGTGGGAAGTGCAGAGGTTATGTGACTGACTCTCTCGTTCTCACTCTCTCACTCAGTTCAGTGTGTTTTGTGGCCGTGTTGATATCAGACACGCCCGATTAGCAAATGGAAAGCAACACAAAGCAGGAATACAGATCGCTTGCAGAGGAACATGTGATTACCATGTCATTAAGCCATTCGTCCTCAGCAAGTGACAGTCTCTGTGACATCATGAACACACTGACATGTGATTGAAGTGTGCTCTGTTCTTCAAGGTTAATGGTGGATGTCTTCCCTTTGCTTTTGCTCCATGCTTCTCTTGTTGACCTTGGAGGGCAATTAAATGCTCATTACAGTGTTATAAATACATTAACACTACATTAGTTAGATAAGGTACAGTAACATGAGTAATACCCTCATAATATACATTTGCACACAAACAGGCAATATGAAAGGAGAAATGTTGGGTATATTATTATTATTATTATTATTATTATTATTATTATTATTATTATTTGTTAATATAGTTATTAAAAGAATCTGAAAAATGAAATGTACTGTGGATGTAAGTCAGATAAAATCAAGCTCTTTACAATTTTGAAGGTTTTTAAAGTTTATCTGCAACAGGAGAGAGACTTGACATGCTGCTGTTATTCACCCTGATGCAAAATAGTGTCGTCTTCACAAGCTGAAAGTAGAGACAGTGTACTTTGGACAAGAAAATAGTTAAGGCTCAATTCAATAAAATTTAATGGTTTTTAACAGCCCAGGCACTCGTCAAATAATTTACTTTTCTTGTCTTCGGTCTTTATAATGTGAAGTGACAAAT
This sequence comes from Clarias gariepinus, assembly GCF_024256425.1. Lineage (NCBI taxonomy): Eukaryota > Metazoa > Chordata > Actinopteri > Siluriformes > Clariidae > Clarias > Clarias gariepinus. Next base: position 5,107,630 of record NC_071127.1, read on the forward strand.
ACTAATGGAAAAATGCACTTTTGTTTAAACAAGCCACTGATAAGTTGTACCTTACTGTTCACTTATTTGGCATTTCCATGAGAAACAAATCTGGCGGGCCCAGCTTGTCATGTTGTAGCTCATGTTGTAGTCTTACCCACACACTCGAATACCACATGCTCTCTACGTCAAGGGTTGCCATCATGTCCCTTGGAGATCTATCAAGTTCCAAAGAAATTTAGTTTGCACTATATCAAAATGTTGATGATGTTAATTACAAAAATAGTAGCATATCTTGAATTGTGTTGCCATGAGATGATAAATAATTAATATATTCCACCAAGAGGAAGTGCAATGTGGCCTAAAGTACACCTTAATATTTAGTGATGGACACAATCAAGTTTAAATGATGTCATGCAATAAAGCTTTATATTAAGCCATGGTCATGTGACCCAATCCTAGCTCGCTAGCTAGAATACATATATGCAGCTATAACACAAAAGAAATCCCATGTTAGCTAAAGCGAACTTAAAGTCCATGTTTTATTGTTTAGTACTGGATGTTGCCTTTTTGGTGCAATGCAGCACCTTGGTTTGGGATCCAGTAAAGTAGATGACTTGTCAACAATAATTGCCAATCCCCCATACCCCTTCCCTCCCGATTTGGAGGGTCCCTCCAGGAGAGTCCTGTTTTTAAGTACCATCTCCAGACTGTCCCATATTTCTTTTCTATATTTTATTTATAGAATTTCACACCTACCCCTTTTGTTATCATAACCTATTCCTAGTATTATGTGTGTGTGTGTGTGTGTGTGTGTGTGTGTGTGTGTGTGTGTGACCAAGGTTGGCTAAGGAATATTTTTCAGCTATACTCTCATACACTATCAAACTCTCTCTCACAGACTATCAAATCTGCTTACGCACAACATAAAACAGCTCAAATGCACTATCATACATTGTTGAATGTGTGAGAGGGTGTTTGATAGTAAAATGAAAAAGATTTTGTAAACACAAGAGAGCAAGAGAGAGAGAGAGAGTATTGACAGAGCTGCCAACTCTCCCAAATTTTCCACACTTTCATATTCAAAACCATCTCCTGTGGAAGATGCGAACTCAAAACTGAGCTCTAGCCTTTTTTTGCCGAGTCAGCTATAAATGGCTTTTATTCTGAATTCAAAATGCTTTCGCTCAATACATGGGTGCAGCATGACTGGACCGCACTGGCACAAGGATCCGCCCATTTGTTCGGTCCCAGTGAAGAGAAATAATATTTATGTAATCTAGTTGAAATTAACACACATTTACAGCTGTTTTGAAGTAATCATCAAACTCAAAAGAAGGGATAATAATAAGAATTATTAAAATAAATCAACATTCAAATGCATTTACAGACTGCAGGAAAGTTCCTGGAGGATTAATGAGTATATGAGGGCAGGGATAGAGTGAGGCAATAGAATAGAATAGAATGAAATAGTTGTCATGTGTGTCATGTGTGCACAAGAGAGACAATCATACATCTATTGCAATCCCACTTTTCATTCAGTTCACTTTGGTGGACTTTTTTCTACTACAGTTTATAATATCTGGATTTTCCTTTTTTTCTCCATGTTGAGGGCAACAAGTTCCCTCTCTGCCCTCATACTCTCTTTGTGTTCTACAGGTCCTGCAAGACCGCTGCATTTCACATCATAATTTTTGTGTTTTGTTGTATTCTCTTTTAATAAGGTGCATTATCAAATAGTAAATAGTGTGTAAATAATTTTACTGCCCTTATTGGCATCATAGTTGGGGAACTACATTTACATCTACATTTACATTTAGGCGTTTGCCAGATGATCTTATCCAAAGCAACTTACAGTACAAAAGTGCTTTGAAGTTTCTGTCATTGGACAGATCCTTACACACAGGTTACTAGGTGATAACCTAAAAATAATATTCATCAATTACTCTTTGCAAGGTTGTTTTTTTTTTATAGGTGCGGGGGTATGATTAATTTGGCAAAATGGCATATGCAGTGGGTAGAGTAGGCTTAGTAGTAGTAGAGTAGTGGTAGTACAGTTGTACTAGTAGAAGCAGCAGTAACAGGAACAGTAGCATCAGTGTTAGAATTAAATAATCAATTTTAACCATTTTAGTAATATGATTTTTGCTATCATAGAAATTTTAATTATGCAATCTGCATGTGTGAATCCTGAATGCAAATTTCACTCAGGAACTCTGCCCCAGGCGAAAAATTCTAGAGGAAAAATAGAGAGAAATGGCAGGCATTTGTCGGATTTATGGTGTACAAAAAGAGGTTTAAGAGTCACAGAGTGGGTGTGATGGTGATGATTAGCTTCATTAGGTCGTCTTGCATCACTAATCCTTACTGTCTGAGATTTACAAGCGTGCAATGCTCTCTAAGTTTCAGTGAGTGTGTGTGTGCGTGCCTGTGTATATTTGTGTGTATTAATCAGTAACACATACTATTCAATTCAATTCAATTCAATTTTATTTGTATAGCGCTTTTAGCAATTTTCATTGCCGCAAAGCAGCTTTACACAGTCAAAAGAGTTATTTAAGTTTGTATGAAATGTGAATTTGTATGAATCAAAATGGTCAGTTTGTCCCTGGTGAGCAAGCCGAGGGCGACAGTGGCAAGGAAAAACTCCCTGAGATGGTAATAGGAAGAAACCTTGAGAGGAACCAGACTCAACAGGGAAACCATCCTCATTTGGGTGCAACAGAAAGCAGTAAATGATCTGCATTTATACAGTGTGTAGGGTGGGAGGCAGTTCAGCTATAATAGCTGATGTTAATTGATGTTAATATGGAGTTCAGGTAGTTATTGAAGACCCAGGTAGACTTGTAAGAAGTTCCAGTCATGAACTATCGAACTGTCAAGTCCCCAGAGAAACAGTTGCCAACACCAGTCAAGGCCAGAACCATCTTCTAGGTAGAGAGAATCATCCCCAGACACCAGACGCATCCCAGAGAGACACACGGGGCATCCATGTGACGAGTGACTTCAGCCAGAAGAGGGGCACCAGGATGGGTCAGACAGGTCCGGAGGGCAGAGGGAGTCTGGATCACTGGCAGCTCAGGAACGACATGTGTAGCTCGACAGAGAGAGAGAGAAAGAGTGAAAGGGGGAGACAGGAGGAGAGAAAAAAGAGAAAGAGGGGGGGGGAGAGAAGAAGAGGAGAGATGGCAGTTAGGTATGGTCACAGTCACACAATGTATAATGTGAATGTATATTAACTGTAGAGTGCAAGCAGAGACTCCGGCAGGACTAACTATGACAGCATAACTAAAAGGGAGAGCCAGAAGGAAACACAAACATGAGGGCTTCCTGACATGTAAAGCAAACAATCACCTCACCGTCAGCAAACCTGAGTGGTCAATGAGAGTGAGGAAGACAGCATCCAAACATACCAGTTCACCATAATACTCTACGTCCATGAGTCCCCCAGATCTGCTTCTTTACCTATGGCAAATCTATTTATAAAAATGCTTGGCTAAATAAATAGGTTTTTAGCCTGGACTTAAACACTGAGACTGTGTCTGAGTCCCGAACACTATTTGGAAGACTATTCCATAATTTTGGGGCTTTGTAAGAAAAAGCTCTGCCCCCAGCTGTATTTTTCATAATACGCGGTACTGACAAGCAGCCTGCATCCTTTGATCGAAGTAGGCGTGGCGGATCGTAAGACACTAGCAGTTCGCTCAGGTACTGCGGCGCGAGCCCATTTAATGCTTTATATGTCAAGAGTAGTATTTTAAAATCAATGCGAAATTTCACAGGGAGCCAATGGAGTGAAGATAAGATAGAGGTGATGTGCTCATATCTTATGGTTCTAGTGAGGACTCTCGCTGCTGCATTCTGGACTAGCTGAAGCTTATTTATGCATCTAGCTGAACAACCAGACAGTAAGGCATTACAATAGTCCAACCTAGAGGTGATAAAAGCATGAACTAGTTTTTCTGCGTCGTTTAGCGACAATAAATTTCTTATCCTGGCAATATTTCTGAGGTGAAAGAATGCTATCCTGGTAATATTATCTACATGTGCTTCAAATGAAAGGCTGGAATCAATGATCACACCAAGGTCTTTCACTGTTGCATTTGATGGAACAGAAAGGCCATCTAAAGTTACGGTGTGATCTAAAATTTTACTCCTAGCTGTATGCGGTCCTATGACTAGAACTTCTGTCTTATCTGGATTTAGCAGAAGGAAGTTAATAAGCATCCAATTTCTTATGTCCTGCACACATTGCTCAATTTTAGTAAGCTGTTTTTTCTCATCAGGTTTTGCTGAGACATATAACTGTGTATCGTCAGCATAACAATGAAAACTAATACCATGCTTACGGATTATGTTGCCCAGAGGAAGCATGTAAAGGGAAAAAAGCAGTGGACCTAAAACTGAACCCTGCGGAACGCCAAACTCCACTAGAGAACATGCAGAATAATCACCATTTAAGTCTACATACTGATAATGATGGGTCAGATAGGATCTGAGCCAGGAGAGGGCTGTACCCTTAATTCCTACTACATTTTCTAATCTGTGAAGAAGAATACTATGATCAACGGTGTCAAAAGCTGCACTGAGGTCAAGTAATACAAGCATAGTTACACAACCCTGATCAGAGGCCAATACAATGTCATTTACTACTTTAACGAGTGCTGTCTCTGTACTGTGATGAGGCCTAAATCCTGACTGATACAGTTCATGTATGCCATTTCTATGTATATATGAGCATAGCTGCTCCGCTACTATCTTTTCCAGAATCTTAGAGATAAAGGGGAGGTTTGATATTGGCCTGTAACTGGACAGCTGACAGGGGTCGAGGTCAGGTTTCTTAATTATTGGTTTAATAACTGCTAATTTAAAAGATTTTGGAACATAACCAATGCTGAGTGAAGAATTAATTATTCTCAACAGGGGTTCTGTTATTGCTGGTACTATCTGTTTAAGAAAATGTGTCGGTACAGGATCTAATATACAAGTTGATGAATTTGAAGAAGAGATGAGTGAAATTAGTTCATTCTCTTCAAGGGGAGTAAAGTATTCTAGGTTCTGATCTGACATGGCTAGATTAACATTTGCATCAATTACATTGTTCGGTTTCAAAACCTCAATTTTGTGCCTAATATTTACAATTTTATTATTAAAAAAGTTCATGAAGTCCTCACTATTGCATAATGTTGTTGTGGAGATTTCTGCAGTGGTCTTATTTCTGGTTAATTTGGCTACAGCATTAAATAAGAATCTAGGATTATTTTTGTTATTTTCTATAAGAGTGAAGAGATAGTTCAGGATGCTCTCCTTCCATGCTATTTGAAATACTAGTAATTTAGTTTGACGCCATTTACGTTCTAATTTCCGAGCGGTCTGTTTTAAAGTGCACGTGTGATCGTTATACCAGGGAGCAAGTTTCTTATCTCTAATAATTTTTCTTTTAACTGGAGCTACATTATCTAGGGTATAGCGAAATGTCGACTCTAAATATTCAGTCGCCTGATCGAGTTCTGTGGGGTCAGACGGTGATCTAATCGAAGTTGGGAACTCTGGGAGATTACTGATAAAACTCTGTTTGGTAGTTGATGTGAATGTACGTTTCATACGGTAGCGCGGCGCTGTGCGTACATTATTACTGTGACACACTTGAATTGAGACAAGATAGTGATCCGAGATAACTTCAGATAGTGGAATTGTGAATAAATTTCTTATACTTAATCCGAATAATATTATTAAATCTAAAGTGTGACCTGCTTTATGAGTGGGTCCTACTACACACTGATTTACTCCTACCGAGTCCAGTATGGACATAAATGCTGTTCTCAGAGGGTCTTCTGGGTTTTCAAAATGAATATTAAAATCTCCAACAATTAACACTTTGTCTACAGAAACGACTAGGCTGCTACTACATGGCTAAACAGTGAATTAGACACATAGTGCATTATAAGACAGGAAATAAGAAAAAAATACTTTTTTCTGATAAGTGGCATGTAAATGACAGACCATGTATGCACGTGTTCATGTTCGCGTGCATGCATGTGTGTGTGGGTTGCATAAGTGGAATGCATGTATTTAAAAGGTAAAGTTTTCAGTGGTGGATGCTGGCATTTCATTCATTCATTTGAATATTTTAAACAGGTGTGTCAACGCCGCACCTTAGCCAAGAACTTTGTGCACACTCCCCAGATCACTCACACACACGTGCATATACTTACTCACACATGCTCACACACACGCACACACACGCACACACACACACACACACACACACACACACACACACACACACACAGATCAAAAGAAAAACACAGTATGTTCAATGCAATAGTCTGGTGTATGCTTTTAATAAACATACCTAATTATGATGCAATGGTTTCTTCCAAATAACTTTACTTAGCATGTTATTCATTCTATTTATTTTAACCATTTTAACTCTCAGTGTATTCATTAATATGTTCATTAAATGCATATAGCTACTATAATTAATGTGAAATTTCACATTTTATGACAATAAATGCAGCTAGAAGCTGCTACATGACATATCTTGTCATTCTTTGATAGAAAAAAAATAGTGCAGCACAAGGATTATAATATACAGCAGAAAAAAATGATTGATGACTGCTAGCTGTCTTGTGGGTAAAATTGAATCACTAATTAGGTTGTGTCTGTTCACTGGCATAGACATAAACAATACTCAGAATGTTTCAATTATCCACTCTAATTATCATCCAAACATCTCACTGAGTGCTCATACATAAGCTTTGACTCATAATTCTAACATCCTTCTGTAAATGAAAGAATTACTGAATCAGGATTTAACAGAAATGTGGATTATACCCAACAAAATTAGCCCTGGATGCAGCTATATATCATAGCTTTATCTAAAGTAAACAAAAGGAGTTATTTATAAAAGGGAACATGGAACACCCCCAGAACAGGGTGCCAATCCATCACAGGGTACACACATACTGTACACACATCACACACTACGGGCAATTTGGGAATGCCAGTTAACCAAATCTGCATCTTTTTGGACTGTGGGAGGAAATGAGTACCTGGAGGAAACCCACCAAGCACGTGGAGAACATGCAAACTCCACACACAGACCCCTGGTGGGAATTAAACCTAGAACCTGCAGGTGTAAGGTGACAGTGCTAACCATTAAGCCACTAGAAGTCTATACCTATACTTATCACACAAAAATCTGAATTAAAATTTTTTAATAATTATTCTACCATCATCATTTAGCAAGGTTTGGCCCATAATCTGTTACCTACTAATACCGCAATCTCACCTACGCAGTTTCATCAGGATTTACTGCAATTTTTGGCGCTGTGATTAGGTTGCCATCTTTCTGTGTGTCGGTACTCGCATAAAAAAAAAAGGGCAGTGGTGGCTCAGTGTGTTAAGGCTCTGAGTTACTGTATGGATTGGAAGATCGGTGGTTTGAGCCCCAGCTCCGCCAGGTTGCTGCTGAATATGGGATTTCATTTTTAAAAAAATAACTTCTGAGTACTTACAGTAAATGGCGGACCTATTGCATTAGATCACTCGTTACATCAAAAAAGTAATCCAAGTACTCTAAAGTTACTTTGTAACGCGTTATACCTAACACTGCTGGTTAGAGTGGCAGTTCTATAAACAAAAAGTTTTTAAGTTATCGACACCCTAATGGTGACTTGTGAGAGTGTTGTTTCAAACAACCCTTTCTCAACAGAGAAGGTGGCCTAAAACTTCACTTATTACCTGCTTAAAATGCTGTTCTTTCATCACTATACACATGCACAATATACCATTGCTGTCATTCGGGTCACTTAAGTCAAGGTATGAATGACTGTGAAACCATGTGTATAGTGATGAAAGAACTGCATTTAAAGCGGGTAATAAGTGAAGTTTTAGGCCACCTTCTCTGTTGAGAAAGGGTTGTTTGAATTAGCCATCTTGAAGAGGGACTACGGGATGGTTTAAAAGAAGAATAAAAGAGGCCATGTCCATCATCTATACCATGAGTGAAACAACTCTGAGCACAGACTGTGTGGATGAGAAAATACTGTAATCTGTGAAAATTATCTTGCAAAAATACTGTCAGCTCAGCATTACAGCACAACTGATTAACTCCCCTACCACCAAAGAACTTATAATGGGCTTAGAAAGGAATGTGTGGCATCGGGAAAGTCTGTTGGCATCATCATTTTGTATGACAATTGGTGCATGAAGAAAAAGTAATCTTGCAGTAAGAGGACCCAGAGGGTGAGGGTTGGTGGCCCTAGCCCTTGCCATCCACTGCAGCTACAGTACATGGTCCATGACCACCATTAAGTTCTGTCTTTTACTAATTACTAATTGTGAACACATTTACACAGTCACAGTGTAAAAGAACTCACTACCACATTCATGGTGGGAAAAAAAATGCTTTGTGGCACTGTTGCCAGTGTTTACCATCCATTTATTAAGGAACCTCCAGCTAGGGACAATGAAGGCAAATATTGGTCATTATATTTATTCTCATTTGTACAACGTGTGGTAGAACCTGTGGTCAAGAATCACACACTACAGGCAATTTTGGAATGCCAATTAGCCTAATCTGCCCCAGCGAAAAAAATATACACTTTACTGTATTACAAATATATTGAATTCAAAGCAACCCCTTTCTTCACTCCTTGACACCACGGGATATTGAATGTCAACTTGTGTACACTGTTAAAGCTATCTAAAAAGGCAAGCTATTGCATATAATTAAAAGACCAGAGGAGAGATGCTATGTTCCACCCTATGTCTTTCTTGTCCTAAGCTGTGCCAAGAGCATCATGGTCTACACTTGAGGTGTGAGATGTTTTCATTTTCATGACACCGCTAGTACTGGCATTAGACTACAACTACCAGAATTCTGCATGGTCTACAAACATGGCTGCCATTGATTATAATTTACTACAATGCAAATCACATAAGAATTTCTCATCCATTCACCTGGTTACCGATTTTGCATCACCAAATACACACTCACCCACAATCACCAAATTACTCATACTTTCACATTCATGTTGTGAAAATATGCTTTGTGTTATACTGTAGTTGACATTCATTACCAAGCCTTGCTTATTATTATCAGTAGTTCCTGATCCTGTTTCTGGTTTTACATCTTACTCATGCCCTGCTTATGCTGTGTGCTAATTGCCTGACCTTTGTCTACGCTTCGATTGTCATTCTGGTTTACAAGTTTATTTTAATTGCTGCGCTAAAAAAAAAAGGTTTGTCCAACCTGTCGAACCATTTAAACCTGACTATTGCAGAACATTTAGGAAGTAATCAAAAGGTTCTCGAAATAAACAAGGACCAATCCTCTGTAATAACAGTTTTTTTTACATCACAATTTTACAAAACAATCACAGACAAATACTGTAAGAGCAGAGGTAAAAAGTGTTACCCCAGCTACAGTAGGTTAGGTTAGCAAAGACATTTTTGCAAACTGTTTCAGGAAATGTTTTTTTTTTTTTTTTTTGTAATGCATGAACTGCATTCTAATAACACTTTGAGGAATATCATGAAAGTGAGAATGCCAAGCATGTATGGCTCCTATGCAGGAAATATAATATATACAACATTACTCCAAGAACTAAGGTAGTAGATAGCAATGTTGTGATTCTTTTAGAATATGGTGGCACTGATCAGGGAAGGAAGAATTTAATATTGTTTTTGAGAAAATTTGGAATAAAAATTTGGCTTCAAAGGACAGGGAAGATAAGGTGCGGGAGAACTACAGTATATGTGGCAGTGATAGAACTTTAGATGCTGATGGTACTGAGAGGAAAGTGTGTGGAAGTGCTGGATAAAGGAGATGAAATATTCATGACAGCGAACATGTAAAGATCAGGGAAGGATGCCTTAGATGTTTTAAAGAAGGTTGGTGGGAAATTCGTCCATAAGAGGCCGGAAAAGTGTAGTAACCAACCAAATGATTCCACTTGGTCCTAGAGCTGGTCCGAGCAGGTGATGAGAAGGTGAGGACCAGCAGAGCAGTGAGCATGCAGCAGCAGAGGGCTTGGAAAAAGTGGGAAAAGGAAGCCCAGCTGGAACGGCATTAAAACATGAAACAACTGGCATTTGCTTCTATTTATACTTAATTACATAATTCCATGTGTTATTTTATAGTTTTAAAATTTCCAATATTGTTCTAGAATAAATAGATAGAAAATTCCAATCTTTGTGTCCAATCTTTTTACTGGTACTGTGATGCGCATATATTACATTTTCATTACAGCATTTGACAGACACCCTTATCCAGAGCAACTTGTTATCTCATTATACATCTGAGCAGTCAAGGGTTAAGGGCCTTGCTCAAGGGCCCAGCAGTGACAACTTGGTCATGATAATGGGGTTTGAACCTGGCACATGACATACTTTGGTGCTCTGGATTTACTTTTGTTGTATGTTGGACATCTATCTATCCATTCATACATTTAGTTATATACAATATGCATTCATAAATCTTCCTGCATTATCCATACTGTAGGCCTCTCACATCTTATCTCTCATCTTCATATAAACAAACTGATGTGTGACATTTTTTCTACACAGCATTACCCACACAACATTGTTTCTGATAAAAAAAGTACTAATGGTGTTATATACCGAAAAATATGAATGATTTTTGGTTTTTATGGTTCAGCGCGTTTAAAACACTTAAAGAAAATCATGAAGCAGAACAGGAATCTGAAAACCAGGGTGCGGCCATGTGTATTCTCTGTTATCTGTGTGATGTGTGTATTTAGAAGATTCCTATCTAAAATGATAGCTGTCTTTTAGAAGTAAAAGGTCTTAAATACAGATCATTCTACACCTTCATACACACCCACACACATATGCACAAATACACCTGGGCACATTCTCAGCACACAGGAATGGTGGCCTTTTTAACTTTCTCTATATAAAGTTGTTATATAAATGGAATGTAATGAATTTTAGTCACAGTTCCATAGAAAAGGGGCATGACTACAGCGCTATGTGAATTATTTCTTTAGACAAGCCCCACCCGGTATGTAGATGATTGTACAGTGCACTCGATTAACATTAACTAAATCCAAGAGCTTCTGTGATGTGTATCAGCGACTACACCCTACAACCTCTTAAAGTTTCACGAAACTGCAAACACATGCACTATGACCTACTGCACTCCAGAATGAGCTTTATAATGCATACTTTATGATAGTGGTTGACCAAATGTCTGCCCTGGCAATTGTGTACTACCTTGAAATTCAATCTCAAAGAAAGCATTGGCATTAAAAAAAAGTGTGATCTGGATTCACAAACAAAAAATATATATATATGTCAGAACACCTCGCTTTAAAAGACTTGTGATGACAAGTTGAGGTTATCCCATCATGAACATGAATGTCATGAAAATCTTAGGCTTGTAATTTTTTTCTTTTTTTGAACTGGCATGTTTTACTCAGACAGACTTATTGTACACATTATTATATAAGAATTTGCTGTACAAGATTGAATTTATTTTACGGGTTTTCTTAAATTACCACAGGGTCAAAAACAGAAATACAAAAATACACACTTAATATTTGGTTGATTGCCATGTTTGTGGCCATTGTTCTGTTGTAACAATCACCAGGTTTTAACTATCTAAGTGATAATTTGTGTTTCTGCTGAAGAATTCTAGATACTCCTCCTTTTCCATTAATTTGTGCAATGCACCAGCTCCACTGGCAGAAAAACTGCCCAAGCCCCTGATATTTCCACTACCATGACAAACAGCTGCTACAGTGGTTGAATGTCACCTTTATTTCATCCAAACATACTTCTAATCCAAACCTTTCTCCAGAAGCTTATAGTATTTCTTTGCCCATGGAGTCAACTGCAACTTAGTAAAGATAAAAGGTATGGATATTGGAGCATATTAGATGTGTATACTGGTATTCCAGCAACTTGTAGTTCATGGCAGGCCTGTGCTAAGGTGGTTTCTGATTTGTTCCTGACCAGATGAACCAGGTTCCTCTCACATGAGCAAGCTAGTATGGGTTTCATTTCAGACCTTGACAAAGAATCTACACCTCCCAAAAACTTAAAATATGTACATATGTTTTAACTGAAGCTCCTTGGATGTTTCTTTTGTACTGTGTGTTGGTCACTACAATGAGTGTATTTTGGCATAGACAAGCTACCAGCTGTAGGACATGATTATCAACAGAAGGTTGAGAGGCCTTGGGCTAGGAAAATTAAAAGACATTCCAGGACTTAAGGCTGCATTTTGGCTTAGTGGTTAGCACTGTTACCTCCAGGGTCTCTGTTCAAAACGCAAATCTGTGCTAATGAAGTTTGCATGTTCTCTCTATGCTTGTTGAGTTTCCTTCCACAGTTCAAAGACATGCAAAGTGCCTGAAGTGTGTAAAAGAGAGTGTGAGTATGCGCCCTGTGATTGATTGGCACCCATACTCTGCCTCATTACTGATCCATTATTGAGGCCTCAATTTCAGTTTTCCTGCTTTAATTTATTACTCACTCACTCATCATCTATATCATTTTATCCTGTATTCAGGGTGGGCCTGGAGCCTATCCCAGGTGACTTAGAGCACAAGACGGGGTACACCCTGGACAGGGTGCCAATCCATCACAGGGCACACAAACACTCATTCACTCACTACGGGCAATTTGTGAACATCAAATTTGCAGGTCTTTGGACTGTAGGTGGAAACCGTAGTACCCGGAGGAAACCCACCAAACACGAAGAGAACATGCAAACTCGATGCACACAGAGACACAGGAATCAAACCTGGCCGAAAAGGGAACCCAGACCCTGGAGGTGCAAGGCGACAGTGTTAACCACTACACCACTGTTCTGCCTTCTAATTTATCTTTTTTTAATTTTTTTAAATGGATCCAGAATTCATTTCAGGGTCATTCTGTGTATTGAACACTTTGGGTCCTCATCAAGTTACAGGATGATCACTAAGGGTCCTAATGTTGGTAGACAGTAATGTATTCTCATGCACAGTATGGATTCTCATGCAGTCGTACAGAAAACTTGCCATAATTCTGTGCAGAATTGCAGCAGTAGGAGCTCCAGTTGAAACCACAGAGAGCTGCAGATCTAGTCTAGCTGGGTGCTTAGAGGAACCGGTTAAAGTACGTAAATGATTTGGCAAGAACTGAGAGGATAACTTTGAACATAAGAAAAAGACAAAAATGACATGGGTGAGGCAGCAATGAATTCCTAACATAGTAGTGGAAAAAAAATTATGAAAAATAAGTTAGTTACATTATATAGACAGGTTTAACAGTGCTGTCTATGAATTTACAGTGCATAATGCAGAGCTCCAGAAACTGATGTGTCTAACCCAGAATCTCTACATGTTTTCCATATACTATGTTCAAGTCATTCTGGGACTTTTACATAATCTGCGATTATGTTGCAGTGTATGTTTTGTTCATTAAATAAATAAATAAATAAATAAATAAAACCAAGAGAAAAAAATCTATTAGTTTATCCTAACCAAAACAGACAAAACGCATCATAATCGCCACCTTACGTTTTTTGCAAAATATATTAAAAAATTTTTTGTTTGCATTTTTATCTTAACATGCTAAAATACCACTTTATTCTCACTGCATGTTGTATGTGTCTGTAGGTGTATGCGGACATGAACCTTTTGTTATTTGTAACATAAAATGTTTGACTCGTTGAAAATTACGAGCTTCTGAGCTGTTCGACACTTTGGTGCCATTCAAGTACGCTCACCTAATAATTATAATGTTTCTGACAGTTTCATTCATTGCAGGGTCTTTAGTGTTCCTGGGATAGGTTCCTGTCTCTCCTTTTTTAAATTTCTTTTATTTTGAGCCCAAAGTCAAAAAAGTATTTTCTAAAAATAAACTAGAATTGTGTTTGTAGGTACAAACACATATTACATATTAAAGATTAAATAGATAAGCAATAAGGATAATTTTTTCCTTTTTTTATGAAAGATAAATAAGCACACCTGTAGGTTTTATTTTAGTGTTATTATAGGAAATTAATTACTATACAATACCCTCATAGCAAAGTATAAATTTAACATAGTGATGTTGTAGCAGATTTAATCTGTCAAAGATGGAAATAAAATAGTTTACAGTGGTAATCTTCACCTCACACATTTTCATTCCTCCTTAGTTGTTTTATTCTCTGGAAGGCTTAAAAAATACAACTGCAATCATATCATGTGTTATCAAAAATGCAAAGGGTATGGCCAGAGGTTTTCTAAATACTTTCTCATTGTTATCAGTCACACATATAAAAACTGACAAGTAAAAACAGTTTATAGCTATAGCTTTAGGCTATAACTATAGCTATAGGCTGTTTATAGCTGCAATAATCTACATGAAAATAGGAATTAACCTGTTTTGTAGACATTCCACAACTTTGAATGGATGCATAATGGACAGATGTGCAGGTTTAGAAAGAACATTATTATTTTATAATACGCAGAATCATAGCACTCAGGAGCATTATGAATGGCAAAATAATGATTTTCTATTCAGAAAGCATATAAAGCATCACTGCATGGTTATACTAAAGACAAAAAGACAGAGACACATTTCGACCAAACATACATCGATTAGCCATAACTCTACGGCCACCTGCCTAATATTGAGTAGGATCAATTTTTTGCCACCACAACTGTAATGCACGGTTCTGACTCCCTTCTATTGGAACCAACATTAACCATTCCAGAAATTGAGTTGCAGTAGCTCTTCTATTGGATTAGTCATTATGGGCCTGTCTTCGCTCCCCATGACCCTGTCACTGGTTCACTGGTTTTCCATCCTTCTAATCATTTTGTTAGGTCCTGACCTGAAACATCCCATAAGAGTTGCAGTTTTGGCGTTGCTCTGACCAAGTTATCTAGCCATCACATTTTGTCCATTGTTAAAGTCACTCTAATCCTTATGCTTGCTTATGTTTTCTGCCCACAACACATCTACTTCAGGAAAAAAAAGTTTCACCTGCTGCCGAAAATATCCCACTTACTTACAGCCACCACTGCAACCAGATATTGTAACTGTACACACTGTGAGATGGGCCAAACTGCTACACAACTCCAAACCGGCAGCCTTTGTGGGATAGTCCCGGTCTGCAGTGGTCAGGACCTACAGTACCAATAGGGATTCAAGGAAGGAAAACCAGTAACAGGGGCAAGGCTTACTGATGCACATAGGTAGTAAAGGCTAGCCTGTATAGCCCGATCCATTAGAAAAGCTACTAGAGCTCAAATTGCTGCAAAGGGTAAAGCTGGGTTTGATAGAAAAGTATAACACACAGTGCACTCAAAATTAAGTGGGTGGTTACGTTATAGATTATCAGTGCAAACGTTTTTTTCTTTTTTTTTTGTTTTTTGCTGAATACTGCAGCAGGGTGGACAGGTTTGGTGAACACAGCTATACATTTTGTCATGTAATTACATGACAGGACAGCAGATCGGTCTCAGATGCTTAACGATGCCCTGGTTTCAGTCGAGTAAGAAAAAGCTTCCAGCGTCACGAGTGATGGATATACCGATCAAGTTACACACAAACATACACACACACAAACTTTATCCCTCCTTAACTTCTCGCATTCAGCACACAACTTTCACTTTTGTTCATCACCAAACCCGTTGCATACAACTTCAAGGATAAGGTCATATTTGAAAAAAATATGTTCCTTTTTTTGTTTGAAAAAGTATTTCATAATGTTTTCTAAATATAAATAAAAATTGCAGCGACAGAAATACAACCTTGACTTTAACAAAAACATAAATGGGAGACGAGGACACAAACTAACATGAATCCCCCCAACCCCCCCCCCAAAAAAAAGAATCAGAGACACACATATAAACACACACATACACATGTATACACACAAAGAACAATACACTTTAACTTTTAAAAATACAGTTCACTTATGACTACACTTATGTTAAATATGTACTGTATGAGCCTTATGATACATTTGTATTAGTCTCCACCCACATATTCCTGCCCCATGGTTCCCCTACCAGGGAACAGAGAAACATTGGCCCAGACACTGTCAATTTTGCTCCATGGATGGCTGTGGCCGTAAACTTTTAATCTCATCACATGTTTATTGAGATGATCGGAATTATTGTCCAATTACCACAAACCGGATTCAGAGCACACTAAAAAACTGTTTCTAATGAAACTGAGGATAAAAGTGTAAATATGTACAGTTTAGTATTTAGAGCTTTTAATCAGTGTTGCAGAAAACAAAGCACTTGCTTTATATGTCTATATTGTTGTAGTGTGTTTAATTAAACAGTACGTTTCACTTAAAGTAGATTTAGTCGGTCGAGTCAATCAAGTCAGTAGTTTTCCTTACTTATAACTTACTTTTACACTGAAGCTATGAGGCTAACCCGGGAAGTACTTGAAGCTTACAGCCGATAGGTGAAGGCATACAATGACTATTTAAAAGCTTACGGTCGATAGCTGGAGGCTTATAGTCTCTATCTGAAAGTTTGCTGTTGCTAGTTGAAGGCCCATAGTCCATATGTGAAGGTTGCTGCCGCTAGTTAAAGGTCTACAGTCACTAATTGAAATCTTACAGTCACTAGATTAAGGCTTATAATCTACTGAAGAATTACCGTCACTAGTTGAAGTCTCTATGTGAAGGTCTGCATTCGCTAGTTAAAGGCTTATAGTCTCTATCTGTAGGTCAGGAATCGCTAGTTCAATATGAAAAAAACTTACCTATAAGCCATTAGTCTCTATCTGAAGGTGTACAGTTGCTAGGTGAATGCTTGGAGCTGCTGGTTTAAGGCTTATATTCAAATCTAAAGGTTTACAGTCGCTAGTTGAGAGCTTATAGTTTCTAGCTGGTGCAAGTAGAAGGTTTTTATAGCTGTTACTTTGAAGCTTACAGTCGCTATAGATAAAAGCTTATGGTTTCTGGTTAATGACTGCAAGTCACCTTTAGGATCTACAAAACCCTGTTTCTAAACCCTGAGCAAGTGCCTGACGCGTAGAAATCTGATCAGAAATGTGCTTAAATAAATATTCTAATTTCATTAACAAATTGTGACTGAGCAAGCTTTACAACAGCACAAATTCGTCCATGCTGCTCCGCTTACTCCTTCGTCTTCCTTGGTCTCTGGGGAGGACAGGTACTCCTGGGTCAAAGGTCAACTCCAGCTGTTCATGCTGGTCCTGCCCACTGCCCTCCACGAAGGTGAAGATGGGATACGTGTCTGTGGATGAGGTCAGAGTCTAGAGGAGGATAAAGAATGAAGAAGAATTTTTTTTTAGAAAGTATGTAAGCAGTCAGACAAAATGATAAAATAATGTACAAATTGCAACATTTCCAAATAATAAAATACATTAATAAAACTAAATAGCTATACAAAATAGCAAATTAAAGAATAAGAAACACTAATTTCCTAATTTCCCTTATGACACCGCCCTTTTTTTCAAAAAGTTACTTAATTAAATGTGCATGTGATTCTGTGTGTATGTACTTCCATAGTTACCGTGGTGACTTCGGAGCGGAGCGTGTCGAAATCCCTCTTGCTCTTAGCATAAAATCCCAGAGTGCAGCTTGGGTCCATGCGGTGAAACGGCAGCTTCCTCGCCGTCTTACAGTGAAACGACTGCAAACATATAGCACCATACAGTATACTGTAACCATAACAATGGTAGCTGGTATCACTAACTAACTAGTCCTGCTTCCTCTCTGGATTAGGTTAATTTTCATAGCAATGCAGATAAAAAGATTAGTTGGTGTAACTCCTGTGATGATGCAGTTCTTTGATTTTAGTGTAGATTTGAGGACAGAAAATTAAGAGGCTGTGAGTTATCTTGTGCTGCAACAATCAAAGTCGAGTGCCACTTCATATTCAAGAACACGTTTGGAGAATGCACATGCTGTTATTTTTTTTCTGCTTGTTTTACAACCTAATTTTTATTTAACTTTCAAAGTTCAAAGTTCTACTGTAAGCATCCACCAAATAGACATAGGAGTAAAAAAAATAATATATATATATATATATATATATATATATATATATATATATATATATATATACACACACACACACACACACACACACACACACACACAGGTCTTTCTAAAAAAATTAGCATATTGTGAAAAAGTTCATTATTTTTTGTAATGTACTGATAAACATTAGACTTTCATATATTTCAGATTCATTACATACAACTGAAGTAGTTCAAGCCTTTTAATTATTTTAATATTGATGATTTTGTCATACAGCTCAGGAAAACCCAAAATTCTTAGCTCAAAAAATTAGCATATCATGAAAAGGTTCTCTAAACGAGCTATTAACCTAATCATCTGAATCAACTAATTAACTCTAAACACCTGCAAAAGATTCCTGAGGCTGCACAACGAGAAGAGGTGACCAGACCCTGAGGAAGATTGTGGAGAAGGACCGATTCCAGACCTTGGGGGACCTGCGGAAGCAGTGGACTGAGTCTGGAGTAGAAACATCCAGAGCCACCGTGTACAGGCGTGTGCAGGAAATGGGCTACAGGTGCCGCATTCCCCAGGTCAAGCCACTTTTGAACCAGGAACAGCGGCAGAAGCGCCTGACCTGGGCTACAGAGAAGCAGCACTGGACTGTTGCTCAGTGGTCCAAAGGACTTTTTTCGGATGAAAGCAAATTTTGCATGTCATTCGTTTGGAGGAAGACTGGGGAGAGGGAAATGCCAAAATGCCTGAAGTCCAGTGTCAAGTACCCAAATTCAAAAATTCAAATTTTATTTGTCACATACACAAACATACACAGTACGAAATGTAGTGAAATGCATTATACGACTGCCATTGACCCTAAAAGAGAGTTAAATTTTACAAATAAGAAATAAATATGAATAAAAGAAATACGATAGAAATTAAATTAAAAAATTAAATTAAACTAGGAAAAATAGAACTAAAAATAAAAATAGAAATGTGCTAGGAAAAAAAAATAGAACTAGAAATAAAAATAGAAATATGATGTACAAAATAGAAATATACTGTGCAAATTGAAATATACTGTACGGTGTGTGCAAATATGCATAGAGCAAAGTGTCTTAGTGCAGAGGTTATTAAAGTGTCTTTGTGCACTGGTCCAGGATGTAAACGTAAAACTGTAAAATGTAGTGTAGTTGTGAAGGTAGGTGTGCAAGGTTATTAAAGTGTCTTTGTGCAATGGTCCAGGATGTAACGTACGACATGTAGTGTATATATGAAGGAAGGTGAGCGTGTAATTGTCCATAGTGTTCATGGATGTAAGAAGATTGATAGATTTGACCAATTATGAAAATATTGTGTAGTTCTGCATAGTGGTGTGGTTGTGGTTGAGAGACCTTATCGCCTGCGGGAAGAAGCTCCTCCTCAGTCTCTCTGTGTTGGCCTTCAAGGAGCGGAATCGCTTCCCAGACCGCAACAGAGTAAACAGTCCGTTATTTGGGTGGCTGAGGTCCTTCACGATCTTCCTGGCCTTGGTCACAAGTCACACTACCCACAGTCAGTGATGGTCTGGGGTGCCATGTCAGCTGCTGGTGTTGGTCCACTGTGTTTTATCAAGGGCAGGGTCAATGCAGCTAGCTATCAGGAGATTTTAGAGCACTTCATGCTTCCATCTGCTGAAAAGCTTTATGGAGATGAAGATTTCATTTTTCAGCACGACCTGGCACCTGCTCACAGTGCCAAAACCACTGGTAAATGGTTTACTGACCATGGTATTACTGTGCTCAATTGGCCTGCCAACTCTCCTGACCTGAACCTATAGAGAATCTGTGGGATATTGTAAAGAGAAAGTTGAGAGACGCAAGACCCAACACTCGGAATAAGCTTAAGGCCGCTATCGAAGCATCCTGGGCCTCCATAACACCTCAGCAGTGCCACAGGCTGATTGCCTCCATGCCACGCCGCATTGAAGCAGTCATTTCTGCAAAAGGATTCCCGACCAAGTATTGAGTGCATAACTGAACATAATTATTTAAAGGTTGACTTTTTTTGTGTTAAAAACACTTCTTTTATTGGTCGGATGAAATATGCTAATTTTTTGAGATAGGAATTTTGGTTTTTTTATGAGCTGTATGCCAAAATCATCAATATTAAAACAATTAAAAGGCTTGAACTACCTCAGTTGTGTGTAATGAATCTGAAATATATGAAAGTCTAATGTTTATCAGTACATTACAGAAAATAATGAACTTTATCACAATATGCTAATTTTTTGAGAAGGACCTGTATATATATATATATATATATATATATATATATATATATATATATATATACACACACACTCACCTAAAGGAATTTTAGGAACACCACACTAATACGGTGTTTGACCCCCTTTCGCCTTCAGAACTGCCATTCTACGTGGCATTGATTCAACAAGGTGCTGAAAGCATTTTTTAGATATTGTTGGCCAATATTGATAGGATAGCATCTTGCAGGAGATTTGTGGGATGCACATCCAAGGCACGAAGCTCCCATTCCACCACATCCCAAAGATGCTCTATTGGGTTGAGATCTGGTGACTGTGGGGGCCATTTTAGTACAGTGAACTTATTGTCATGTTCAAGAAACCAATTTGAAATGATTCAAGCTTTGTGACATGGTGCATTATCCTGCTGGAAGTAGCCATCAGAAGATGGGTACATGGTTATCATAAAGGGATGGACATGGTCAGGAAAAAAAGCTTAGGTAGCCCGTGGCATTTAAACGATGCCCAATTGGCACTAAGGGGCCTAAAGTGTGCCAAGAAAACATCCCCCACACCATTACACCACCACCACTACCAGCCTGCACAGTGGTAACAAGGCATGATGGATCCATGTTCTCATTCTGTTTACGTAGATTCTGCAAATTCTGACTCTACCATTTGAATGTCTTAACAGAAATCAAGACTCATCAGACCAGGCAACATTTTTCCAGTCTAAAACTGTCTAATTTTGGTGAGCTCGTGCAAATTGTAGCCTCTTTTTTCTATTTGTAGTGGAGATGAGTAGTACCCGGTGGGGTCTTCTGCTGTTGTAGCCCATACGCCTCAAGGTTGTGCGTGTTGTGGCTTCACAAATGCTTTGCTGCATACCTCGTTTGTAACGAGTGGTTATTTCAGTCAAAGTTGCTCTTCTATCAGCTTGAATCAGTCGGTCCATTCTCCTCTGACCTCTAGCATCAACAAGGCATTTTCGCCCACAGAACTGCCACATACTGGATGTTTTTTCCCTTTTCACACCATTCTTTGTAAACACTAGAAATGGTTGTGTGTGAAAATTCCATTAACTGAGCAGATTGTGAAATACTCAGACCGGCCCATCTGGCACCAACAACCATGCCACGCTCAAAATTGCTTACATCATCTTTCTTTCCCATTCTGACATTCAGTTTGGAGTTCAGGAGATTGTCTTGACCAGGACCACACCCCTAAAT
Organism: Clarias gariepinus; assembly: GCF_024256425.1. Classification (NCBI taxonomy): domain Eukaryota; kingdom Metazoa; phylum Chordata; class Actinopteri; order Siluriformes; family Clariidae; genus Clarias; species Clarias gariepinus. The sequence goes on from NC_071127.1 coordinate 5,129,036, forward strand.
GCATTGAAGCAACTGCCATGTGATTGGTTGATTAGATAATTGCATTAATGAGACATTGAACAGGTGTTCCTAATATTCTTTTAGGTGAGTGTATATAATATATATATACATACATACAACAAAACATTTATGACATACAACAAAATATTTATGACATTTGTTCGAATGTGTGATAGTATATTTGGGGCAGCAATGCTAGACAAGGTGTAAAGTAGACAAGCAAGAACCTTACGACTAAAATATAAAGCCATTTATACTTACACAAATGTATATACACAATCGTACAGTATGATGGAGATAGATCAGTAAAGAAAGGACGCCTGTCCAGGACAGTATCCAAAATCGTATTTTTGTGCTCAATTAAGGTATCATCATGGCTGATCATCATCACAACACGAGGATGCAGCTAAAGTGTGCTGAAGCCATGCATCATTAACCATCACAACAGCACAACATTGAGTGTGATACTCCACAAACACCATTTACTATCACCAAATTATGATTTTTTTTTCTTTATTTAACCAGTAATTTTGCTCCACCAACACATATCCTTCCTTGTCTGGCAAAACTAATAACCGCAACTGGCAATTACAATAATTGTCAGTCACTAACTGTTGCTAACAGGGGTGAAAGTAGGTTTAAATTCTTACTGGTACTACATAGCCAAAAGGTGAGGAGAATAAACCATGGAAGTCGTGGATAGTCCTGTAAATCATTTAACCTTCCCCTTACAATCCCACATATTCCGCTTCAGAATATCAGCTCCATTAACTTACGGGTTCTGGGTTAAAATCCCAAATCCCAAATAAAATCTAGTGCGCTATGTAGGGTGTCCACACACCAAGTAGTGCCCTTGATCTGGGGTTAGAAAGGGATTTGGGATTCAAGCTTGTGTTAGAAGATAGTTAGCATTTTGGAAGGCAGCTGCTCTCTCCTCAGTACTGCGGACCGTACAGATCTACATTCACCCATTATTAGTGTAATTAACCACTGTGATGTGGAGAGATACATATAGGTAATGAACCCAGTAATGTTACTGTCTATTATCACCACTCATGGAATTCCTCTCATTCATATAGATTGCTTAGTCTAAACTAGTGGTCACTAAACTTTTTTCCTGCGGCTAAGATGAAATGATGACGAGACGTCACGGATATCAATGAACAGCGACACTGACGAAATCAGCATGCAATATTGCTGATGGGACGAGACTAAAATGTGGTTTAAAAAAATAAAAACTAATAAAACATGTCTTTATTTTCATCATAACTTAATTTTCGTCACAATCCGCTGCAATACAGTGTTTATTCATTATGCCACGAGCAGCAGTGTTTCCCAGGTCACGGTGTGCGCAGTGATGGGATGATACAAGCTCAGTCTCCTTTAACTCTTTGCCATCACAGCAGTATTACTCGAGACAAAGAGAAGAGATGATATTTGGGCCCATTTTTATGAGGCAGCGTACACAGCTTGAATCAAACTTGATTCATGCAAACACACATGAAACACTGGCATAATACTTACGGGTTCCTCTGACTAAAACTAGAGTTTTAATCGACTAAAACTTGACTAAACAAAAATAGGATAAGATTGACTGAATATGATAAAAACTAACAGGGACATTTTTCCCGGGACTAAGACTACAGTTGATAATAGCTGCAAAAATTAACACTAGTCTGAACTAACTTTCGTTAAGATCCAGAGATTTACGAGTCATGTATGTTTTTGCCAAACAAGCAAAGGTTTTGCGTTGGTTCACACGGAACAAAAACACTATTGTTTTTCTTTTATTTATTATTTCCTTCCTTCCATTTTTTAAGGACTCTGTACAGACCTATTAAATGTTTTGGATTCAGAATGTCTTGTTCCATACCTCTAAGGGGAAGTTGGGCTGAGAGACATCTACAGCAGCCTGACAGAAATGAGGATCCAAATACAGCAGCTGATCATCTGCTTAAAGCGGAAAAAAACATGCACTTTGACATCAGATTTTCATGATCATGTAACCATTATGAATGTCCAGATTTTCCCCCACAATAAGACACTCTGGGCTATAAACCCTCAGCCCCAGACTAAACTTTAAATGAAATAGAAACAAGCTCAACATGGCATAGCTTTCAATTCAGCGCCCTCTGCTGGTGGAGTCCATGGTTGGCTTCCCTGAGCATTGCTGAAGTTCAGCATTGATGTCTTGATTGTAATGTTTCTGTCAATTCTTCATGACTTATGTCTTGATAATAATAATAATTAAAAACATGCATCAGCTAATTTTAAAAAACATGTTTTTCTCACTCACCCTGAAACCCAACAAAGTACAGTGAGTGCTTCGGCTTTCCTCCGATTATTCCCACACAGCACTTCAGCTGAAGCAGCCTCTTAAGGATTGAGCAAAGAAAACATCAACAGGACTGTGTGTAAGTATGTGTGAGCATGGGTGAGCGTGGGTGAAAATGTGCGAGAGTGTCCATACCTTCACATATGGGATATACGCAGGGTTAAGCGTATCTCCGCCCAGTCTCACAGGCACCAGGATAATCACGGAGCGAAATCTCACCATAAGCTCGTCCTGATGTTTCTTGCATACCCTCATCACATCGGTCACATACACTACACGCACAAAGACACTTTTTCTCTCTTGAGTTCTTAGAAGTGGCTTTAAATAAAACTTGATATAAAAACTGTTTATGTCTACTGAAGAGGGGTGGTGGTAGGGAGATAGATAGACAGATAGAGTTAGTTAGTTAAACTCACCAGTGCAGTCTTGAGCGACATACACAGCCAGGTCACTGACTTCAGATGACTCTACTGCCTTCCTGTAACCATACACACACAACCCTTATAGCAGGACGCATTATAAAATAAGGCAAAAAATGTCCCTTGTTGCCGTCGTGTCTTACCGCAGCATGTGAGCGGCAACAGAGGGCCCGTACCAGTCACCCGCTCGTTGCCCTGAAGACTGCCCCAACTCAACGAGCCGATGCAGGCCAAACGGAGCGGACGGCGTGTCCCCAAACCACGCAACCAGACGACGGTGTCCAATCTCCTGCCCATGCTCAACCTCATCCAGTATGGCACCCTCACTCCGCCTCCTCTGACCCCCCTTCTGGCTCCGTCCCAAACCCAGCACAAGGGGTCGAGAGGTTCTGAGCTCCAAGTCGTCTCTGGTCTTTTGCTGAGTTCCAGGCCATATCCAGTCTGAGAGTAGAAGAGCATGTGCACAATAAGTGCGAGTGTGTGAAAAAATGTTTCAAAGAGCATGTGTGTACCTGAAGGCATCGTGTGTAGCACTAGTGCTTGTGCAAGCAGCATCTGGGCAGAGCGTAACGTGCAGCCCCATCCACTGTCTGAGGTCAGAGATGATCCGTGCAATGAGGAGAAGCCTCTCCTGTAGGTCATCCAGAACAGAGACGAGAACACACACCGGAACAGCTGCCTCTCATCTAACACAAACACACACACACACAATTTTTAAAGGTGTTCTATGTATGTGTATGTAGATGTTTGTTTGTAGATGTGTATGTGTGAGACACACCTTCATGACCAAGGTGGTATGTGTGACCCAGCATACACACAGAAGAGTTTTTACTCAGACGAGGTTTAGTTTTCAGAGTCCAGCCTGAAATATACATAGCTCAGTAAAACACACACACACCATGTTCAAACCATAGGACAGGTTGACACACACCTCCGTACTTCACACTGTTCCATGCTGACACAAGTCTGCTCTTCAGCCTGGGTTTGTCCTTCACTGCCTCTGAGGAGTTTGTGAGCTCTGATGAGTGTGGGTAGTTCGAGGGTCCGGGGTGAGGCACAAATTCAAATGACTCCAGGTCTTCTGTGGAGTTAACTTCATCAGAGGTCACAGAGGTCATCATGTTGCGTTGCTGGAACTGTTCACCATGGCAATCTGAGAACCTGTATCCAACCAGATAAAAAAATAAAAAACATGCATTTTTCGGCTGCTCCAGGTGAGGGGCCACCACAGAGAACCATCCTATCCACAAACAACTTTGGCACAGGTTTTAGGCCGGATGCCCTCCCTGATGAAACCCTCCCATTTTATCCGGGCATGGGGCTGGCACTGCATCCACTGTGTTGAGTACTCCAGCCACTGGATGCACTGCCGGTCCCAAGAAACAAAATAATAAGAAACAAAGAGATTATTTTTAACCTACTTTCCTTTGAAAATGTCACAACAGTTATAGCACTAGTAGTCACGGTCATATTGATTTCATTCTATACATGTTATATTTTGCAATCTGACCACATACAGTAAGCATATGAGCGACATCTGGTTAACCGGATCACAATGGAAAAGAGGTGGTTTAACCATCTTGTGTTATACATAGTAGATTATATCAATCTTTATTGTGTTTAAAATAAAAAAATATATATTCTTCTAGTTTATGCATGCAAAACTAAACAGAAGCTTAGGCTTCAAAAAAATATGAGAATATTAGCAGTGTCCCAAACAAACAGGTGTTATATGTGGTAATAATTTTAAAATATATACAATAATTTAATGTATTTTATGTTTAATACTGGCAGAAACGTTAACCAAACCAACACCTAAACAGACATTAATCAATGTAGTGATTGATGGCTCACCTGGCTTACAGAATGATTAGAATGTTTACAACTGTACACAACTTCTAATGCTGAAGAATAAAACAAACACAGTAAGGAGGTTTAACTTTCCGGTCAAGTCATCCAACTTCCTGTAGACAGGATGCACGCCCCAACAGCCAAATATCAGATATACTATTAGACTTTACACTTACCGTGAATATATTCGCATTATAAAACATTGTTTTTTTTAATGATTCTTTAGGGATTATGATTCCCGCTTCATAACAGACGCTAAAACTTTATGATATACCTTCTAGTTCCTGTTTACTCCGCTCTTCACCTGGCAACGCAGGACGTATCGCGCAGCTGATTGGCTGAGACTGGACACGTCACAGGCAAGGAAGCCAATCAGAGACGCTCAAATGGAGGTTAAAGCCGGAAATAAAATCTGGTTCTCATAATAATAATAATACATATCTAAAAAGTGTTATTAGGTTCAGCTTTCAAGATGTAAATTTTAAATAAAAAGATGTATGCACTAATAAATAAAGAAATAAATGCATAACAACTTTTAGTTGTAACCCCAAAATTTCGTTAGTATACAAATGTAATTCATTATTGCAATTAAATAATTTAAACTACATTAATACAGTGTGTAAAATATGATGTAAATATATAAATATGAAACTTTTGTAAAATATATTGTAAGTGTAGAAAATAAAACTTTCTGTAAAATAAAATATTAAATATTAACTTTCTGTACGATTTTTTTTTTTAAACCGCCTCTTAGTGTCTAAGCTGTGATTGGTGGATCGCCATGTCAATCAACTGTGGCGCGCTAACGTTGACACGCGCCTCAGATCTCCATGTCAATAACTAGCTGAGTGAGGAATCAGTCAGTTTGAGCGCTAAGGCGATTTTTAATGGCTGTGTTTTTAAAAAGATTAATGTTCCAGCTGTCGAAAGAACGAGGTAAGTGATGAGGTAAGAAATGTGAATAAAACCAGTGGTAATGTTAGTATTAAATCTGGTTAACAAGGTAAGTGTGTGCTGACAGACACAGTAGCTAGGTTAAGGAGCTAAGTTAGCTAACGTTAGCTGTGTATAAAGCTAATTGTAAAAGGAGCAGAGCGTTTTATGCATTAAAACAAGAAAGTGTGTTAAACCAGCCTGATGTGCTGCACAAAACCACAGAGAAAAAAAAAAAAAAGTGTGAAAGGAGAATGTCAAATCATGAACCACAACAGTAGTCACTTTAATTCTTCTTTTTTTATTCTTATTACTGCAGTTTAGCCTCTTATTTTGCATTGCTTCACAACATTGCCTGAGAAACAAATGGAGAAAATGTAGGCAATAAATAAACAATAAAAAAAATCAAGCATTCAATGATAGAAATGCAAAAAACAAAATAAAATAAAATAAAAGAAATGTGTAAAGGAAGAGTCCATTGATCTATGTACATGATCTGAACATGATCAGGATAATCAAGATATAGTGAAATAATATTAATAATATAAAAAAAGTAAAAAATCATAAAACCCAAAAGCGAACAAATAAAACCTGGCATACAGGCGTCCAAGAATTTTGTCCAGCAGGTGTCAGTGTTAAGCAGAAACATTTCTAGAAGCACGAGATGTGATGCACAACCATCATTTATTGCCCCACAATAGTCAACAACCTGTGGTCAGTTTGGTAAAAAAAAAAAAATCATGAATCCACTCATCTTAACATCTGTCACCATTTTAGTATTTAACTGTACAGTGCATATTAGTCAAGGAAACACATTTACAACTCCTAAAACATGTGCGCACACACACACACAGTGCCTTGTCACTTGGTCACTTTCTCTTGGACACCTTCTAAATCTATTAGATAAATAAAGTGCGCTCTTTACAGTGATTTTTTATTCTGAAACAACAAAGTGGAAAATGATGTACAATGCCTACATGAAGCTAGACACCGAGACAATCAAATAGTTCTCACACACACACACACATCATCATCATCAACAACATCTACAGAACAGAGCAGAACATACAGTACCTAAGAAACATCTTTGTGATGTAGAAGTCTACAGAAATAAAACCGTGAGTGGATGCGGTGTACATGTGTTAGCCTTACATATACAGACATATTTAGGTGTTTACCTTGTACATATCTGAAGAATTGTTTTTTTATTGTTTGAAAAGTGTTTCATTTAGAGAGAGTTTATTAAATGTGTCACACTCAATTCTACAGTTTTTTTTTTTATATATTTTATAAAATTAATATTGTAACCCATTTAGAATGAACAAGTGGACAAAGTGATATTGAGAAATGAAATACTATGTTATCAGCTTTATATCACCCTTTACATCACCCTATCATATCTTTAGCATCATTCCTATATGTACACAGCACAGCTTGGACAAATCGTACAAACTGTTCTTATTTGAGATCTTAACCTTTTTTTTTCTTTGCCATAACTCCTATAAGCCTTCTATAAGTTAAATTTAAACAATATACAAACACAAGACAAGTTTATATATTTTACAGTTTTTTTTAATTATTAATTAATTATTGTTTTTGAAGGGGAACAAGCCAGAGGAGGTATGTTTCTCCTGAGGTTTGGGCTAATGTCTAGGATAAAAGGAAGCAAATACGAGGCTAGCCAACTCTGATGTAAAAGCCCTGTCCACTAGAGGGCAGGTTAAAGCTGGACCACTGAAACTGCATGCGATCATGTCGTGTCATTTTTCATAGCCAGGTTAACGGTGAAAATGAGGGAGGTGACAAGGTTTTGATATTGTATACTAACGCTGATATAAACTTTAAACATTACAAACCGCAAACTGTTAAACATCCACAAACGGTGATAGCACAACGCAACATGGAGACACATTACAGCATTGTTTATCTAGTGACATGATGGAACATTCTGCATGTCAGCTAAGAAGCAGAGCGATACTCAGTGTAAACAAGCAAATCTCATCATTATTTGCCACTTACTAACTGTCTGAAATCACATCTACATACACACACAAAGTATAAAATGTAGTCAAGTAAGAAATATTAAAGAAAAAGATGTCCAAACAATATGTGTTCAAATACACACAAAGCTCTAATTGCATATGTAGAAAGAGATTAACACGCACTCAAGTTCCTAAATTCTTCAATATCTTTAAGTTTACATTGTTCTATCATTTCCTCTCCACATTGGTTGTTTAAAGCCCCAGAGAATCACAATCTGCAATTTTAAGTAAGGCAAAGTAATCAGTGCCAGGGATGGTGTGATGGTACAACTACTTGTGATTGAGCTGTTACTATAGAAACACTAATGTTTCTTTAAAAAAAGATATTGTGTTGTAGAAAATGAATCACAATTTTGACTTCAACAGCACTGTGGTATAAAAAGAGGTTCATGTTGGTCATATCAGTGAGTGATGTGAAGTGGACGGAGCTAATCTCACTAAGGCTGATATCGGATGTCCTGCCACACTGATTTCATTCTAAAAATGTGTCCATACTTAAACTGTCTAAATTTTGACCAACCAATAAATAAAAGCTAGCCGTTGAAAGAGAGAGAGAGAGAGAGTCTAAGGTAATTTTAGCCATTAGAGAAAGAATGCTAACCATAGAGAGGGAAAACTACCTTAGACAGCTAATCTGTGAGACAGAGCTTAGAGAAAGAAAGCTAGCCTAGTGAGTGAAAGCTAACTTTATAAACAGAAAGCTCATGCATTAAATTAGGTATTCTGCCGTAATGCCAATTTTATCATTGGTAATTTGAATGGTCTTAATTCATGGGAGTTTTAAGCAGTTATAAAAGGGGTTATCAATCAAGGGTGCTTGTTAGAATGTTAGCCCATGTCCACCGGAACATGAGTTTCAATAGAACACTTAAACTGGGAATACACTACACAACTTTAGACAGGATTTTTTACAGGATTCAAAATCCTGCCGAATACTACCTGGTCTGCACCAGTTAGCACAATTTGCGGCCAGTTGGCGTGAGAAGTTGGCACAGAAATCTGTAAGCGTGTGAGGGTTACAGACAAGAATTGGCAAGTTTGAGGGAATAACAGACTGAGAACAGACTCTTTCTGAAATGAGTCGTAGTATATCAAGTATATCAAAATCTCCCCTCACCTACACAGTCGTAGTTGATAAAGTAGAAACGCACAAGAGAACGTTGCTGTTGAGAATTTTTATTTAGTAAAATAATTTAATATTAGGTATGGTGTGAAAGTTAACTTCCTGTTTTTTTTTCTCGTTGTGTTTTCTTGGGGCTCACAAACCAAATAAATGCATACTGTCTGTTGTATCGGAGGGTGGAAGTATGCAAGTGTACCCAAGAGTGGGGCATAATAATAACCTAAATGCTGTCTAGTTGGGAAGTGGCAAATAAATTGTGCCTCTTGTGAAAGTTCCATAACTCCATAATCTCGCATACATGTTTATTTTTTTTCCTCTTTCTCTTTTACTTAAAACTTTAATCTTTCTCTACTAAGAGTTGTGAAGGTTTGGTGCGTTCATTTAGAGTGGTAAGTGTTGTCTATGATCACCCGCAGTGTAGAAGCGTAGCCACCGTTTTTGAGTCTGTATTTAAAAAAAAAAAATCAAGATCTTTTAGGATTATAAAAGTTGTGTAGTTATTCCCCAGCTGTGGTGTTGCACTCCACATTCTCTGGGACTGTAAACACTTAATTTACGCCTCACACACTTCCTCGGGTTTGTCGAAGGGGTTGTCACAAAAACAGATCAGTTTCAAGCTCGGACTGTTGCAGGACCAATCAGATGTGTACGATTGTATGTGCTCAAATAAAGCATTGCGTTCATTCCATTTTATTAGCAAACCTTAGATTTTGCATTTTGCATCTTCAAGTATGCTGACATAATTTATTTGCCATTTTGCTATAGAAAAGATAATTGACAGGTTCTGCCACCTATCACAGATGAGAGCATTTAATATGACATCACTGACATGCTGTTGCTATAGAGACCGGGCAGTTATGACAATCGCATTTGTACAATGTTCACTAGCATCAGGTCTTTGCGTAGTATTTATTTAATTTTTTAAAATAATATTTTCTGTATGAATTGTCTTTTCACGATATTTAACATGCAGCTACACAGACAGCGCTTCTTTTTTTTTTTTTTTGCTTTTTTATGTGTACAATATTTTGGTGTTAAATTGCCATTAAAGCTGCAGTATATAACTTTTACTTCAATAAATATAGTTTCAATATTGCATATTTTACCATTTAGCTACATTTGCTGGCTAACTAACGATTTTTAAATGATCATGTATTTAAATTTGTGACTGGCTGTTTAAATCTTGCTTCAGATCCACCCATTATTGAACTTGGCAAAATCAGAATGTGGCACTGAAAAAGCTTAAACGTTAAATTTGAGTTTTGGACTCAAATTGGTCAAAATTCCCAAAATTCATTTCTCAAAAATTCCTCAAAATTCATTCCTCAAAAATTTCTCAAAATTTATCATGGCTCAACACCACAACCCTGGGCACTACTTTAATACTACTTAAATGTAAACAGGTATGGTACTCACTACTCCCAATGTTTTAAATTGTTCTCTGAATCCTTAAAAGTTACATACTACAGCTTTTAAAACTGTCTATACACATACACGCATCTAAGGACAACTGATTGAGAGCACCTTTTTTAAAATTTTGGATACATGTTAATTTGGTGGTTGTGGAAGTATTAGGTCATCGCTAAAGTGTCACTTACAACACATCTCCCTCAGACGTTACGAACAGGAAGTTCAGGAATGCTTGTTAGAGCTCTTTGACTTGGAGGATCCTGGGCCAGGCCATGTTCCGGTAGCTATGCGCCAGGCCCCAGACGAAGCCTCAGATTTTCCCAGCGTACCGGAGCGCTTGTCCTCGCTTGTTTTGGTGCTTGAGTCCTTTCCCTTCCCCCCGTCCTGTGATCCCAGTTTCATGGGCCCAAGCACAGTTTTTGCCACACTGGTGAGCTGAGTGACAAAGCTCGAGCGGTCACCAGGGGAGACAATTCGGGATTTGCCGGTGCTGGGAGATGGAGTAGAGGGAGAAGGGGAAGCTGGGCTTTCCTCCAAAACCTCCAAGTGAGAGCGCTCATCTCGGAGGGTGCGGATAGACCCGGAATGGACTGAACTCTTCTGTTGTTTGGATTTTAATTGAAGCACTCCTGTTTCTGTCATTGGAGGTGGTGATGCTTTAGCCTTGCACTCGCTGCTTCCACTTCTTACTTCCATTCTAATCTCTACAGTTTGGGGAATTTTCACAGGCTTTCCAGGTTCCGCCAGCCCAGATTTAGCTTTTGAGTCATTCTCCCATGCTGCTTTTCCTTTCTCTCGCTCTTTTCCACCCTCACCATGCCAATCTGGTGTTTTCGGCACAATGGTTCCTATGCTCAGTAATGGAATCTTTCCTCCAGGTTTTTCTTTCACTTCAGGGATTGAATCCTGCATGATGGTGGTCTTTTGTGCAAATTTATCTTGCTTTGCAGGTTCACAGATTGCTGTATTTATGGCTTTGATAGAATCATGGGTTTTGGAAGAACCTGTTGCCCCTGTTCCTTCAGACGATTTGTCCTTTTTGTGTAGTTTTAAGTCAGGGACAGAAGGAGAGTCCGGCTTATTTGTCATTTGGAGTGTGTCTGCAAGCGCGTTTTCACCTTCAATCTCCTGCAGGCTTTGCAGCATGCGGTATTCCTCCACACCATGTTTTCTCAGGCCACCTTTTTTCTCTGCCGATGATGGAAAGGAGGCAAATGATTGTGGAGAGGGCGGAGCCGGCTTCTCTGTGGACTGCACCCGTGTGAGAAGAGGTGAGCGGGGCCGTGTTATTGGTGGCGAGGAGTGCAGCTTGGCAGGGAAAGTAGGTGTGGTGCTGGGTGTGTTCGGCGAGGGAGTGTGTGCCAGTGGGGACAAAGGGACGCTCCCGGCTGATTTACATCGAGATGAGCGAAATTGGCGCTGCAGTTTAGGGGACAGGCCGTGTAGAGAACTTGGGCGCATGTGATGAGATGTTGCTGGAGAGTTTGGTGTAGAGGATGCTGGAGAGCTGCTCTGGGATGACATGCCTAAGGACACAAAGAGAAAGGGATACAAGGGGGGGGGGGGGGTTGGTTAACGACAGGTTAGTGTCAGGTTAATAGCCAGGTTTATATAAGGAGAATGTATCTAGTTAATGTGTTAATAGGAATAATTAATAGTATATGCTATGGAATTGATACTAGGAAATAATATAGCTAGATTAAATTAATTAAACGTTTTACATGTATTCTTATTTAGATGTTTTTATTGCAACAGACTGACATTTCAGCTGAGGAGATGTTTTCAAAATAAAAAAAATAATATTAAGTTCAAAGTTTTTATATTATAATGGATTATACATTTTATATTGATATAATTAGATAATATGTGGGTTAATAATATATCCTTTACAAACACTGGGTTAACAGTCTGGGAAATATTGGTGTTGATGTTAATACTGTAGTACCGTGGTGGCTAAAAGTAGACAAAAGTGAAATAAATAAATAAAGTTAATAAAATAAAGTTTTAATGACCCCTTTTTTTGAAAATAAAGACAAGATCTTAAGAATAATTTGTCATTGTACACAATAAAATTGTTATACAACAATAAATATTTAGTATGAAATTATTTCTTCTTTAAAATCTGGCATAGGGTCAAAAAAACCTTCTAAGTACTCTGGTGTCACTCGTTCAATCCATGCCTGCTTGATCAGTTCCTTAAGATCGTGTACAGAAATTTGCCACAGAAGGTCACAATTTACTTGAGAATAGTTTTAGCTATTTTAACGCAGAGGTGAACATCCTTACATCAGGAATTTAAAGTTCTGTCACATATTCGTCCAGCCATTACCTAAACCACCAGCTGTAATTGGAACAACTCTTCAGCCAGACAGGCTTGAACTTCTGTAATTAGTGCCATTTATAGTGTTGGATTAAAAATAGGCCAGAGATAGACCAGTCTAATATACACAACAAAGTAAATTAATATCCACAAGAGAGTAAAGGCATTAGAAACATCAAGAGCTTTTATAATTGAGTAGAGTAAGCATCATCCCCTCACTGAGGCTTCTTTAATTGAACATTGCGTCTTCTTAATCGGTTTACAGTCAAGAATAATTAAACGTAAGTTAGATCATAATGTAGAAATGTTATATGCAAATATATAGCAAATAACTGGAACATTCTAAGCAGAAGAATAGACTATCATTACTCCTTAATCAATTATTAGAATGTATGTGATTGAAGGGATTCAGTCTTCTGGCTTATTTTAAGCATCTAGCAGTCCAGTTGTAGTATGCTAGTCGCAGACGTGTCTTTAACGTTATAGTACAAGTCACTGACCGAGGTGGGCGGAGTCAGGGGGTGAGCGGGCATACAGGCCATGGGTGGGAGAGCCAGGGAGACTGTCACCGGATGACAGAGAGCGGTTCAGAGATGAAAGACTGCGGCTGGTGTGAAGCAAGTTCGACTGCTTTGTGATCTTACGGAATAAAGAACTTCGCTTCTTACTGCATGAGATAAAGAGAAGAATATGGATAGAAAAAAAGGGGGGGGTAAGAAATTATGATAGAATTAAATACTGTTTTGTATAAATTGTATGAATTAATTGAGAAAATTCTTGTTTTAGTAAAAGTTCAATTTACACCCAAGCAACGCAAATCAACATCTTACAGCTGAATTATAAACATGGAGAGGGGCGAGTCACCTGTCTTGTCCCTCTTTGGTGATGGATTTCTTGTTCCGTCGTGCCATCTTGGCCCTTGAGCTGGGCTTTCGTGCCGGTCCGATCTTAATGGATGTGTTTTCAAACGGAGTTGTAGTGACAGTCACTTTATTCCCACTCTGAAAACAAAAACAAAGTGTGTTTAAAATGCCAACTCTATTTAAACAAATCAAACATGAAGCAGATGTCTGTTCAGGCTTTTGTACCTTCAGAATAAGCTCCACCACTTCTGTATGAACCAGACCATGCACAGACTCTCCGTTCACATGTGTGATGAGGTCACCAGCACACAGACCTGCTTCCTGGGCAGGGCCTCCACACTCCACATGCTGCAATTTGATGGTAGGAACCGAAAATTATTGTTTTTTATTGTTAAGCAAGATGTGTGTGTGTGTGTGTGTGTGTGTGAGAGAGAGAGAGAGAGAGAGAGAGAGAGATGAAAAGGCTCTCTTACCCAGACCATGTGGTGGACACTGTAGACATTGGTGTCTCCCATGTAGACCCGGATTGCACGCAGCGTGAAGCCGTACCTTTTCCCTGACCGCTGGATAGTGATGGGAGAACGCACAATGCTGACGCATGGAGAGTAGTCCCGGCTGGGAGATGAGTCACGAGATGACGGGTTGGATGATATGGAGCGGGGAGACATGGGACTCGCCAAAGGAGATGTCCCATGCTGCTCCACTGCAGAAAAACATATAAAGCACATACAGTAAATTTAACAAATAAAAGATATAAAACATAAAATGCACAAGAGAATAAGACGGTGTGAATGAACTGAGAACAAACCAAAAACATGTTTTTTGTTATATAAATATACAACATAATAAATGAAGGAAAGAATATTTCAAAAATCTAAAATAAACAATAAATATGTTAATAAAATAACAATAAATAGTTTAAAATTCTAAAAACAAACAGCTGAAACAAAGAAAATGAATTAAATAAGAAAGTGCAAAGATAGAAAAAATTAATATAATTTATATGTAAAAAAAAAAAAGGGGGGGGGTATTATACATTAATAAAGACTTGAAATTAATGGTAACTGAGTCATACAGTAAGTCATGCCTTGCTGGTGAGATTTCTGACCTGCAGGTATAATGACGGACAAGGCTGAGGCAGAGGCTGACTTTATAACCTTGGCGCCAGAGCGGGTTGGAGTGTGTTTCTCTCCATCAGTAGGGAGGTGCTGATGTCGTGTTCGCCGCAGAACCACTTCACTTGGGGCTCTGGGTCCGAATGGTGCTGAGGTCACAGCTGAATCGTTAGGTTTCAGGAGTTTATCTGTCAATGTACAACGAGGAGAGGGTGGGGATTTATTTACCTAGAGAACATAATCACATCTCATAAACAAAAAATTATTTTATCCTCTTCAACAGCAAAATTGGATTTCTGGAAAATGTAGAATGCAAATCCAGTTAGCCATTAGTGACCAATGTATTTAAAATATTGTTCCCATAGAAACTGCTATTTTCTGTCAGCTCCAAGTAAAGCATCACCCATTGAAGACATCATGCTTGGTTACTGTTCCCATGCAGATATTCGCATTGTAATGCACACCATCACACACCTAATCCTTGTGCCACTAGTGCCGCACTGGATGACTCTGCCACAGTTCCAGCTGAGCTGGAGGCCATTGTAGGACCCTCTAGTGACATCCCTCTGGTTTTGACTGGCACATGGCGAGTGTGTGTGTCTGTATCTGTCTCTAAAGGAGAGGTGACACGGTGCGTGTCAATGAGGGCTGAGAATCTGCGGCGGACACCAGGGGGACTGAAGTCGGACTCTGTGAAGGAGTACTCTGAGCAAGACAGACGCTTCCTGCACACATACACACAAACCCGCAATGCCCTCAGTCACTAGAAGAATGAATGTGATGGATCATTTGCATATACTGTATTTAAACTCTCCACTCACATCTCAGGAGAACCAGTCCTCCATGTTTTGTCTCTCAGAGTGAAGCTGCCCAGACTCTCCCTCTTGGCTCGGTCCTCCCGATGACCTCGCGGCTCCCTGCGAGTCACCACAGGCTTGTGTTCCAGCTGGGACAGGTGCTCCATGCTGCTGTATACCTACACACAAGGCACACACTACACATAATCTTTATCAACATAGAGTATAATGGAAAAAAGAATAAGTGGCAAGTCTTACAGTCATAGACAGGCAGCGAATGATGAAGTGTGTAAGGAGGAGAAAGATTGAAAATGTTTAAAGAAAGATGGGATACAGTAATCTAAAAAAAGGTGTAACCTTGCTGAAGCGAGGCGAGCAGGAGGAAAAACGGCGGATCTCAACAGGCTCATCGTCATTGGTGTCATCTTCATCAAACGAGTGAATGTGATGGTAACGGTCTGAACGTGCTAAAAAAACAGATTTTTAATTCTCTAAATAAATATAAAAATTCTATTCATGATTCTATTTTATAAATGTATTTATAAAATATAATTCACACAATGCAATATATATAATATAGAATAATACACAGATAATTGACTTACTTGCAAAAATTATTTGTTCATTTAGACATTACATGGAAACTATAGCGCTAGTGGTAGTCAGCATATATATAAAATAAACAGGAAGCCATGATGAATTAAAGAAATTACTCTGCATAAATAATTTTCAGCTACATGAACTCAAACTATAATAACTTAAATTAAATAGAAAGCACAAGTTGAGTGTACTGACAGTCGAAGTAGCTGGTGTCCTCCTCCGACTCAAGCTGGGGTACAAATTCAGCTTTCTGCCTCAGTAAACTGTTCCAGTCCAACTCAGCAAAGAACGGGTGATGCTTTACTTCTACCGCACCTCCTGCTCTCACACGCACACAAACACAGCATTAGTGTACAGTACCTGTGCCTAGGATAACCAGAGCTTAACCTGGTTTAGTTTAGCTAGCTTATTTTAGTCTGAATGTACCTGTGCCCAGGCGGTGCAATGGGTTGGTCTGAAGCAGGGCGGAAATGAGGTGCTGGGCATCAACTGGGAGCGCTTCATCAGCTTCAGGCCACACAATGTCATCTACACACATTACACAGGATATTGGTTTAAGTTACATAAACATAAAAGGTAAATCAGTAGGATAGACCAGCGTGTGGTTTCTTACCAGTAATGACCTGCCCAAAAAGCTCCTCAGGTGTGTCCCCAAAGAAAGGCACACAACCTACCAGGAACTCATAGAGGATGATGCCCATGGCCCACCAGTCCACAGGTTTACCATATCCCTGGCGTAAGATGACCTCTGGGGCAATATACTCGGGCGTGCCGCACACCTGAGGTAATAAATAAATAAATGACGTGCAGACACGCTATATTGCTTCTCTGGACATACATTTGTTTAATGTTTAACTTAATAATCCAGCTATAGTATAGAAGTCCTATTGTTTTACACTGTAACCATGACTGCATGTTGTGTGTGTACCTGTTTATCTAGGAATTCTCTGGTGTCCTTTTCGATGTGGCCCTCGTATAGATTAGTCGTGAGACTCATCAGGCCCATTTTAGACAAACCAAAATCGGTCAGCTTTATGTGTCCCATAGAAGTGATCAACAGACTGTGAGAGATAGAAAGAGAAAAAGCAAGTAAGAGATATAGTGTGAGATAGAGATAATCATTGAGCAGATAAATAGCAAGAATGAGGGTGACAAAGTCAGAAATCAAGCACAAAAAGACAGACAGAGGGTAAGAGATAAAAAAAGACAAAAAGATATATGAAAATATTGGTTGTCAGATTATTTTTAACATTTTACGTTATCATTTTACTTTATCATTTTACTGAATTCATGAGTTAAATGATCACAATGTGTAAATATGTAATATTTAAATATGTAATATAAAAATGACTTTAGTTATTTAGTAAATAGGAATGGGGGTGTTGGTGGAAAGCATTGTTACACAATCAACAGACTGTGGGTAGTGCACAGTCTACACACTACAGTCCACACTGTCTTACTTGTCAGGTTTAAGGTCCCGATGCACCACACCATAGTTGTGGATGTACTCGAGAGCAAGGACGGTCTCGGCAAAGTACATGCGTGCCATCTCTACAGGCAGCGCTCCGATGTGCTTCAGCAGCGTGGCACAATCTCCCCCTAACACAGGCACAATAAGTCAGAGTTGTGGTTACTGCTGTTACACAAGTATAGTATACACTGCCTTCATGTGTTTGGGAGCCCTGCGAAAATTCCTCTGTAGCCTGTTTCATACATTTTTACATTAATGTTTTTCACGGCTTCATTCAGACACACTCATGACTGTTATGGAGAAAACCACATAATTATTGCCACCAACTTTTCAATTCAATTTTATTTATATAGCGCTTTTAACAATGGTCATTGTCTCAAAGCAGCTTCACAAAAAAAATTAAAGATTTTTTTTTTTTTTCTAGAAAAGAAAAGAAAAGAAAATATTTGGAAGTGTGTATGTGTGAGAAAAATGTGTCTAGGTAATAATGAAATGAATGAATGATGAATGAAATGTCTCTGATGAGCAAGCCAAGGGTGACAGCGACACCAACAACAAGTGATACACCAACAACAAGTGATAATAAAGGAGGGCATTGTTTGTTTGTTTTGGTGCTAATAAAAAAAAAAGCACAACAGTATTCATTGATGTTTAACTTGCAACACATGCAGTTGTTTTCATTTCTATACTGCAAACCTTTTATGTGGCAAAGCCCTTAATGCTGGGCACACACTGGGGTTTTGTGCTTTGTTGTGAAGGAATGTTCTTCTGGACCATTCAGGTAAGCTCCGATTTCTACAACAATATTCAATATTTAAAATGAGCCTATTGTTTATTACCAGCCCAAGACAACAAAGAAAGTAATCCAACTGGGTGAAAACCTGGCAACATGACTCACAGCTTCTAAAGCGTTATTACCTAGACTGTCAAGACTATACATAACATGTTATTTCATGCAGTTCAGGGTTGTGCCATATGCACATATGCAGTTGATTTACCAGAAAGGACTTTTCAGTTTTTTTGTGTGCTAAACTGAACTTCAGGGTCAAGTAATAGCGATTTTATTTGAAAAAATAAATATATATATATATATATATATATATATATACTATCTATATATACTATCTCTACTATATATATATACTACATATATATATATATATATACTATCTCAGGTTTCATTCCAAATATGCAGTTTATTATTATATATATATATATATATATATATATATATATATATATATAATAAACTGCATATTTGGAATGAAACCTGAGTTTATGCAGTTTATTATTATTATATATATATATATATATATATATATATATATATATAATAAACTGCATATTTGGAATGAAACCTGAGATAGTTACCTATACGCACTGAATGACACATAGATAGTATGCGCGATTCCTTGCGCCATCTGCTGAGAGAATAGAGAGTTGCAGGTTGGAAAAGGCAGGAAACGGCATGACCGGCGCGCAGCTGTCAGCGATTTCACGTAAATAAGAGCAAAATAGCTTTATACTGGCTTTTATTGGTGCAATTTTAAAAATGTAAGCATACAGGGTGATTAAGCTCACAGAACTAGGAAAAGTCATGAAAGGAGGGTCCTGGATTTTGATCGAGTGTGAAGTATTTTTTTTTTTTTTACCCCCTTGCGGTCAAATGACCGCTGCTCGGCGCTTCTAGTGTTAAAGTGATATGTACAGTAAATATTACTAGGTCTTACCTAGTATGGTTTTCATAGTGAACAATCTTCTAACTCAGACATGGCTTACCTGAGGTATGTTTTCATCCAGCAGTGGGACACAATATGTTTCATCAGTGTGTTAACATCACTATAGATATAACATGTATGTATAGATGTAATGCACAGAACTTTGATGATTATTTATTCATTCAATCATCTTTTATAGCGCTTATATACTATACAGGGTTGCGGAGGGTCCTGGAGCCTATTCCAGGAGATAATAATGCACAAGGCATGGTACACCCAGGACAGGTACCAATTTATTTCAACCCACATGCAAATGGAAAATTGGGAATCCCAAGTCTCTGGACCATGGGAGGAATCAACCAAGCACGGGGAGAACATGCTAACTCAATGCACAAAGACGAGGTAGGAATTAAACCCTCAACCATGGAGGTACGAAGCCACAGTGCTTGCAGCTATGCCACCTACTTTAATGTTTATATTCCTAAATAATGAATAAACATGCTTTGTGAGGAAGCAGCTGATGAAAAGCTCTGAGCTGTTGTATATTTTATTCATGCAGGTTCTGAAACAAGCACCTGCAAGGAACATCTGGCACCTCAGCCATAAAACTTTCCCCTGCTTAGAAAGTGATTGATCCATCTGAGCAGTGTTTATGACCATGTATTGTTGTGCTAAGCTTGTGCAGATGGATGACTTAATCCTGAGTGTCCCTATAGACGGCAAAAGAGGAACCACCAAGTGCACCCCAACAGCTGTGTTTATCATGGAGGGGAAAAAAAACATACATTTGAAGTCATTTGTTCAAACTGCAGCTGAAGAAAAATGGTATTAAATGTATTTAAATTATGTTTAGTTAAAAACAAAAGAAACTACTTATTGTAATGCTTTAGTCAGGGGATATGTGTTACTGTTCCTGGACTGTTACTGTCAGTGTGGTACTGTAGTATTGTTTGCCCTGTCTCTGCCCCTTGTTCTGTGATTGGTTTGTTTTTTCAGTTTGTGCAACTGTACTGTGTTTACTCCCTGACTTATCTGTGTTTACCTAGCTGTTTCTGATTGTATGATAAAGTTTTATTGTATACTGTATACATCTTTTAAGTCAAAGCCTTTTTTATTATTTTGAAGAAAAGGTATCATTGTGAGTTTTCTAGTAATGTCTCAGCTCTTGTTCACACAAGAGGCCTGATTATTTTTCAGGAGTTGCCCTAGGTCTTGTTTCTATAGATTTTCTTTATAGGATTATGGCTGCTGTGTGTATGTAAGTGTATTTTTGGTCGTCTCACCCTCCACGTACTCCATGACCATGCAGAGATGTCTGCGGGTCTCGAAGGAGCAGAACATGCTGACCACGAATGGGTTCTCAGCGAATGTGAGGATGTCTCTTTCCACAAAGGCCTGCTGGATCTGGTTCCTCAGGATGAGGTTCTGTTTGTTGATCTTCTTCATGGCGAAACGCTGACGGGTTTCCCGGTGACGCACCAGGTACACCGCCCTAAACACACACACTCAGCATTTTAGTATATTAAAAACTTTATTAGATCTGATTGAATACACGTCTTGAATGATACTTTATTGTACATACAGTGTATATTATTTATAAGCCTTTCTAGAGTTACAAAAGATTGCATAACATTTCTTTTTGGCCAGGCAGTATATAATGGATACAGGGAGGACACAGTTACATACAGTATATACAGTATGTATGGATTAATGGGGAGACCGATAAATGGATATACGGATGTAGAGATGGATAGGCTAGGCTTGGTGGAACTAGAGAGTTTCTCACCCATATGCTCCGTTGCTGATCAGTTTGATGGTCTGGAAGTCAGCTTCTCCAGGAGGTTTTATCATTTTCATCTTCCCCTGAGAGAAATACAGAGCAGCACTTGCTGAGTTAAAGACGTGCACACACACACACACACACACACACCATATTCTCTGTCTGAGCTGCATAAAGATTACTTTTTAAAGAGGTTCTGGAAGCTTCTATAAAAGCAACACTCCACATCCGTAGCCTCAGTCTGAAACATTAGGGCTAACTCAAATGCGCTTGTGAAAAAGAAAATTACTGTCTTATTCATCAGCATTTAAAGTTATTTGGAAAGTTACTTTAGAAATGGCTTAATTATACTCCTTGGTCTACTAAAAAGAATCTGAGGATTGTCCATGAAAATGTATGTGTATATTAAAACTTTAATAATATTCAACACATATTGCTTCTGAAAATGGTCAGTCCCTAAAGTGGTGAAGTTAATTAAGAGATTGGGAATGTAATCAGGCTAAATGGAGGACAGCAAATGGGTCTTTAAATTTTAAAGCTGTGTGTGTGTGTGTGTCTGTGTCTGTGTGTGTGGTGTAAAATTGTGTGTGTAAAATTGTGTGTGGATAAAACTTTTAATGCCAAAAGACTGTCTTTTCCCATAATGCATGAATTGCAGTTTGATAGTTTTGACAGAAATAGTTGCATGTAGGTTAAAGGTAAACCCTGCACATATGTATCTGTGTGTGTATGTGTGTGTTCGTGTTGCTGACCTCTGTAGAGTCATCAGTCTCTGGTGTGAGGGGTCCCTCGCTGTCATAACTTTCCAGATTGACCATTTCTGAAAAATCAGATACATCAAATCAGTCCGTGTGTTCACAACACAGTGCTGCTGAAAGACTGGATTCTGACTGGTCAAAAGGTGTAAGATGTAATTTCTCTAACAGCAGCTTGGGCAGTTTCTGTCTGCCCCCTAACAGTGTTTTAATTGTGTTTTTATAATAGTGTTTTAATGTTCTAGTCACAGAGGAAGATTATATTATTACATGGAATAAGATTACATACTGACAAATGACCCTCTCATGTATAATGACAAAAATTTACATTAACTCTATTGCATAAAGAAAAAACTAAATGATTTCAAGTTGTATTCATATGCCTCTAAATCTTCTTAGGTGAAAGCTGATAGCAAACTGATTCAGTAGTTATAAATGTCTGTGTATTGCAAGTCCAACATGCTTTTGCCTTTGTTTATCATTTGGAGTCCAAAGATGTGATTTTGGCAAATAACTGACCATTAATGTATGCAGTAACCATTTTAACTGTTGGTGCCAAGGTTCACCTTGACCATCAATATGCCGCCTGTTTACATTCTGCATCAATGTAGCTTACATTTCTTTGGGATCTCTATTCATTTCAATAGAGACAAAAATAAAAGAAGCTGGTGAGGAAACTAGTCGCTGGAGCTGCTATAACATAAGTGCAAACAGAAACTTACTTGTCTAAGGGAGGTTCCACAACATTAACTCTGACAATTAATGCTTAAGATATATTGTGTTACTCTAATAAATAAGATTAAAAAAATATGGTCGACAAATTACAACTTAGCATAGGCCAATGGAGTCTTAGTGTCAGTCCAAAGTGTTGTGTCAGTTAGGGCAACCAGCATAAAACATGCTAAATCTATAGGCGGATCATGTTGCAGTGGTGTAATAGGAATTCAACAAAAATACACACTTTAGGGTGATAACAGTTACTCAGCCTAATCACATCATCCTGTTGCTGACTGTTTTCCAATGTCACATGTATTTTTTGTGTCTCAGTGTCTCACCCTCCAGAGGGTCTCTGGTCAGGCCGAGCTGGCTGATAATGTAGCGTGGGATGTCCGTCTTCATCAGTTGTCCCTCTTTGGCGTGATCCTCGGCCGCCTCTAGCAGGTGGTAAAAGTTCTCTGGGTTAAACTCCTACAAGCAGAAAGGGGGCCATATTTCATTATGATAAAACTTCCTGTTCAGGAGGAGCCTTTCACATCAAGCTTATGAAAATTAACATTTAAACATGATTATGTAATAGTTTGATGTATGCACTCTTGTGGTCTGTAAAAGTATGTTTTGCAAAAAAAAAAGGAGAATGCAGTCTTATGACTCTTCATGTGATTTTTAATACACTCATTAGGGGCAGTGGTGGCTCAGTGTGTTAAGGCTCTGAGTTACGGATCAGAAAATCAGCGGTTGCAGGTTGCCGCTGTTGGGCCCCTGAGCAAGGCCCTTAACCCTGTCTGCTCCAGGGTGCTGTAAAATGGCTGACCCTGCGCTCTGACCCCTGGCATATGCGAAGAATTAAGCATTTCACTGCATATCTGACTGTGTATGTAACAAATAAAATTTAAATGTAATTATAGTTGCTTATACAGCTTACACTCTAGAGCCGCTGTCTGGACTTTTGATAGCACTGGAGCTGCTACTTTATCTTGCGATACTTTATCTTGCAGAGAGAGAACAGGGATTATAGATTTTCCATTTATCCTAATGTCAGACAGAGAGGCTGGAACTTTTAAATCACACGCTGGTGCAGGGAGCTATTAGCATGAGTACCTCAGAGTTAGGGCGGGGGGGGGCACTGATCGCTCTTACACACACAAACACAGCATGGAGGACTTCCAATCTAAATGCAAATGCCATCACAGGCCCGTTCCTCTCGGTCTGTCTGTCTGCTATGCTCTCTTGGGCAGTAACATTATAGCGTGTAAAGACGTCGGTCTCCAGCGCAATTTGATTTGGGATGGAGCAGGAGTTTAGTGTAGCTCTGTGTTACCCAATGCATTAGGGAAGCAGAGATGGAGAGGCAAGTCCTATAAGCGAAACAACAAAATAAAGCTGTGTTCTCTATAACATGTTAACATCCTTCTTTGCTTTAGCTTAGTGAACTAATGAATGATCTCTATGCTAAATGTCACTCATCCTAATAACAAGCAAGCTATTAGCAAGGTCTTAACTCGTGGCAGAATGCTCAAGCTCATTATGTTACCCATAATGCAGTGGTGTTTAATATGGCATCTTCTTTCCTCTTTTATAAATTGTTCTTGCAGTGAGAAAACTCTAAACTCTTACCAGACATTCCAAGAGTCGAGCTGGGCGAGAGATGATGATGAGGAGCTTCTTCACGAGTTCCATGATAAAGGTCAGCTCTGAGCTCTCTGAGCGTTCATACGCCTGAGAGACAGACAAACAGAGAGAGAGAGTTGTTTGTTTAAGATAACCTGTATATATTATCTGTGCTAAAACTAAGTAATGTAGTCATAAAGGGCCTGACAGAGAAGGTGTGTGTATCTAAGCAAGGAGCATTACACAAACTTTCTTAGTCAGCAAATGATTAGTTTTGCCTAAATAACTGAAAATCCCCATTACTCTGACTTCCATTATATTTCTGATAGATAGATAGATAGATAGATAGATAGATAGATAGATAGATAGATACCACCAGACAGAAAGAGTTAAATATATAGATGGACAAATAGACAGACAGGTAGATAGACAGACAAGCATGCAGGCAGATAGATAGAGAGACAGACAAATTAGCCAATGAACAAACATACCAAGAAAAATGCACAATTAGGCAGATAGATGAAGTTAAGGACAGAGACAGACAGAATGGCTAAAAAAAAATACAGCCAGACAGGAATTATTTGCTGATTTTATATTTGTGTGTGTGTGTGTGTGTGTGTGTTTGTAAGTGCTTCATTATACAGAGCTCTCAGTGTGCAGAGCAGAAAATAGCAAAACAGCAGAACAGTGTTGCTGACTCATAGGGGAAAGGCACACACAGGGTTTTACACACATTCCCTCTTACATCGTGCAGCAGTTTGTCGAGGTTTTCCTGCAGCTCGTAGAAGTAGACGGTGGTAATGAGGTCGTCTCGGGATTTGTTCAGGCAGTCTCGGGCAAGCTCTATGATCTGGTGGTGGATGAAGCTCAGGACCCCATCAGCGAGTGGGAGCACGTTGTCCGGTGAGAATGTGTGGATGAAGTCTGCTAAGCGCCCCTCCATCTGTGCCGTCGCCTGACATGAGTGCACGCACACACACACACACACACACACACATATGTAGTTGACATCCCACCTTGACTCACTCATTCTCTTTAGTGATTATCCTGTATAGGGCCACGGGGGGTCTGGAGCCTATCCCGGGCGACTTAGGGCACAAGGCAGGGGAACACCATAGACTGGATGCCAATCCATCCAGGACAAAAGCATACATTTACACACACACACACACACACACACACAGTATGAGCAAGTTGGAACACTTGACCAATTGACCTAATCTGCCTGTCTTTGGGCTCTGGGCGGAAACTGAAGTACCCAGAGGAAACCCACCAAGCACAAGGAGAACATTATCTGCCACCATTGCTATGGAAGAGTGCTGCATTAGAGCCTGAGACTTATTTATAGTGTATGTGTATTAAATCATTTTTTAGAGGGAATACATGTAGGTTCAGCTAACGGGCCTGGCGCATTTGGTTTGTTGTTTCAGTTGTCCTAGATAATTTAATAGAAGTTTAATAATGTCTGTGTTAGGTCTTCTAAAAAACATGGCTGAGTGAGCACTGAGGAGAGAAAGAACCTTTTAAAGTTTTCTAAAGGAATAGATCGGATTAAGGTTTTGACTGCACTTTCGTTAAAAGAACATCAATGTAAACTCACTGAAAGTTGCTCTATGAGACATTTTATCCACGTTAATGTCTCTTGCCAGGAATTATGATATGCAAATAAGTTAAGTGATGGACGGCCCTAAGAAAATAACTCATGTGTGTTCCCTCACAAAATTCTGTATCAAAATTCTCCATATGGATTTATTAATAACTCAATTCATTAATAAAGTGATGACCAGATCCCCTACTATCCCAGATATTAAATGTATCAAGTGCTTAAATGACATCATAGCATTCAAGTTCCTTGTTAAACTGAAGCCACCTCTTCAAGCAGGACAGTACGCTGAACTGTTCCCAAGCATAGTTTAGAGAGATCACACTACTCAAACCAACTGGACTTAAGCATGATTCATGCTACTGCATCAAGTCTACGCCATAGGTTACACAAATGGCCTACAGCATTTATAGTTGTGCATCAGTGTGTCTGTGTTGCTCTGCAATTACACCACCAAACCACTAGCTAGTAGTTGGGCTCCTATTCCACTGCGCTGAGTGTCTTTACCACTCTCTGCTAAAGTTTTTCTATCTACTACAAACAATGATGAAAGAAACTGAGTGGATCTTGTTAAAGCTGATAAATGTATAACAACGGTTACTTTTACTGTAGTTACTGCACCGCAGAAAAGAGAGAACACGAAAACAGTCAGTATGAAACACTGAAACTAATGAGGCAGAAGGAGGCATAGAAGAAGAAAAAGTAGGAATTGCCATGCTACCAGTTGGACCAAGCACAGTCATTGTGGTCTTCCTCACCACAGGCTACACTGTAGGTTGCAGCCAGTGGCGGCCGGCCCATAGGGGGCGCTGGGGCACCGCCCTCCCTGATAAGAGGGGCTAAAAATGTAAAATATATTTTTACAAATTAAGTTTTTAAATTCGGTTTACCCACCAGTATGTGCCTACATGCGATATGAATAACATATACAACATTTCCCACCTAGTAACATTCATTCACCAGTGAATTTCCACAGACAGACTTGTATCGTTTCTGTCATGGGCGCTGAGAAAAAGCGCCCCTGAGTGCAGCCAAATAGCCTGTCATGTAGCTGTTGCTAGGGAAAATTAATAAATATGCGGCCAATCAGGTTCTCAGAATTTTATGGTCTTGGGGCGCTGAAAATTCTGCCCCAAGCAGCAGAAAATACCGCGAGATTTAAGTTTTTTTTCTTCTGAGGCGCGGTCAATCAGAGTAATGATGGCGAACTTAACGAGCGAAGAGCAGTTTCCACCAAATTCGGTGAGATCCTTATTAATATACCCGTTTTAGACTGTTGTGTTAAATTGCATTTTTAAAACTGTTTTTCTTTGTGTGAACCACTTTGAGATGCAACTTTGCTTGAAAGGTGATCCAGCTGATCATACCCTTTGATGTTGATTATTGTATTTGATACTCTCTTAAGCATGCATGGCGTATTATACAATGGACATTTGTTCATTTACTTTATCTGTGAAACTGGTGATTTTGAGGAGGAGATTAAATCATTACTGTTAATTGTAATTATCGTCTGACTGTTGATTTTAATTCTTATATTGGACTAAGCAAAGAAATATTTTGTCACATCAGCCCCACCAGGAAAAATTTTCACCAGCCGCCACTGGTTGCAGCATAAGGTACGCGGCTACGCAGTATCTATGAGAAACCAATGGCTTAAGCTTGATTTTACAAACAAGGCTCCTGAATTTCAAATAATACATATAAACATAGTTCCTCTGGTCCATTTACAATGATGTTAAATAAATAGTGTATGTGTGATTGTGTGTACCTTTGGGAAGCGCTCTTTATACACGTGGTTCATCATCATGATCTCATTGTCACAGCAGGAAGCAGATCTTCCAGGACTGCAGTAGTAACCAGTTATTATACAAAAAGGAAAAAGAAATAATAGGATGAGCTTATTCAACAGAGGGACAGAGACAGAAGACATTAAAGAAAATAAACAGTCCCTCAGAATGTTAACTAAAGTAAAAGTGTGCTAAAATGTATTCTAAAGTATATACAAGTTATCTTATCGTATTTCCATATGTACGAAATATGTCTTATCTGGTTTCAACAATTGTCCAATGTGTACCTAAGGCTGCGTGAGCGTGGGCGTGTATGGGGAGAGCTCCGACCCCCATCATCATCTGTGATGCTCTCGGTACTGCCGAAGTGTTTGGTCAGGAAGAGCAGCTCGTCCATGGAGGGCTGATAGGACAACTGGTGCAGACGCTCCTGAGATGAGCTGGATGACTGAAGCATTAACAGAGACAGAGAAAGAGAGACTCTAAATGACCTCCTGATTAATTCTCTCAGTTGATTAAGAAACAGCACTGCTGCAATCAGGGCACATAAACCGCACCAAGAACCCTTTATGATCTAAATAATCTCATTAGCACAGTGTGTGTGTGTGTGTGTGTGTGTGTGTACCGAGCTGGGTGTGTTGGTGCCATAACCAGAAGATGGAAGAGAAGCCAGTGACCAACGGCGACCATCTCTATGGACAGAGGAGGAAAAGGAAGGAGAATCGAATGCAAGATGTTATCTGTGTGTGAGAGAGAAAGATAGTGTGTGTGTGTGTGTATATGTGTGTTTTTACCGTCTGGAGGAAGCTGTGAAGGAGAAGTGAGACGGATTGCTGGGAGAGAAATTGCGAGGGCTGTCAAGCGGGCTGCTTCCTGTGGAGGCAGGAAGACAAATAGCAGCCATGTTAAAAACCCTAATAGTGATCAGAACAAAGACAATGTTAACGCATTACATCACTCTTTCTGTGTGTACAGGTTAAGGTATAACACTAATGCTAACCTGGAGCCTTCATGTTTTATTGCTTGTTTTTATCTGATTAGCCTCATAGTCAGTCTTCTACTACAGCCTCACTGTTGGACTTACTTTTGTGACTAAGTGTGAGTGTGTGTGTTGAGCGTGACTGTATTTGTTAGAAGCGTTTGTTGATGTCGTGTTCTTACCAAGGTGTCCAGGGAGAGGAGAGTGAGCACGAGGTAAAGTGGGCGAGGTCGAGGTGAGGATCAGACTCTTCCTGTTACTGGCTCGGCAGCTGGAACATGAAAACAGCTCACATGTTTACCCCTCTCTCTCTCACACACACTCACACACAGCAAGGCAAAGATGCTCTCTAAGGTGGAAAGAGAGTCATTGAGCTAAAACAAACAGAGTCAGAGTCTCTGAAAGTATGTTATGCAACACACACAGGCTCTTACTCCATCTCCTCTTTTCATCTTTCGCTGTAGGGAGAAAAAGAGTCTGCACTTGTGTGTGAGTGTAAGGATGCCGGGTGACGTGTGTGTGTGTGTGTGTGTGTGTGTGTGTGTGAGAGAGAGAGAGAGAGAGGCAAAGTCCAAATGCAATTTCTTTCCCCCCAGTCTCCTCTGACACAGAGAGGAAATGAGGACAAAGAGAGATTTTCTTGGACAGAAGATTTAGACTAACTTGCGTTTTATTCATATTTATACCCCTTAAAAAGGTATATTTATAGTTCAGCCTATCATGTTTGAAGAATAAAGTGTTGTGTGTCCAACAGCAAGAGCGCCATTGCCTCCATGGTGAGGTGAGAGCATCAAAACGTTGGGCTGCTTCTACACTGAGGCATTACACGACATAAACCCTGACTGGAGCGGTGCATCAGGACATGTCAGATTAGAATATATTCCCACTGGATTAAAAAAACAGAGTCTGAGGAGATGACAGGAGGCTTCAACCAGACAACAACCCCAACACCACAGCAATGGTTAAAGGTTTCAAAAAACAGTTAAGTCAAGTCTCTTCATTTAAATCCCATTTAAAACGTATGAAGAATTCCTGAAACTGTGGGGTCCATTATCTGGACCCTCTTAGCCCTAAGGGATTTGGGAAAAGAGAAAAAGAAGCACAGTGCTGCAAAGAGCTCACTTTGTCATACTGTAGCATGAGACAAAGTTAGCGCTTTGTATCTGGACGCTAACAATGGATCCAAGTTATCGCTGCTGATTAATATGAGATCATGCTAACAGCTCACACTAGGGTTTATTCACTGCTGTCAGAATGAGCTCATGTTGAGTGTGAATCCATTGTTAGTGCTGATGTAAGCTTCTACAAAGAGCACATGAGCATCAGAACTAGACTACACAGCAATAAAAAAGGTGGCCTGGTCTGGTGGATCACATCTGGTGGAACAGATGGCACTAAGATGCACTATTTGAAGAAGACAAGCCAATGGAGGTCTTCAGATACTTTGACACCAGCCTAAACATTGTTGCTGACCAAGTTACACTTCTTTACAACAACAGTGTTCCCTGATGGCAGTGTCATTTTCAGCAGGATAATGCCCCCTGAACAAACAAGTCAGATCCATGGAGGCCCCATCTCACATCTTACAGGACATAAAGGAGTTGCTGGTTGTGCCAAATACCAGAGCTGTTTTGGTGGCACAAGAGGACCTACAATATATTAGGCAGGTGGATTTTAATGGTATTGTGTAAAATTATACAAAGCATCAGCTAATGTTTAAATCAATTAATTAGAATGAAGCCTGTCTTAGCCTGTAGGTCCACAACAGCACCACGGCCAGGCACACCTCCACCTTCATCACCAGCATTTCCACCAGTGATCAAAACAAATATAAAAGCTGTTTTCTAAACATGAAGCAGTGCTTACACGCCCAGAAAGTTCTGAGTGACATAACTAACCCTCCTGGGCAGAACATCTCCATGTCACACTTATTCACAGAGTGACAGATGCAGACTGACCGGGGAGATATGGAGGGAAAGCTAAACAGATCATCTAAGATACAGCAAGGGGAGAGGGAAAAAGAGAAATTGTAATAAAGGAAGAAACATGGGAAAAAATGAAATGGAAGAGAACTAAAAAAAATGTATATGTAAGCAAAGGAAAGAGGGAAAATAGCAGCTGGAGAGAAACAAACAGGAGCAGACAGATGAATAAAGACAGATAGAAAAAGGAAAAGAAATGGAGGGAGAGAAGGCTACAGAGAAAGAATAAACATAGCCGAGAAGAAAAGAAGAGTGACAAAGGGAAAGAGACTGAGAGGAAGAGATACAATAATTGAGAGGAAGGGGAAAGGCAGGAAAATAAAAATTAGAGTGAACATCTCAGTGCAGGTGTGTCTTTCCTTAGCTGTGTCTCACAGATTAAGGGATTAGTAGCGCGGGTGTAGAAAATACTCCCAGAGGCAAGGAAGCCATTTTGGCTCGAGCCCAGCACCCTGCAGTCTAGTTTCAGCTAACACAGCATTATACCAGACTACTGCTCACTGTCCTGGACTAACACACAGGGAGGGGTTTGTGACCGACATTAAGGGTGGAGCACTAAGATTCACTTCTTTCATATTTAATGTTTTCCATTTTTGCTCCCAGAAATAAAGCAGCACACACATTTGTCTTGTGTTCAGTGTGTTAATGAGAAGATCCTGTGTGAGGAGTGAGCAGTTACCTCCCACGCTCACTGTGTGTCAATCTGTGTGCGTGTGTGTGTATGTATGTGTAAATACACAAACGGCTAATGAACTGTTACTGAGCCGGAGCAGTTTAATGCGAGTGTGTGATGGTTTAGACGTGCACTCAGTGTGAAGCGGAACTGGTGGCCTCCAGTGTTTATAAATCACATTAGTGTTGAGGGTTAAACTGTGTGTTTAATGCACTAGAGTGTGGTGAAGTTTTCCCCGTAATGGTCATTCTACACACAAAAAAAAAAAAAATACAGATATTGAGTGTGTCACTCACCTGCTGCTTTTACGTGGCAAAGGAAGATCCTTCTGGGTGGAAGCGGTGGACAGAGGGGAGAGAGAGAGAGAGATCAGATCAGATCAAACACAATGACAATTCTGATACAGCGACAATCAACACTTATTCTCCCTATTCTGTCTCTGTCTTTCTGTTGGTCTCTCTTTCTATGGTATGTCTTTTGTCTCTTTCTACTGTACTGTACATCTGTCTTACTCTGTCTCTCTCTTTTTAGGGTATCTGTCCCTGTCTGTCTTTGTATTTCTGTCCATCTAACTGGCTAACTCTTACAGACTGTCTTCATCTCTTTTTGTTTGTCTGTATCACTTTCTGTCTCTCTCTATCTCTGTGTCAAATTAATATTCTCCGTCGTTTTTCTTTTTCTAACTTTCAGTTGGTCTCATTCTGTCTGTTTTTTTTCATATTTTTCTGTCCATCTTTCTGTCTCTATATCTTTCTATCTGTGTCTGTGCATGTCTCTCTCCTGCTCTCTGTGGGACTAAAACCAAGTGTTAGTAAATGAGATCCCCCAGGACATTGTCAGAGACAGAGAGAGAGAGACAAAGCGAGAGAGAGATGTAAACATCCTGTGCTTGTCTCTCTGTAGTGCTTAGAGATTCACAGTTTTTGTAATTTTTGTTTAATCATGTGACATCTTTAATGAGTTGTTTTCACAATTAGTTTGATCAGTACAGTAAGAGAGTGTGTCGCTCTGTGGTATACGTTCAGCACCACGGACAGCGGTGAAATGTCACACAAACATGAACAACGTGTGTGTGTGCACGCGCAAGTGTGTAAAATAAACTCAAACAGCAAAAGTCAGCTCACACTCCAATATGTGTTGTTTCCGTGCTAGGTGAACACTTCCTTAAGCATGGCCCAGGAGCCTGTAAGCCAGCTAAGTCATTACACACACACACAGTTTCTGTTTTCCATTCATCATTGCTGCTCTGACGCATCCAGTGTGTGTCCTGTGACTCACAGTCACTGAGAGGTTTATTTCTAAAATCCCTGTGTGTGTCTGCTCTACTCCTCATAGAAAAGCCTTAGAGACATGTTCACTCTGAGGAAAGACGGAGCTCAGTGAGACACTCGACTTACCACTGATCTCACACATACACACCCGGTCTGCCACTTTACATTATAGACTGAAGTGTTTTATAATTATATAATTCAAATACATAATGTCAATACATAAAAAAAATAATAATTCAATACATAATGTCATGCCTGTTTCTGAGCCTGGATCTGCACATGGCCCAATAAACCCTGACTATAGTCTAAAGCACTTGCTGAGTTAACCTTCACCACTCTACAGGGTTTAATACACAAATCAGCTCCTCACACTCAACACACTAATTTTCCTGATGTCATTTATTTACTGTATGACGTACTTCAACAACAAGTTTTGCTCCTGTATTTTCTTCTATCTATCTACATAGGATCTCTCTGCGGCGGGACAACCTTATTTTATTCTTAATATTATTACTATAAGATTGTTCTCTGCATTCCTTCACAGATGGCATGGTGACATAGTGTTTAGCACTGTCACCTTGCACCCACAGTCAAGCTTTCAATTCCCGTCTCTTCCTGGGTCTGTGTGCATAGAGTTTGCATGTTCTCCCTGTTCTTGGTGGGTTTCCTCCTGGTACTCTGGTTTCTTTCTACAGTCTATACTCATGATGGATGGTGTAAAAATGTCAGGATATTATTGAAACTCTGCTCTCCTGATATAGAATCACTTTTTTAAACCATTTTAGTTGCAGAGAGAATTCAGCTTGTTCATTCTTGTTGAAGTGTGCAGTATATCCTACCACATGCTTGTTGAAAGAATTACAGCAGCAGAAATAAAACACTTCACATTCTATGCTTACTGTCTTATGGGACTTTAACAAGGCAAATCTCAGCTATGAGCTACCTCAAATTTAGACAGTGTGTCACCTAAACCACCAGACAGCAGTATTTACTCAACCACTGCTACGCTTTGACCAGTGTTTATTCCACTCAACTCCAACTTCTAGGCAAAAGCCTAAAATGTGCCAAACCTTTAGTGAGAATGTTGATAAGTTAGGGATAATAGTGAGGGTGTCAAAGATCTACCTGCCCTGACAGCGCAGCCCTATATGCTTATAGTGGTTATTTTTACATAATGGCCCAGGGATCATTTCCAAGAACACTTTAACCCAGGTTAAGATGTTTTTGATCAGTGAGAAAACAAGGAACCTTGCCTGGAAAAGGTGGTCTCAGGCACAAAACAGATGAATTTGCAAATCCGTGGACATGGAAGCGGACCGCTGTTTAAACACTATGTCTTCTCCAAGATCTCAAATTCAAATTTTATTTGTCACATACACAGTACAATATGTAATTAAATGCTTATACGACCGCCTGTGACCTTAAAATTTTTAAAAACAAAACAATTGACAAGAAATAAGAGAAAAATAAAAAAAGAAGCAAGAAATAAATAAATAGTTTAACTATATGAAGTTAGACCAAAGTATAAAAAATTTTAAGAATATATAAGAAATATAGAACTTTTCCGTATAAGACAAAATAAATGTAAATTTAAGTATAAATGCAAATAAGAAGTGGAATGAATGGAAAATGTCCAGAAGGGTGCAAGTGTGCAATATGTGTGCAAATGTGCAATGTCCATGGTTGTCTGGTCTACAGTGTATTGGGGTGTGTGCACAGATGAATAATTTTCATAAGTGACCATTTCTGTGCAATGTTGCAAAAACACGGAGTCCTGTGTGTTAACCTGGTTGAGAGACCGTATCGCCTGCGGGAAAAAGCTCCTCCTCAGTCTCTCTGTGTTGGCCTTCAGGGAGCGTAAGCGCTTTCCTTATAAACAGAGAGAACAGTCCATTGCTGGGATGGCTGAGGTCCTTCACTATCTTCCTGGCCTTGGTCCAGCACCGCTTGCTGTAGATTGAAGTCCGGCTCTGTAGAGCTCGTCTGTCCTGCATGGTGCTGTTTCCAAACCAGGTCGTGATGTTTCCCGTCAGGATGCTTTCTATGGTACAGGAGTAAAAGTTTCTAAGCACCTTGGAGGGCAGTCTGAAGTCTCTCAAGCGCCTGAGGTGGTAGTGACTCTGCTGGGCCTTTTTCACCACGGTGTTGATGTGACAGGACCATGACAGGTCCTGCGTGATGTGAACACCGATCTCACACAGATTATCACACACAGATCTCTGTGTGCACGTAGCACACACCAATCATATCTTCTGACTTCAAAGCTGATACAGTAGGAAGGCATGTGAGATTGTTGCTCTTGACTATTTTTCAAAATGTAAATAGTATTAGGAATACAGCAAAAGTTATCTTCCTTGTTGTCTTCCTTTTTTTTTTTATTGCAACTCAAGTGTATAAGTGTATACTGCCACCTGTTCTATCGGAGCGCGTATTGTTTTATGACTAAAGAGAACAATAATAATGTAAACATTGGTCTGCAGACTAGTTGAGGGGGGGATCAATCATTCCTGAGCATAGTGTAAATCGATTGTATCAATTATAATGTGAAAACCCCATGAGTGTCATCAGCTGACCTGGAAAAGTTCTGTCAGGACAACATATTTTTTATTATGATCCAGACCAAATATAACAACATACTGTAGTTTACCAAAGCACACCAAAGAACAACTCAAGTGTCTCTGCTCAGCAATGGAAGAGGTTTCTCAGCTCACAACTCATCCTTAATCTGGAAAGGTTTGCAAGAAATCAAACAACAAACTGGAAAACCCCTCACTGCACACAAACATGCAAGCTGGGAGATGACCTAAATAAATTCTACTGGAGGTTGACTAAGGCAGCTGGACCAGACAATGTGTCATTCTACACTTTAAACCATGTGGTGAACAATTTGCCCCAATATATACAGACATTCTTTGACTTCGAATAGTCTCTGCTTTTTTCAAATCATTAATGACAATCCCTGTCTAAATATACTATACCACTTATAAAGGTGCATCTTAATAAATTAGAATGTCATCGAAAAGCTGATTTATTTCAGTAATTCCATTCAAAAATTAAGCTTATATAAACATATAGGTTTATTAGACACAAACTGATAACTTTTAAGTGTTCGTTTATTTATTTATTTTTTGATGATTATGGCTTACAGCTAATGAAAACCCAAATTAAAATTAAAATATTACTTAAAATAAATGTAAAAAAAATTTAATGTTGAAATGTTGGACTACTGAAAAGTATGTACTAACATGTATAGCACTCAATTCTTGGTCGGGGCTCTCTTTGCATGAATTACCTGGTTTAAGGACTAAAAGGACTGGACTGTTACTCAGTAAGCCCTCTTTTCAGATGAAAGGTAATTTAGCATTTCATTTGGAAATCAAGTTTCCAGAGTCTGGATGAAAAGAGGAGAGGCACAGAATCCAAGTTGCTTGAGGTCCAGTGTACAATTTGTAGAGTCAATGGTGGTTTGGGGAGCCATGTAATTTGCGAGTGTTCGTCGACGACACTGTGTTTTATCAGGTCTAAAGTCAGCACAGCAGTTTATCAGGAAGTTTTAGAGCAGTTCATGCTTCCCTCTGCTGACCAGCTTTACGGAGATGCTGATTTCATTTTCCAACAGGACTTGCACCTGCCGCACTGTAAAAATTACTAATACTGTACCTGGTTAAAGCACATGGTATCTCTGTGCTTGATTGGCCAGCAAACTTGCCCAACCTAAACCCCATAGATAATTGTGTAGACTAGTGTGAAAAGGAAGATATGAGACATCAGACCCAACAACACACAAGAGCTAAGAGCCGCTATTAGAGCAACCTGGGCTTCCATAACACCTTAGCAGTGTCACAGACTAATCGCCTCCATTCCACACCGCATTGCTGCCATAATTTATGCAAAAGGAGCCCCCGAAAAAGTATTGGCATTTCACCCTGCAACACCTGAACAACCTGTGCTAAGACTCTATTCATCAGCATTTAATATGATTGTGCCGGAGTTTCTCCACACTATGCTTACTGTGCCTGAGTCTCTGTCTGTGGATCACTAACTTCACTAACTGACAGTCAAGAGGCAGTGGGTTAAGGTAGGAAAATAGACCTTTCACCATATGCACAGGAACACCACACGACTGTTCTCTCTCCTTTTCTTTACTGTCTATATACTGATGAATTCACCTCTTTCAGCTCCTTTGTCAAGCTCCCAAAGTTTTCACACATGATACATTTCATTTGCTTGACTCAGGACATGTGCAGCAATAACAGCCTTCAGACTGTAGAGTTGATAATAGGAAAGCCCTTGTAGGAGAGTCCTTTCATTCATTTCTCAATTAACTAGCATGGTTACAGCTGAAGAGCTAGTCTCTAGAATTAAGAAGCTCAACAGAGTCCTGAGGCAGGTGAAGAAAATCAACCTGCCTTAGACAGTGCTGATCCAGACTGCCATCATGGAGTCTAATCTCCTATCACCCATTACTGTCTGGTAGAGTGGAGCTACCAATCAGAACATGCAAAGCCTGCAGTGCATCAACTGCTCAGGCAAGAAGATCACTGGCTGTGATCTCCCTCCTATCAATAGGCTGCAATAACCAAGCAGACTGCAAGAAGAAGAGCAAGAATAAGAAGAAATAAAGGAGAAGAACATTCACACAGCACAAAAATAATAAAAAATATGAAGAAATAAAGAGAAAGAAAGAAGATTTGAAAACCAGGAAGAAAGAAAAGGAAGAATGTATGATTCATTAATGATTCATTGGTCAGTAGTCCATCCTCTTGGTTTTGTTAATCTGAATCTATCTCTTTCTCACACACACACACACACACACACACACACAGTGAGCAAGTCTTTCCTTTAAATTAACTAAAAGTGATTCATAAACACGCTGACCACTAATAATCTCGGTCTGGACGAAAAACCCAAAGAGGCAAATGCAACTCATATTCCATTTTCTGTGTGTGTGTGTGTGTGTTCTTCTCTCCAGGCTTAATGTTGTCACGTTCAGACTCAGCTGCTGCTCATTACTGCCCCCTTTACATCAGCTGCAAATTTACGCATGACCATGCAGCTGCTGTTTTACCTCTCTGATGTGATCGCTTGCAGATCTTTCTCTTTCTCTCTCTTTCTCTCTGGTGTAATTCCCCGCTGTGGATTTCCTGTTTTAGTACTTCCTGTGTTAACAGTCTTTCCATTGTGACTCTGTACTGTTTGTCATTAAGTTCATTGTGCAGTGGTATCCAAGCTCCGGGTTTCCGATTGGTGTTTCCTGACAAACATCCTGATGGACGCATCAAAGTGTTACGTTTGCAGACATGTTATTACAACGGTTAAATATGATTAACGTGTCATTGTTTGATAAACCACTCGGTCCCATGCTGCCAGGGGAAAGTAATCAACTTCAGCATTATCTCCTGCTACATCACCCTGTGCATGTGTGTGTGAATAATTTCCTGTAACAGCATGACAGGCCTATGTTCTGCGTCTCTGATATTCACCCCTTCATTGTTTTTTGAAATTTGTAGACACACCCATGGTGGGTGTACATGTGTGTGTTAGTTCATGTGCATGCCTTTGAGCCTTTCACACACATACCTCTCTCACAATGCATTGCCGAGGAGAGACACACTGATTAGACAGAGCGAGATCTTCTAAACCCCACACACAATCTGGTGTCATGTTTACTCACTGACTCACAGCACACTCCAACTGCATGAGTAACAAATTGCCCAGCTCCACACGTCACACCAGCTCTGACGTCACGTCCGTCCCACACATGTATGCACGTGCATTATTTAAATCCTCTGAGTTGGCCAGGATGCCCGCTGCCTGACGTTCATAAATGTCCTGTTTTACTCTCATGGCGTGCTTCATGCATTAATTTAATAATTTCATTTAAGAACAATCTCGGTCTGGAATTTTTTTTAATATGATTTCATTTGCATATTTGTGTGTGTGTGTGTGTGTGCACTCCTCCTGCGCCATCATTGTCTAAATGTCGAGGAATGTTAAAAAAAAATCAAATCAAGTGTGTTGCACTATAAGAGGAAAGTAATCCACAACCGGGTGCTGTGATGTGACCTGATGCAAAGGTACACTAACAGCACATCTGGAAGTGTTTTGTTCCTCTCATACTACATTAATTTACTACAGCTACATCCAAGTCTTCCAACACCTTGTGCTTTTTATTCATTTCTACTTCTCATTTAATGCACCGGCTATAAACACACATTCCCTTTACAGTCCTCTCTAATGAAGTTAAAAGCTTGTTTTGTTACAGTCAAATAAAAAAGAATTAAACCTTTCTGTCCCTTACTGTATATACAGTATTAGAAATCTTCCAGAGTTACCTCTGACACTGGAGACTCCTTACATCAATGTTAACCTTAATCTCCTTAGAGAAGCAGCATTTACACAGGCTTCTAATCTGTGGCTGTACAAGTTATCGTAAATGATTTGTTACTATGGAAAGATATGATAGCAATAATAAAGATCGATGTGCAATTAATCAACGCCTTCTGACCAAACAGGACCCAGAATGCAACAGTGCTGTGGTGCAAAACTGACTTTTTGGCCCATCTGTTTTCCGCTGTAAGAAGAACATGCATCACTACAGCTGAGTGGAGAATGCATTAAACAAGCTGCTCACTTCCCCATAATGCATCTCTCTCTCTCTCTGTAGTGTCATAAACAAATGAAATCATAGATCTGACCCCTGACCTTTGTTCCTCAGAGGCTGGGTGCTGAGCCATATGGTGGCGACAGGGCAGCCTGGCAGGGGTGTTAACTGTCTCTTCTGTGCGATTGTGTGAGTGTGTGTGTTTGCATGCGAGTGTGTTTGTGTGCGTCAGATGGAGTGAAGAGACCCAAAGGACAGAGAAAGCCGTTAGAGGACAATTATTTTCCTGTCAAGATAACAATCCTTCCCCCGTGTCGAAAACGTGCGATACAAGATAAACACGCACGCACACACACACACACACACACAAAATCATGCAAGCGCATCTTTACATTTGTTTACTCAACCAGTGTATACAAAAAAATAACAGCACATATGTGTCTGTCAGTCTCAGAGCAGAAGGTGTGACCTTTATGTCTGCTAATGTCAGTAAATGAGGCGGGGCTTATATGTCTGCTAGTGTCGGTGTAGCTTATATGTCTCCCCAGTGTTAGTGAAGAAGGCGTGGCCTATATGTGTCCAAGTGTCAGTGAGGGAATCGTGGGCCATATGTAGACCAGTGTCAGTGAAAGAGGCGTGGCTTATGTGTCTGTTAGTTTCAGTGATGGAAGCTTGGTCTATATCTCTTCTAATGTCAGTAAAGGAGGTGTGACCTTAAATCAAAAACACTCGTTTAAATTCCCTAACAGGCTGTTTATTTTCTACTTCTGTTTTGCATTTGCATATGCAAAATGCTTTAATAACAAAAAACTTGGTAAAAATGAAAATGAAAGCATTTTGCCACACAGCATGGACACTCCAGTCCTGCACAACATGTTTGGAGATGTGTTTTGTTTTGTTTTTTAAGAAGCATTGACAATAAATTGTCACAGCTAATAATAATAATAATAATAATAATACAAAGACACATTCTACAACAGGAGTTTTGAGAACAGGTGTAGAATTGGGGCCTATTCTAATGTAAACTGGTCGTGTAATTCTAGAATTGTTTGCATTTACACGCTGATCTATGGTGCTGATCTTTCATGCAAAATCTATGGTGCATGTGCCAAAGAAGTAACAAAAAGAATAGGAATAACATAAAATCTGTTCTAACATCTAGGAAAATTCCACTTTGAAAAAGATTATAAATTTTAGACTGTTATGTCATATCTACCCTGTTATATGGTAAAAGTAAAATATGAACATTGGGTAAAAACCTTAGCCTGCCTAGAAACCTCCTAAACATTTCATGGAAAGAAAGAAAGAAAAATGAATAATGAAAGACTACTGATCTCAAGAGGGAGAAAAAATGAATTGTGCGTAATATCATGAAAAAAAACATATTTTTGGAAACTTAAATAAAACCATTGAAAGGAAAATTCAAAGGGAAAAAGGCATAGGAAGGCATCACTCACTCACTCATTGTCTATACCGCTTATCCAGTATACAGGGTTGCGAGAGGCCTGGAATCCTTTCCCCTGAGACTGGGGACACAAGGCGGGGTACACGCTGGATGTGCCAATCCATCGCAGGGTACACACACGCATACACACTAATTTACACACTATGGGCAATTTGAGAACGCCAGTTAAGGTAATCTGCATGTTTTCGGACTGTGGGAAGAAACCGGAGTACCAGAAGGAAACCCACCAAGCAGAGGGAGAACATGCAAACTCCATGCACACAGACCCAGGCGGGAATCGAACCTGGACCCTTTACAAAGTGAAGGAATTAGAAGGGGAAATTCAAGGGGAAAGAAACAGAGGAAGAAAATGTCTTGATAATATTTCAAGCTGGAATGACACCTCATATGAACAATGCAAAACGAGCAGCATGGAACAATGAGCACAATGACGACTCACGACTTCCAACCTTGAAACTGGACGATGAGGAAATCTCGTTCTGGACTACCTTTGACTGGTAACGCGCCCTCAGTGTACTATCGGTATATTGGTTTTGCGGTTCTCGGTGGTATCGCGGTGTGTGACGTCAGTGCAGCAGCTGAATGATGGATACTCTCACCTGCAGCCGCCGGCGCCGGATGATGCCGGTGTCGTCCATGGTCGGGCCGGATGATGTCCCGGTGGCACAGCGGAGAGAAGGAGGGCTGGTACACGGTTCCGGTGTGTTTAACCCGAGCCCGGGGGATCCTCAGTCTACATGCAGCCGCTTGAACCGGAGAGATGGTGAATCATCTGAGCGCCGCCGTCCGAGGACACATCGCGGTTTAACGGTGTGTCACTGTTTCCTTAAAGACTGTGACACACACACACACACACACACCAAGCATCAATGCTGCATCCGTTTCGTTTTTCCTCCTTTATCCGTTATCCGTTATCTATCTCTGATCCTTTGCGCGGATCAAAGAGATCAAAAAGAGAAAAACAGCAGCTCCGTTAGCGCGTGTAACATTTAAATAGAAACAAAAAAATGGAACTCGAGCGGGAAGAGACGCAACGCGGAAGTGTGCGCGCGTGTGTATGTATATGTATATATATCTATGTATGTGTGTGTTTGTGTGTGTGTGTGTTTGTGTGTGCCACCCGTTATTGCAGCACCGGACGCACGAGCTCCTTGTCTCCTCCTCGCGCTAAAAGCAGCTGATTCGCCCGTGCGCGCGCCCCCTCC
Source organism: Clarias gariepinus (assembly GCF_024256425.1). Classification (NCBI taxonomy): domain Eukaryota; kingdom Metazoa; phylum Chordata; class Actinopteri; order Siluriformes; family Clariidae; genus Clarias; species Clarias gariepinus. The sequence continues at coordinate 5,170,465 of NC_071127.1, forward strand.
GCTCCTTTTATACAGAGCGCAGAACAATGCGTGGGCTAATCTCACACACGCGCGCGCGCTCTCTCTCTCTCTCTCTCTCTCTTTTCCACCCCCATATATGTGTGTGTGTGTGTGTGTGCTGTTGTACTCCTAACGTAGTAAAATCAGAATGGAGATCACCTGCGTTTCTACTGCGTGACATCATCATCTACCGTGACGTAGAGTGACGTACACACATGCCAAGATGGTTTATTTGTCTTTTGTTTGTTTACATTGTACATCTTGTAAAAATAGATATGTCTGTATGTCAGTATGTTTACCTGTATATTTGTCTGTCTGTACAGTATGTTACTGCCTAAAGTTTAATCTGAACCATAAATGAAATAAAAATGTTAAGTAAAAGCGATGTTATGAACTGTCATGTGCCGGATTTAATCATCTTTTTTTTAAAAATAAGCTATTAATTAGCTACTTGCTCAACGTAAACAAACACCTTCACCAATAGATATAAAAAAAAGAGAAAAAGCTAAACTGAAATTTTTTTTAAATAACAGTGCTGATGTGGTATAAGTGAATTTTTAAAAGCGTGTTTTTTAAAACAATAAATCTTAATCCGATCTACTTTTTGATTTCTCATCTGTGATTCACCCGATTACTCCCTGTGATTACCGAACAAGGAGCTTATTTCGCTGAGAATGAAAAAAGTACAACTAAGTGTAAAGAAGACATAGCATACTCAAACTTAGAATATTTTATTTCTTTGTATTAATATTTTTTTCTGAATTCTGCCATACAGAATGACAGGCAAACATGCACAGGGGCTTCAACCTGAAATAATATCACTAATTACAATTTAAATATCTCATAGCTTATATATATATATATATATATATATATATATATATATATATATATATATATATATATATAAACAAAGCTATGAGATGAAGAGGAGCTAAATCTAAACCTAATTACAAGCAGCCGGAAGACCAACGCCTAAACCTAATTACAAAATAAAAAATGAAAGAGTAAAGTAAGAGTCTTGCTGTGTACCTGCAGCACCTTCATGGGCCACAAGAGGGTCACGGCCCATGCTTTGGGAAACGCTGCTGTACACCTAGCCTGTCGAACATCATAGCTTAGCCTGGCCTACTTTAAAATGTGCTCAAAAAACTTAAGTTAGCCTAGAGTTTAGCCTTCAGCAATATTATCTAACACAACAACTATTTCTTAATGAAGTGTTGAATATCTCATGTAATTTGTTAAATATTGTACTGAAAATTAAAAACAAAATTGTTGTAAGGGTACTCACCATTAAGATGCAAAAACAAATGGCAAAAGAGTAATCTGAGCAACGTGAGCTCAAGAAAAGTTTCAAATTCAGAATTTGAACTACTGTTTTTACTGAATGCGTTTCACTTTCACGTCATCATAAATCAAGCAATTGAAAGTCGAGAATCGTTCATATAGGAATTGCTAGCATAGTTTTACATAATTTATATCAAATAATTAAGGTGATTTGCTGACATATTAAAAGGCTATAGTCATTAACTAGCATAGCTAGCTGTGTTTTAAATGATCCATTACACATGCATTATAGTAAATTATGAATTTCCAGCCTCCACTATTTTAATCAAAAAATATACTAATATCTAATATGTGAACATTGTAATATATACAGTATATATATATATATATATATATATATATATATATATATACCAGTAAATGTCTTTAAATAAATATTATAAAATGTTAGTTATGAATATTACATTTTGCTATGCCAACCATAATTATGGACTTTGGTTTGGAGATTATACCAGGTTCTGGCAACCCCATTTAGGGAAACCACACACTATGGCTGAAAATGGTAAAGCAGTAGAGATGAGATCATTTGCAGACGAGATCCAAAATTACGTCAGTGTTTCTTGGCTGGTTATGAGAAGCTAATTTTACAATGCATCAGTCTTTCATGCAAAGAGAAGACAGACTGAAAAAAAGGAGAAAGAAAGCTAATAAGAAGGATGGAAAGTATTTCATTTGTCAACATACAGTATATCGTACACGTATATGCACCACATACAGTACAACATAGAAAACCATACAACATGGGTCAGAAGTTTCTACATGTAAAAGACAATGAAAAGATGCTAATCCTAATCATGTTGCCACCCTGAGCAGGTCACAATTTCAAAACTAAAGTGGCTGAAATAAAAAAAAAAAGGACAGTGGAAACAGTGAGAATCGCTGACAGCAGATGGTGTGATCACTCACCCTCTACATTCGTCATCACACATGCCAAAAACAGCAGGGACAGTAAGTTATGTGATCAAACTCAGAATGAGTTGTACAGAGAGAACCACTGAAGACTGTATCAGTGACTGAATGCAGCTCTGAAGGTTTACAGTCCTTTAACTTGTTTCATATGTCCAGGAATAGTAAATCAAGCTGTAAATTAACTAAGAGGTAACACAGGGACAAATCAGACGTCAGATCTTTAAAGAATGAAACTCAAAGAGACCAAACAAAAAATATTCAGATATGGTAATAAGCATGTCAGATCCATAAACAATGGAACTTAAAAAAATATATAATAATAATAATAATAATAATAATAAATTAATTAATTTAAAGAGTGTGACAAATGAAAAATCTTAAGCGCTCTAAAGACTGAGAGGTAAGCCAGAAAGAGTGAAACTAGCTAAGCATTAAAGCCCTAATAACTCTTACTGACCAAGAGCCAGAATTCTAAAAACTGATACTAAGCAATAGTAAAAGTCCAAAACACCAGGGGTTAGAGCTGTAAAGACTGGGACTAACCAAGTATCAAAGGTCTAAAGAGTTGGACTAAGAAAGAGATAAAACAACAGGTACAAATGAAGAGACAGAACCCTAAAGACTGGTACTAGAAAAAAGATAAAACTCTAAAGGCTGAAATTTAGGAAGAAATAAAACCCTTAAGACTGGTACTGTGAAAGGTATAAAACCCTAAAGAATTGGACTAACCAGAAACCAAAGCCTTAAAGGCTGGGACTATTCAACACCTAAAGCCCTAACAACTGACACAGAACAAGTCTAAAACCTTAAAACTATGACTAACTAAAAGTCAAAGCCTTGAAAAATAAACCTAGTTTAGTAAACTAATCAACAGTCCAAGACCTAAAATAGATCCAAAAATCCCTAAAAAAAAAAAAGAAAAAAGGCAAGGCCAAAATACTGCCACTAAAAGAGAACAAATGTCCCAGCCCTTAAGGCTAAGACTAACCAAACATTTAGTACCAACAGTTACATAGTTCCAGCCCTAAACACTTCAGCATTCTCCTAAGCTTTTTATTTACATAGGTTACTTTGTCGTACTTTGTCAAAGTAAAGCACCACAAGGTTGCAAACAATAAGGCAAATATAACATTTTAATTATTGTGTTATTTTTTTATAATTTTTTATTATGCAGTATTTTTTGTAATAAAAAAAAGTAAAAAGTAAAAAAATATGATTTTAGCTGTTATTTTAGCTGTTGATTTTTGTTGATTTTTAAAACATAATTATTTAAATTAAATGTGCATGCGGCTGTGCAAATAGGCTAGTCTAAATATCTGGATAAGATTTATCATTTATGGATGAAAACATGTAAACACAAATATAAAGTAAAATCTCCACTTTTGATTTAACACTCTAGAGTCTAGCAAGACCTATTTAAACATTGCGTGGTGTTCATTTAATAATTTGGCTTTGTAAACACATTCCAGATGCTTTCTTTTAGTGTAGACTGGATCAAGAATTTGTGGGTTGTTAATGTTTTTTTTCTTTTAACTCCAATGATGTGAAAAAACAATGTGAAACTGCAAGTTCTGCTCACTATATCTTTTATTTTTGTTTATCTATTTTATGCAACTGTCTGGTTGTTTTTAAAGACGTTCGGCTTACTGTAACTGTAAAACTACTAGAGTCGTGTTTTCACTTCTGCCATCTTAAGATATTTATTTCAGCAGGTTGGTGTTACTGGAAACATAATAGTAGATTATTCCTGTTACTTACAGAAGGAAAGCTGAATCTGCTGACTGTTGTGCTCAGAGTAAGGATGTACAGTAATACATTGTCACTAAAAGAGGGCGCTGTTTCACAATACTGTACTGCCTGGCTATCACACCCTACAACTGCTGAAAAAGCAAAAAAAAAAAAAAAAAATGTGAGACACAATTCTGAGGGAATTTTATTTCCTTTTCCATAAACTTGGTCTTTTAATTAGAAATTGTAATGAATACATAGATGTTGGTTCTTGTAAATTAATTGGAATAATGTTAATTAATGTGATTATGAAAGGGGGTGTGATCACCATTAAATGGAAGTAGGTGGTGGTGGGGGGGGGAGTATAGATCAGCTATAAGACATGAAATAATTATGAAATTGTCATAATAAATATTCCACATGTTTATAATATATATAAATATATAGTAATGTATACTAAACTGCTGTTCAGAGATCTTCAGAAGTAACCAGATTTACTGAGTGTGCTCCTTTAATACCACATTAGAATCTGTTGATGATTATTCTGAGACGTTTTCCACATTGTTAATGAAAATTGATTTATGCATTTTTAAAAACTTAAAAATGCAACCTAAATTACAATGTTACTTTTTTCTTCTCACTTGCCTTAAACAAAGAAAATGTAGATGAAAAAAATGTATACTTTTGTGACACTTATTTTGCAAAAAAAAACAATGCAGTTTATTGTTGTTTTTTATGGTTTTATTTGAACATCATATTATACTCCTCATTAACAATGTTGTCCAGACTGTTACTGAGAATGAAAATAAAATCCTAAATCCTTAAAATCTTTTTCAGGCCGTTGAGACATAATGCTAAATCATGTTTTTCAAAATATAATCTATTATATGAGGATTTCAGGAATGTATCATGTGTTGAGGATTTTGTTTTATTAATAGCAAAGGAGCTTCAGAAAATTTGGAAATTCTGAAATAATATGTCTCATGTCACAACTGAAGTCACAGAAATCACATTAACTCCATGGTAAAGTTTGATGTGAACATGACTTGAATCGATTGCTTTTCATCTTTATGATTCTATGCACTGTGCTGCTGCCACACGGTGAGCTAATTAGATGAACTGCATGAAAGAATGAATAAATGAATGAATGAAAGTTTAGGCCCTGATGAGCTTTAAATATAGATTATGACACAAAATATATATTTTTTATCCATATCTAGCTGTATTCTTATAACCCTTAGGACATACAATATCTTGTGTCAGGTTTTATTCTACTACAAGCTTAGCTGGTTCCTTACCACAATATTTGACCTGGGTTGTATTAGGAGATTTAACACTCCCTCCTCACTGCTTATATAATATCTTCCCTGCATTAGCACTGTTATGTGCACTACAGTGGATTAAGGCTATAAGAACATTTTGAGCTACTTGTCGAGGTAAACACAGAGGCCCGGGTCTTTTGTGGCTGTTTCCTGGAATAGCTTACACACAAAGCACACATTGTTCCTGTCTAAATGAGAAAATCCAAACGTCCATTTGCCCTGTCAGCCTGAAAATGAACCAGGCCTGAGAAAGCCTGCAGGTCAACTGTTCAACCATGGTTATGAAACAGAATGATTTATGTAACTTTGCCCTTAGTCAATAGTACAAAAGTGCATTCAAACAAGTTAGTAGTTATTACTGTCAGCTATGATGTCCATCCTTTTATTTTGACATACATCTGTTCTTTTGTCTCGCTAGTTTGCGTATGTTTCCAGTTCCCTTGTTTCCATCAAATGTGCCATTTTACAGTACCAGTAGTATTACTATGGATTTTAGATAATTTTATCCTTATACATTTTGAGAAGCTGATTTACTGGACCACAAATAAGTAACAGTCAAATGATCTGTTTCAGATACATAACCACTTGTAAGTCCCTGAGTTAGTCACCAGTGACCATATTCCAGTATTTAAAATTTAGAATTTCATTCAAAGATAGCATAGAGATACTGTATGAAGAAAAAACATTTAAGCTGATTTACACATGCAATAATATCAGATTTGTGTCAGAAGTAAGCAAAAAACGAAACATTTGGCAGTGTAAATGCAGCGTAAGCTACTCTTTTAAGGCCTGTTTTTCTGCTCCTTGTTTCTCCAGTGAGCATCATATCGAGGTTGTTCACTGTCTCGGCCCCAAATCATGCTAATGTGTGGTAGGTAAAATTACTGACTCTCACATCTATCTTATTAAGCAGCAGTGTTGGGTGTAACATGTTACAAAGTAACAACGTACTTTGTCACTGGAAAAGACGCCTAGTTGGTACGATAGGGTCACAGACCATTTTCTTGAAAAGAATTTACTTTAAAAAAAATAGACAATTTTATGATGTAGGCCGAAAATGAGCTTCCCCTATTTGACAGACCAGTAGTCGCCACTGTAGGTGAGATAGGGGTATTAGATTATGAGTGATGATGATAGATTAATTATAAAGCTCTTGAGTAAAACAACATGCATGAGGAATCACAAAGGAGTTTTAATCTTCTGCAGTGGAAAAGTACTCAAACTAGTTACTTTTATCAAAAAGTAACTCTGTAATGTAACTGATGACATTAATTTTGTAATGTAATTAGTTACTTTAAAAGTTAATGTTCCCCAACACTGTTAATAGTAGTGAATTCACCAAGGTGAGGTAAAGCAATTCCACTTTTTTTCATTTTTAAATGAAAATATCCATGATATGCATGAACGTAATTAGTTCTAAATATGCACACATGATTCTAAATTGTTCATTTTCATGAAGTCTGGAATGACACAACATATCTCATGATCACTAGAACAGTAATGGTTTAACATCAATGCATTAAACAATCCACAACTATGCACTCACAGACTTATATATGCTTTCGGTTGTGTTTTATGAAACACAGGTAAATCATTTTTGAAATAGAGATTTTATAGCCTGCGTAACGCTGTTATTGCAAGAAACCAGACCCAATATGTGATTAAAAAGTGATGTCACCAAGATGTAGAGGAAAAAAATATACAAACAGTGCCTGGGCTTATATTAAAGCATAAATTTTGGAATTTTAAAACAGGCACAAATTGATCTGAGTCTATCATTGTTTCTGAACCTTCTTTCCATAAGTTTTCATTCTGTAAAGATAAATGACCACTGACAATGACCATTGTTAAAAGCCCCATGCAAATAAAATTGAATTGAATTAATTTAAATAATAATAAAAAAACATCAGTAAGTGGCATGATGGCATAGTGTTTAGCACTGTTGCCTTGTACCTCCAGGGTTGAGTGTTCGATTCCTGCCTTGGGGTCTGGGTTTCCTCCGATTACTCTGGTTTCCTCCCACAGTCCAAAGACATGCAGATTAAGTTAATTGGCATTCCCATATTGCAGGTATTGTGTAAGTGAGTGTGTGGTTTGTGCAAGTGTATGTCCTGCGATGGATTGACACCCTGCCCAGAGTGTACCCTGCCTTGTGCCCAAAGTTTCCTGGGATAGGCTCCAGGCTTCATGTGCCCCAGTATAGGTTATGCAGGTTAGAAGATGAGTGAATAAATGATTGAAGTCTTAGTACTAAGTATAAGTATAACTTATAAGTATAACTTATACTTAATATAAGTACTGGAGTCTCCAGTGTCAGGGCTTTGTAACAGTCAGAAATAATCATAAACTTAAGAGGTTTTCAGGCAGAGGAGTTTGACTTTGTGGCTTCTCATTTCAGTAATATTTATGATATTTTATATAGTATGAATATATAACTATAAATATATAACTATAAATTACTATATTTAGTAACAGTATGTCACAGAATTTATTAGTCCTTACATATGATACCACATCTAAAAAAAAAATTTATAAATCCAGTTTCATCACTGAATAATAACTAGTGTGAATATGGGATGAAACATGCAGTTTGCACACTACTAAATGAAAGCTTTAATTCCATCTCAGCTACCTTGCATTTGTTCAGGTAAAATTCTAAAGGCACAAATTTCAGACCCAATAATATCGTCTATGCTGATCGAGTACATTTAGGACAAACATTCACTCTGACAGTTTTAGTGATGAAGTAAATCCCTCACTGTTCAGTTTTGTCCAGACTTATATAATCTCTGTGATATGTACATGCACGGTGTAGCTCTGTTTGTTGCTGACTCTGCAGCAGTTTATGTGGGAGTCAGCAGAATTTGGGGCAGTTCACTTCACTGTCATCAAGGGTACTTAACTGTGCAAAGGGCTCGGGAGCTGCACCACGCTGTGTTTCTTATACTTTTATTTTTGCAGGTTGCAACCTTACATAACTCTGTATGAGTGTGTGTGTGTGTATGTGTGTGTGTGTGTGTGTGTGTGTGTGAATGAGGGGGTGTGTTATTGTTGTTGTCCTCCACTGAATCAGAGACACAAAGATATTTGATGGTAAAACATCGACTCTAAGCAGATAAACAGCAAAACAAACTCAGACAGAAGGAAAGAAATCAAGTACAACTTGCAGCAGAGCTCAGGTACAGCCTTAAAAACCTTACTTTTATGCTAACATCTCTTTACTTGCTGGGGTTTTTACCCTAATGTCTATTTAATTACCCCAGTTTCCTTTAATGCTTCACAATTTACCCAACTTTTATCCTAATATATGATATTTTAACCCCTCTTTTGCTATAATGCCTTTCAATTCATCTGACTTTAACCCTAATGCTCCTTTATTTATCCCAAATGCTAATATCTCTTTATATACCATAGTTTTACTCTACTTCTCAAATTATTACCATAATGTATTTTTCATATCTCACTTTTCTACCCCAGTATATCTTTATTCACTTCAGTTTTATGCTAAAGTCCCTTTATTTACTTCACTTTTTTACTACACTATATGTTTATTCACCTCATTTTTTACAATGTCTCTTTATTTACCTCACATTTACCCCACCCCTCCATTCACCTCACCTTTACCCAACTATAGTTTTATTTATCCTGCTTTTACTCTGCTGTCCCTTTATTTACCTCACATTTACCTTACTGTACCTTTATGTACCTCATTTTTACCCCACTATACCATTATTTACCTAACTTTTTAGGGTAAAACTTTCTCACATTTACCCCAATGTACTTTTATATAGGTAAACAGTTGTACCCTAATGCCTCTTTCTTAACCCAACTTTTACCCTAATGCAGCTGTATTTACCCCAACTTCACTCTGAAGTGGCTTTTAACCTACTGTATCTTTATGGATTTTACCCCACTATACATTTATTTACTTCACTTTTTTCCTACTGTACATTTATTTAACTAATTTGTACCCCAACACACTTTTACATATAGGTATACAATTTTACCCTAATGCATCTTTATTTACCCTACCTATAATCCCATGTGGTTGTACAGTATTTACCCCTTGTTTACCTCACTTTTACCTTACCATCACCAGTAACTTAAAGTATCTAGTGTCCTTATTGAACAGTGATCTAATGAAGCCTAATTTCCCAGTGACTACCACTAACACTCGTCTCCAATGTGCAAATTGACATCAGGTGCAAATTGACTTGCTTCCTCTCACTGAAATGGACCTTCTCTCGTCACTCAACCTGGCGTGTTGGGCAAGTCTGGTTGCATTTGTTTGGTGCAGGAAAGAGGTGTGTCTTCAGGATGGACTTCATAAATCCAAGCCCGGTCCAGAGCCCAGTCTAAAAGAATGTTCATTGTACAAGATGAGTAAGTAAATGTTTTTATATAACATACCCATGTTCTTTTGCATTGGATATTTTAGGAAAACAATGACATTTATGTTTTTTTTAATTTAATATATTTACTGCTGGTGTGTATATAAGGTTAAGGCTATATTTTAGACTCTTGCTGCTCGGAGCAGGACATTGCGAACCTTACTGCTTCTACTAAAGGTTTATTGTGGGACAGGTGTGGATCTCCCAGTCCAGTGTAAGTGTCACCGCTTTGCTAAGATCCATACACAGTTCAGAGCAACAGACAGGTTACTTTGAGTAATTGCAATTAAACAAATATCTCTCTCTCTCTCCCCCCGCCCTTTTCAGATGTAAGGAGGTCCTTAAAAGAGTTATCTGTTTTTACCTCTGCTCTCCTGATGCCACATACTGGCCACACCCTCAAGGCTCCTCCCTCAGGGCGGTGCCTCTATGCCATAGCTTCTGCAGAGATTGGTGAGGCCACACCCACCTTATTAGCATCACATATGGAAAACCAAAAATTCTGCCTTAAAGCATGGTCCTTTATTTTTTCAGAAGTACAAAATGTAAAGTAATTTTAGTTACTAATATACTAAAGTGTTGTTTTGTCTCAGGTATGAAGTCTGTAAATCAGACCTCACATGTGCTTGAGACTGGAGCAGTGACCCCAGAGGACTCAATTGCACTGGCAGCTGCATGCCTTATCAACAGGTAGACCACACTCAAGAGATTTCATTAGATTTTGATGGAGGAACTAATTGGATGGATGGATGGATGGATGGATGGATGGATGGATTTCAAATATGGATAGCTCATCAATGGATGGATGATGAATATTGATGAATCATTCATGGATGGAAAGATGGTTTGATGGATAGATGGTTGGATGGATTATAAATAGCTCATCTGTGGATGGATGGGTGGAAGGATGGATGGATAGATTGATTAGATGAATGAATTGATTGGGCTGGATGGATGGATGGATGGATGGACAAATGGTGGATGAATGGATGGATTGGTTAATAAATAGATGGATTTTAGATTGTAAAATATAATCCTATTTTAAAGTTTTATTCTATTGTACACACACACACACACACACACACACACACACACACAAACAGAGAGAGAGAGAGATAGCTGTCTTTAGGTTTTTGTGCTTCAAACATAATATTAAAAGACCTGAGGCAGATTATGACAATTTTGCTGCTTATATAAAACTCAGATCTGACCGTAACGCTACTTATTAGGCAGATGCATTGCTCTGTTTGCCCAACAGGAGGAAATGTCTCTCAGTGTGGAGCATGACACACACTCCTCAATCTGCAAAACGGAAAAAGAAACATAAAATCTTCACTTCACCATGAACATACCTAGATCCAGTATTACATTCCAAATGCTTACTCGTCCCACCATGACTAACAGCGTGAACTTGACTGCGTTCTTCTTATATTAATCACTAAAACTGATTGGTATATGTGTGTGTGTGTGTGTGTGTGTGTGTGTGTGTGTGGTGTGTGTGCATGCGCATGCAGATGTATCAGCATGGCCGAGACCTCTGCGAGAGCTTCTGGGGCGATTCTTTTGTGGCAGTAGAGGATGAAGCCGTAAAGGTCAAAGGTCACTGCTGTAGATGTTTAAACCTAAATGACTCGGACCAAGAGGTCATAGCAGCTCTGAGAGCACAGAAGGATGACCTGGATAAACTAGACACCACCAAACACCAAGAAAACACCCTCTGCTCCCACGGTGTAGCCACAATACCCCCGAAGGGGCAGTGGGACCATGACAAGTCTGTGCTGCACAAACGCTCTGCTCCCTCTGTCCACGACTCTGAGGGCAGCGGTAGCGGCTTCAAGGGTATCAATCTGAAATGATTGGAATTATCTACGTCGTGAATTATGACAATCGTACAAACTGTTCTAAAACTTGTGTTTTAGGTCACATCTCCAGTTTCCTCCAGAACACTGTGTATAAAGTCAGGTACCAGGGTCTGAATTAATTAACAAGCTGTCCACTGAAATGGTAATTCTTATTATTTTTGGTCTCTTAAAGACTTACACATCATACCTACAGCCCCCTTTCTGTCTAATTTCCTTCACACTCTGAAGCAGCAGTCAGAAGTGCGAACATCAAAAAATATTCATATATTCACACCATCTACATCAACTTATACACCCTTCATTCAGAAGTATCTGGACATTGTGTCCATCACACTCATATGTATTTCTTCCCTAAAGTGTAGCTGTAGCATTACAATTTCTCTTCACTGGAATAAAAAGACTCAAACCTGTTCGATTTTGTCCACAAAGCCAGCTCTATGAAGATATAATGTGTTAAGGGTGTAGCAAAGTGGAAAAACTAGATAGACCTCTGACTGAACTCAACAGCTTTGAGATGAACTAGACCTGGACCCTCGTCAACATCCACTATCAGTGCATGACCTTACAAATGCTCTTGTAGCTGAATTGAATGATCACTAATCTGCACAGACATGCTGCAAAATCTAGTGGAAAGCCTTTCCTGAAGAGTGGGGTTAATATAAACAGCAAAGTCTGAAATGCAGTGCTCAAGAAGTATGAGTTTATTCAAGATTATTAGCATTATGTAGCTAAAGAAGAATCTAGACATCCTGTATATAATTCTGAAGACTCCGTAATCAGAATCAGTTGTAGCATAAATGTAACACTAGGTGGCGATGTTGGATTATTATTATTAATATTGGCACCATCTTAGAACCCTCCCCCTACATACCCACATATACGCACGCACACACTCAAATACATGCAAGAACACACGTTTATTTATCCACTAATAAAAACCACAATGTTAAGACAAGCAGATTTAATTTGTATTCTTAAAGCTCTAGCTTTGGGCGCATGAGCGTGGTGCATGGTGTAAACCCAATGATTTTCAAATAACAAACATTCTAAGCTACTTCTGGCATAGGAAATACACAGAGTTAATTCCTTTGCCTTTGCCCCATTAGCCTTCCTCAGTCTTAGGTGCCATTGTTGTGACGTTCATGATTCTGGATGTTTTTAGGTTAACTTGTACTTACCATCTTTGGACAAATGATAAAGTCATTAGGGTAGCAAGAGTGACAGCTCCATGGTGCTCTACAGTAGTTGGTAACTTGACTGCCCAGGCTAAAAAGTTGTAGCCAGTATAATGTAATAATATATCTTAGTTAGCTAGAGGCTTTTTTACAGTAGACTCTGTTTGCACACTTAACGAAAAAGCAGTATGTCTCACATGTAGCCAGGGGTAGCTCAGTGGATAAGGCATTGGACTACGGTTCGGAAGATCCCAGGTTCAAACCCCACAACCACCAAGTTGCCCCTGTTGGGCCCTTGAGCAAGGCCCTTAAGCCTCAACTGCCCAGATGTATAATGAGATAAAAATGTAAGTCGCTCTGGATAAGAGTGTCTGCCAAATGCCTAAATGTAAATGTAAAATATATAATTCAAAGCTTGTTAACGTCATAATTTTCACTGTATAATGTGGGTTAACTCTTAAGACCACACTGTATATTCATGGTCCTTCTTTATATGGTACACATATGTACTAAGTATATATACAAACAAATATTGTTAGTGCATATATAATTTATATATACACCAATCAGCCATAAGATTACAACACAAAACATTAAGCTCATTATTGTGTGGGTTGCCCTTGTGTGCGCCTCTGGCCCCTCAGGGCATGACTCAACAGGGCCTCTGGAGGTGTGCAATGGTGTCTGGACCCAAGATATTGTCGATGGATCATTTGGGTGCTGTGGTTAGCATGGTGCTGCCAACATGGCTTGGACTAGTTTGTCTGGTTCATCCCATGGGTTCTCAGTCAGATTGGAATCTGGTTAGTTTGGAGGCCAGAATGACGTTAATGTGTTTTAGATCCAACTTAATTCCATGATTTATTATTCATCGTCTACCCAGGGCAGATATACAAAACTTTCCTGTTTGATCTTAAGGGGCATTTTAATGTAGTCAGTGAAAAGGTTTTTAGACCTTTTATGAAAATCCCAGTTTTCAAACTATTTTTTGATGGCTTTTGGAGGCCCATGTCAGAGCTGTCGTCTGCTCTGTTACATTTACATTTAGGCATTTGGCAGACGCTCTTATCCAGAGCAATTTACACATCTGAGCAGTTGAGGGTTACGGCCGCGCTCAAGGGCCCAACTTGGTGGTTGTGGGGATTTGAACCTGGGATCTTCCGAACCGTAGTCCAATGCCTTAACCACTGAGCTACCCCTGGCCCCAGAGGAGAAACACATCCCTTAATACCTTGGACATGATTTGGGACTCTTAGAGGTTCTTTGGCTTTTCAAGAGCTCCACGTGGAACCCCACAACATTTACATTTGGGCATTTGGCAGACGCTCTTATCCAGAGCAATTTACATTTTTATCTCATTACACATCTGAGCAGTTGAGGGTTAAGGGCCGCGCTCAAGGGCCCAACAGTGGCAACTTGGTGGTTGTGGGGATTTGAACCTGGGATCTTCCAAACCGTAGTCCAATGCCTTAACCACTGAGCTACCCCTGGCCCTAACTAGCTCTGTTAGGTTGCAGTTCTTTTGTTGTTGCTCGCCTTGAGCACTTTGCCTGCTTGATGTATATATATATATATGCTATCCCAAAAGACTTAGGGCATGAGGCAGGGTACATCCTGGGTGCCATGGGTACATCCAAGGGTACATCCAAGCCAGTTAACCTAATCTGCATGTCTTTGAACTGTAGGAGGAAGCTGGAGTACCCGGAAGAAACCCACCAATTACGAGGAGAACATGCAAACTTCATGCACACAGAGACAGGAATCGAACCCTGGCATATTTGCCAGGCATAATTGCTTACCATTAAACTACTGTGCCACCATTACCATAAACCCACATGGTGAAAATGAAAACCTTATAATTATGGCATGTAAGCCATATATCTTGTGTCCATGTAGGTAGATGAATGGGTAAGACAATTTCAAATTTACACACGATAATATACAGTACATGAAGATACATTACACATATGATTTCACAAAAACTTCCGTGCTAATATAATTGTGCAATGCTACCAAGATATGGTCTCTTCAGGCAGGTTTCTGGTATAGAGCTGCACATTACACTTTAGAGGCTTTGGGGAAGTTCTGCTCTTTAAAATTTGACATTTTCATGGCTTTACTGTCAGTCTCTGCAGGTGGGAAATGGGGGGGATCCTCTAAACTCACACTGTCAGACATTTTAAAAAACAATGACCTAATCGCTGGTGCTTGTCACATCACATCAAAGCATGAAAAGTTTAAAAATATCTACATATGAATATATAAAATTCAAAGTTCATAAAAGTCAATATGGAGTCTATTTTTCTTCTTTCTCTGGTCGTTTCACCTTCTAGTTCAGGAGGCTGTTACAAATAAAGCTGCTGTGCAACACTTCTGGATGTAAAACGCTGGATCTAGAGGAGAACAGAACAGAAAAAGTGCCAATGTGCGTCAAGCTCTTAGAGTTTGTTAGTCTTTTTGTGTGCTAATGCGTGTTTCAGATCTGAGGGTGGGCGGAATATTCATGAGGTTAAGAGAGAAGGTGGGATGGAAGGACAAGGGTAGGATTTAGAGAGTGAGATGGAGGTGGGATGGAGCAAGTATGAGGTAAATGGAGACAAAGAGAGAGAGAGGGAGAGAGAAAGACAGAGAGAGAGAGAAGTGGGATGAAAGCATGACGGAGGTGAGTGGAGAGAGAATGTCAGTTGGTCTGAATGTGAGTGGGGAGACTGAGCCCACCATCACCTTCTGTCGTCAGCAGCTGCATCATAGAAGATCCCTCAATGTGTGTGTGTGTGTGTGTGTGTGTGTGTAGGCCTAATGCTTGAAAATACCCACCTTCTGACGTCTGTCATCATTTTAACCATACCAAGTAACCTCTACAATATAGGAAACTGCTGTCTGATGTAAAAGATGTCTGATGTAACCCAAACAGGAAGTGGTAATTACAGCTGCTTCCTCGACAAAGGAAGTGCGTACAAACACACACACATCGGTTGCACATCTATGTCTTTGACTGCTATTGCAATTCTGCCACATTGATTTTGAATTCTGGATTCTGATTGTTCAGGAGGTGTTGATTAGTTTGCCATAACAGCAGCTCTGACAGTAGTGTTTCATTTACATGATGAAGGTAGATGCTCATCAGAGAGCGCTTGCGAATGTGTGTAGTGTAGTAGTGTAAAGTGCAAAAGACCCACGAAGTACAAGATAAAGTAGGAGTGTGTGTTAATTTTCCCAAGGAAAAAAAAAAACCCTCAAAGGAGCATAAACGTGGATGGAAACTAGAGCCGTACTGCAGATCTGTGGTCAAGTTCATGTTGTCTGAAGTGGAGTTTTTTTTTTGTGTGTGTCATCCAGTAAAGAAGAGGTGAACTGGGGAAAAAAAAGCTGTTACAGGTTAAAGGTCAGGTGGACAGCTTGTGAGTTGCTGTACATCTAAATCTGTCTGGAAAATCCCTGCTGACTTTTCCTAATGAGCTGGACTCGGAAAGGAATGCTGCAGGGAGGAATAGCTGCTCACAAACTTAAAACTGAAGTACAACTGCAATGTTAACTGTAAGTCTGCAACAAATACTGTAATTATCCTCTTATTCAGCTTCTCGAGGAATTTACAATCTCCATATTAGTTATACACTTCGTAATGAGGTCAGAGCGTTAAGAGACTCTTGTGCAAAGTTGCCAGATTTAAACATTCATACAATTCCTGGTATTTATAGCTTGGAAAAACTGCGATGCTGGATGAAACTGCAGAATTAGATTTCCTGAAAAAAGTCCCGTTGACCTTTGGTTTGGAAAGATTTGCTAATGCTTCACAGATTCACCAAATAAGAAATAAAATTAGCGAAATAAAAGCCACCCTTCAACTTCCAGTAAGTAAACACGCTAGGCTTCAGAGACTCTGCTGTTTATTTAATTAAGAATGTTAAATCTATCCTGATTTTGTATTTGTTACTGAAATCAGCGCTTAAATGTTCTGGAATTGTGTGGTTTTATAGTGGATCCTTAAGGCTATCAGCAGGGGTGTAAATTACACAATAAGGTATCTGTTCATAAGGTAATTCAATTTTTTTGTTATCATTAAATCAGCTACAATATAATACAGTGCTATTTTCATTTGTAAGCTCAATATTTTAGTGGTGTAGTGGTTAACCCTGTCGCCTCGCACCTCCAGGGTTCGATTCCCACCTTAGGGTCCGTGTGCATGGTCAGTTGCATGTTCTCCCTGTGGTTTTCTCCCACAGTCCAAGAGACTGTGAGTGTGTGTGCAATGGTTTGGCACCACATCCAGGATGTACGCAAGCTCATGCCCTATCTCCTGGGATAGGCTATAGGCCCACTTCAACCCTGTACACAGGATAAAGCAGTATCGATGGTGATGAAAACATTTTTCAATATAACTTTAATCTGATTTGAAACAATGTTGTTAATCTTTCGGCTGCTCCCTGTGAGGAGGCACCACACTAAACCATCTGATCCACACAACAACTTGGCTCAGGTTTTATGCCAGATGCCATTCCTGACTCAACCCTCCTATGTTGTCCATGCTTGGGACTGGGACTGCATCTAGTGGCTAAGTTTGGGCAGGAATTAAACCCAGGCCTTTCACATGGCCGGCAGGAAACCAATGACCCACTAATGCTCAGAATCTTCTTTCAAAGTATGATTTCAAATCTCACCATCAGTCTGCAAGTGTGTAGTTTTGCATGTTCTCCATGTGATTTTCTGGTTCCCTCCCAAAGTCCGGAGACATGCGGTATAAACTGATTGTTGTATCCAAATTGCCCATAGGCTGTGACGGTGTGTGTGTGTGTGTGTGTGTGTGTGTGTGTGTGTGTGTGTGTGCTTGTGCTTGTGCTCTGTGCCAAATATGTTTGAATCTGTTAACAACCAATTTCTTAATAACTACTATTGTATATATGGTCAAAGTCATTTTCTGTGACAGCAGTTATGAGGGTGGCACAACTGCTGCAGCACACACAGTAATCTGAGTGCAGTTAGGAGGAGAGTGACAAATTGGGAGGGTGGGGTTGTTGCGGGTTGGACAGGGCACATGGCTTTAGCCGCGATGTTAAGCGCACATGAAGGGAAATGACAGGCTGCTCTGGAATTTCAGAAACGGAGCGTGGGCGCGCGTGGGTGTACCGTGAAGGGAGGGGTGTTCGAGCACTACAAAGGGAGAACTTAAGGGTCGGCTGCCTTTCAAAAGACGAGTCAGCTTTCAAACTTGCACCAAAATCCCCACAATGAGCATCCAAGAAGCTTTAGAGGGGCCAGAGGCGTTCATGTATTCCCCTAAATGCACAAACACACACACACACTCACACTCACATACACACACACACACACACATACACACACACACACACATTACTTTTATGTTTTATGTACAAAGCTTAGTTATTTACTTAGTTAGCTTTGGGTGCTAAAAAGCTGCATATACTCAAATTGGAATGATATACTACTTGTTAGTTAGTTCGTTATTTAGTTAGTTAGTTACAGTACTTTACATTTGCACCACACTCTACTCATTGTATGAGACTGGATGTTTGAATAAATTTATAAAACAGCCTTATAGAAAAGTCACATGGTTTTTACACATTTCTCATATACTATTCACACACACATCTCACATCTAATTCATGTGAAATGCTTTTGTGGTTTGTTACGTTTTTTTACTATTATTTTTTACACATTCATTTTAAATATGATGATGATGATGATGATGATGATGGTAATCATCCCTCCCTTCGAAAAAAGTATTAGCTGCTAGTACTTTTTCTTTGCTTAGAGAAAGTGAAAGACTGTGAGTCGTTTGTGTGTTGAGGTTGACAGTCAGAATGACTCACACTATAGCAATAAAAACATGCTATAATATAATATAATATAATATAATATAATATAATATAATATAATATAATATAATATAATATAATAAACTAATGCAATGACTCATCTTTTTATCTGATAACAATGACATTTTCAGTTCCTTTTTCCCCCTCATTTTATTTTGTGTTTATGCCAATGTGTCTTCATGTCTTTTTGAACCCCCCCCCCCCCCCCCCCCCAAAAAAAAAAAAAAAAAATACTGACTATTTGGTGACATTTTTATAAAGAAATGGTATTCATTAACCACAAATATATCACTGAATAAATTCTGCTGAGGTCATGACAGAAAGGTCACCTATGTGGACCTTTTACACTTTAAATAAGAAATACTTTTTCATGTCATATTTTCATACAAGCTACATACTGGGCTCTTTTACATTCTTAAAAAAAATAAAGGTAATATTGGTACCTAATCTTTTATACAGAGCGGTTAATGTGCATCATCTGAAACAAGTATATAACTTATACCTTACTTTAAGTGCTAAAGACTAAGGGCAGCATAGTGGTTAGAGAATTGGACTATGGATCAGAGGGATACAGGCTTAAATCCAATCACAACCGAGTTGCCCTTGAGCAAGGCCTTTAACTGCTTCAACTGCTCAAATGTTTAATGATAAAATGTAACTCACTATGGATAAGGGTGTCTGGTAAATGCTGTAAATGTAAGGAAACCTTAAGGTACAAAAGTAACACTACATGCAGAACATCATGTAACATTATTTATATAAAATATATAAAAATATAAATATACTCTATAGACCACTGTTGTGACTCTACTATTGTGTACAGTCCAATTTCTACTGATAAATGATACCTATTAATTTAATCAATGTCTTCAACTGGGCAAAACAATTATAACTAACAGTCTTTTTTCTGAGGTTGGTACAAGGATGAATAATGAAGTTGGGAGAAAATGTCATGTCCTCATATGAGGACAATCGGGTCTCAAGAGGATATCTCTCTTTATCTATCTATCTATCTGTCTGTCTGTCTGTCTGTCTGTCTGTCTGCCAAAAATGTATACACTTAAGGAAAAGAAAAACTTGTATAAATATTTAATACTAAATGTATTGCCATATGTTATATATTGATACATACAGTATATTATGATAATATTATTATTAACATTATTAATAATATATTAATAAATATACATCATACTTTTTTCCTAAAGTATATATATATATATATATATATATATATATATATATATATATGTGTGTGTGTGTGTGTGTGTATTATATATATATATATATATATATATATATATATATTATTATGTATGTATGTATATATTTAATCTATACATTTAAAGATGTGCATGCTTACAACTGCTGCTACAGTGACAGGGAAAGGTACAGAGCAGTACCTCTTTATTTTTTAAAAGCATGTTTTCGTGGTGGATATTTGCCTAAAAGGTGTAAACAGGTAAAATGATTCCGTTTGCACACTTCCCCCACTGTGAAAATATTCTATTTTTAAATAAAAACCCACTGGTGTGATGTTTTGGTGGAAAATGCTTGAGATTCTGCGTTTTCCAGCCCCCCTACACTGCGCTAATCCTCGCTTGTAGACTTCTTGGACAGAAATGAAACCAAGCAGCAGCAGCAACAGCGTGTGGGCGGCGGATTTTCGCGCAAACACCACTTCCCAGCTGTGACGTAGGAAGAATTAAAAATGCCCATATACGGACATGCTGGCTGACGTAGATAGGAAAGACCTTTAACGCCCAAACTCTGGCTCGATCAATAACCGGGGCGAGTCCGATGTGTTGAAACAAAAACAACAAGCATGAAATGTGGAAAAAAAAAAAAAAAAAAAAAAAAACTTATCTGGGCTGTTCATGGAAATGCAGTAAACAGAATGCTTTTAAATCAGGTCTATAATAATGTTAATTTCTTCTAGGTCAAGGTTCATCAATGTGAATGAAGAAGTCAAAAAACTCCAGATGTATATTTCAAAGTTTTTTTTTTACTTAAATAAACAACAAATAAAAAAGAACATTGTAAACATCAGACATTGTTAAGTCAGGATCAACCCGACTGTAAAACAAACAATAATTTACACATATAGAAATGACAGTATCAGGAAATCAGATGACGTCATACATACATACATACAAATCTCCCTTTTGATCATCATAACATTAAAAAACAACGTTATTGGCATGAAGTAGGCATTACTGGCCTGCTCTCTCTCTTTCTCTCTCTTTCTCTCACACACACACTCAGTCTCTGCAGCCTACTTGGCTCATGTGTGCTCAGTCGCTTCACTTCACGGCGATCTAGTGAACGGTGTCCGGCAACCGCAAACGGAAGTACCGTGTTTTGCTCGTTTGTTTGCAGAATGTCATAAAGGTCCATTCAGAGGCGATCATGAATGTCCGCTGACAATCTTTCCAGTGTTTTGAGTGTTAGTGAATAAAGGATGCGTGTCTGTGTGTGGTTGTGTGCATGTGTGTAGTTTTCTGCTTTCAGAAAGCCTCCATCTTGCTGGTGAGCATGAGCTGGCAGCCGCTGCTGACGTGCCGCAGGACCTTCTGCTTGAGCTGCGCCACCTGCTCGCGCAGGAGCGACGCGGTGCTCGAGAGGCCGGCGTTGTCCGACTTGAGCACCTTGACGCGGTCCTCGAGGCGCGCGATGCGCTCCAGCTTGCGCCGGCGGCACTTGGTGGCGGCGAGTCGGTTCCTCAGGCGCTTGCGCTCCGCCTTGATGCGCTCCTGGCTCTCCATGTCGATGGGAGAGACGGGCGGCGAGCCGTCGCTGCTGTGCATGTCCGGCACCGTCTGCGGTTCCTCTTTGAGCGCCACGAAGCGCTGCGCGGGATGCACGCCTCCGGTGAGAGCGCTCGGGTACGCGTGCGTGGACGCGTCTCCGTGGTAGCTGATGGTGGCTGACGGGTAGCTCGAGGACGCCGTCGTCGTGGACGCGACCAGGCTCGGGCAGTAAGGGTTGAGCGTGGTGTAGACCGGAGGAGCGTCTGGCTGCAGGGCGGAGCCGAACGCCGAGGGAGCAGCCACCGAGCACGTCGTCACCCCGCCCGCGCCGATCGACACGTTGGGCGGGGGCTGGTTCATCTTGTGCAGCTCGTCCAGCGCCTTCACGAAGCCCTCCGCGAAGCCCTCCTGCTCGTCGGTGATGGCGCGGTGGCCGTACAATTGGTACTGGCCCGGCGGCGTCGGGCTGGTCAGGACCCCGTTACTGGTCTGGATGATCAGCCGCTCCAGCTCCGGAGAGGCCAGCTTCAGAGAGCCGACGTCCGCCTGGGACGCGTGGTACAACGGGTCGGACTTGAGGCTGCGGAAGGGCTCGTTCAGGCTGCTCAGGCTCATGGGCTGATGCTGAGGCTGATGCTGGGGCTTCTGCTGGAGCTTGTAGTCGTGCAGCGCGGCGTCAGCGTGGCCGTAACCCAAGAGGAAAGAGTCGTCATGGTAAAAAGGCTGCTCCATTTTTGTGGACATAAGAAGGTTGGAGGCTTTGGGGCTTACCTTTACACTAATCAGTCAGGTGTGTGTGATTCAATCAGAGCGACACCAATACTAATGGTAATTAATAGCAATGATAACTCTTCTCCTTGTGTTCAGTGTCCAGTCTGAGAGTCCAAGCAGAAAGATCCCAGATAGAAACAAAGTGAACAAGTCCAAATCCTTGTGAAGTCTTCTGCAAGTCAAGTCAGTGCGCAAAACTCTCTCTCCTCAATATTATTACACGCACTCTGTGTTCATGTGCATTGCTCTCTCGGCCGCCACATTCGCTTTTATGCTGACAGCCAGCAGCTCGCTCTGAACGCAGCCCTCTGATTGGTTGGAAGTCCTGCCCCGGCCACGAAACACGCCCGCTTTAATGACGCGCACGACGTCATTGCCAGGAACTGCTGGGACTGTAAACAAGCCCCTGGGCGAAAAGGAGGCGAGAGCTCTATAGCGGCATAAATAATGCAAAAAAAAAAAAAACACTAATACACATATACACATGACATTTTACTATTTAGAGAAAAGGAATAAATAATTTATCATTATGCAAGTCAGACACATTTACTCTTACTGTTCCAGGTTAAATTACATCGCTCTTCAGTCAGCACTGAGACTGATCTCTGCGCATATGTAGAAGTGTGTATAGAAAATCATAAATAAATAAATAAATAAATAAATAATAGTATTGTGTGGCTTTAAATAAGGACTAGTTACATTTATTGTTTAGGAGTCAACCGGATAGGAAACTGTGTTTAATGAATAAATTAATTAAATATGTGGCTGTTTTTTTTTTTTTTTCTGTAATGTGTAAATGTGAAAGTTGCACAATAAACTGGTTATACCTGGATATGCGCGTGCGTTAAGCCCGCGTACTTATGGCCACTTTTTTCAGCACCCAGTTCCTGCCGGAAGTCGACACATTCCATATATGGGTATGATGACGGAGTGGTTCCTGTTCGTGGGAAAAGCGGGAAGCCCGGCCCACTTCCACCTCTGAACACAGAGAGGCACTCACTGCCGTTTATTCACTCAGAGCAGGACTGCTTCATCTAGCTCCAGCTACAGGAGCACAGATTTAGAGTAAAGTGTGTAACAATGATTTATTTAATAATAATAATAATAATAATAAGAGAGAGAGATAAATATCTATAGCTATAGAACATATCTCCATCTATATCTATCTACTATATATATATATATATATATATATATATATATATATATAAATATATATATAAAGAGAGAGAGAGAGAGAGACTCAGACAAAAAATATATATATACACCTTAGGAAAAGAAAACTGGTATAAATATTATAATACTAAATTTATAGCAAAATGTTATTTGTATGATAATATTAATAATATTGTATTAATATAATATACATCATACTATTTTTCTTTTTAAGAAGTGTCTAAACACCCATCTCCCCCCCCCCCCCCCCCCCCCCCTCCATGGAGATGAAAGTGAAAACAATAGAGAGAATGAAGCAAGGTGAAAAGATGGCAGAAATTGCTCATTTTTTTACATTAATTGTTCAACGATTAGCATAAAACAAATCCCACTTTGCTGTTATATCTCTGTTATTAACTATCTTAGTACTTAGAGAATGCTTGTTGGACTTATGAACAAATTGGACCTACAAACCAGCTCTCAAAATGAAACCCATTCATATGTCAGAGACTAACTATAGTATATTTTGCAGCATTGTACACAGCATTTCCAATATAATCAACCATCTAACACCCACTTAACATCAGTAACAATTAATTGAGTTAAATAACCACCAATAAGAATAACAGATTTAGCGCTGATATCCATTAGATATACGTATCTCCTAGATAGATGATTATTGATTATTGATCCTATTCCAGTCGAACAGTGGACATTTTTTATACCTTTTACATAAATCAGTGTATCTCATTTCTCTTGCAAGAGCAAAGTAACACTACTAGAGATCTGAAGTTTCTGTTAGTCTGTTTCAGTCTCAGCACAATGTCATGTGTTTCGTTTTAAAAACAGTGCCTGACTCATCTGGCACCCGTAGCCGGGTTTTTTAGGGCTGGGATGAGGGGTGATTTATCTCTTTCGGGTCTGACCTGTCAGACACATTTTGCAGCTGGGACGTTTATTTCTTGAAGGCACTTGCAAAGAGGTCCAGCAAGGCAACACACCTGGGAAGCAACATGTGTTTACTTGCCTGCTGTGTCAGCTGTGTGTGTGTGTGTGTGTGTGTGTGTGTGTGTGTGTGTGTGTGTGTGTGTGTGCATACAGTTCCCAAAAATAGGCAGTGGGGCTTTCTCAGCCCCAACATGTATAACTGATTTCAAGGAGCAGTGGTCAGAGTTCTTACAGGTAATTTAAAGAAGAGGCGTGACCAGCAAGTTGAAGGATCTGTACTAATGACCAGGTGGGTTTGAGTTCAGCTTCTGTGGGTAAGAAAAGTCCCTAACCTTCAGTCACTCAGCACTGTGCTGGAATGCATAGATCTGCTTATATATAATGTTGTTTTTAATCTTTGCTCTAGGGTATATATATATATATATATATATATATATATATATATATATATATATATATATATATATATAACAAAAAAATAATATATAAAACAACTCCTGGAGATGACAATAGGAATAAACCTTTAGAGGATTAGACTCAACAACATTTGGATGATATCAGACAGTATGACCATAAATCAGTCCCTGCTATATCTATGTGTAATGAGGTTAAAAGTTCATTATAACGGAAGAGGCATTTAAGTTCACTTTCATTGACTGAGACTTGGGTACGAAAATGATGGTGGGAAATTCAGTCCTAAACTACTGAGTGCCTGCAGTCACTTATCTGCAGTCTGGCAGTTCTGAACCTGTGGGGACATTTAGCTGGATGCCTTTAGCAAAACTGTTTTGTTCTTTAGTTTTATAGAAAGATAGTAAAAGTGCAGGTTTAAGACTGAGAGAGGGAAAGAGGGGGAGAGGGTGGGGGGAGGGGGGGGTTCAGGTCATACAGGGTCCAAGGCCTCTCTCGTACTGAACATGACGTTCACAGTACACAGGATTCGTGTTTGTCAATTTATCTTGGCCTACATTTAGTAGGAACAGCAGCAAGCATCCGTGTTTTACTGATATTGATTGAAAACTTTGGCCCAGGTTCAGTTCTGGTATTTATTTACACGGTGGACGGAGGCAGAATCTCTCCGGCTCCTGGGCAAACGCATCTGGCAAATGAATAACTACGAATACGAGAGGTTTAAATAACACATTCGGAATTCCTGTTTTTCTACATACTGGTACATCTGTGCAAATAGATTTCGACATAAGAGTGCACAATACAGGCAATTAAAGGCATTTCCCTCCAAACACATAAGCACTCACACACACACAGTTTTGTTTTCGTGTACACTTTCAATGCTTCTATTGTTTTACACTGATGACTGCCTGACTAAACACCATAAAGGAAATAGTTTTATCAGAATTGAGGTGTAGATTTTGGTGTCTCTACCTCTGTATGCGTGTGTGTGTGTGTGTGTGTGTGTGTGTGTGGTTATTGTCATTTGTCTTGCCACATGCTGATTTTTTTCGAAATCCAATGAGAACACAGAGTTACCAGCATGAGCTATACATGCCTCCAGGTGTTGACTGCTTACCGTAAGTGTGTGTTTGTGCTTGTGTGTTCATGTCTGTGTGTGTGTGTGTGTGTGTGTGTGTGTGCGCACAGTACATGTTGAAGGCTACTGAAGAGTACACTATGTGGGTGTTCATCACTGTTGCAACAGAATACTAAAAGGGACACAGCAGGATCAAAGTGTTAAACTACTGTGAAACCTGATGTGGGTTTTTCAGTGAAGATGAAGCTGATAATGATTAAAAAAAACAAAGCCAGAACAAGTGCATATAGAATCAGGAGAATCGTTTGGGCAAATAAGTGATATTAAACATTGAATATGCTCATTAATTTCTCTTATCCCAAAGGGCGCACCAAATATGAACAAAGAAATCGGTTATGTTGTTTATATCGTAGCTTATCCCACTTTCATGGTGTGGGATAATTGGTCACGTGACCAGTGCTGAAAAAAGATCTGCAGAAAATAATTGAATAGAGTATGATAGAAATATAATATGGTGATGTACGACTATACATCATACATGGCTTTAGATGTACAACATTTGATAGTTATCTGAATAGGAGGGTCATACTCTCTCTCTCTCCCCTGTCAATCACAGCCAATTACGGCCATTCCTGTGCTCATTTTTGCAGAAGAGGCACATGGTACTAGTGGTTAGCACCACTAGTAGTAGTAGTAATAGCATCTGAGTTTGCATGTTTCTCCCTATTCTCAGTGGGTTTCCTCTGGGTACTCCTATTTCCTCCTACAGTCCAAAGACATGCAGATTAGGATAACTGGTGTTCCCAAATTGGCCAATGTGTGTGTGCCATTTGATTGATTGGTAACCCATCCAGAGTGCTCTAATTCTCCTGGGATAGGCGTATGGGCCCCCTGTGACACAGGACAAAGTGATTGACAATGATGAAGAATGATGATGTTTGCAGTAGAAAGCAGATACACTAGCACTGTCCTATCTGTCGAGAATGTTACATCACCCTCTGATGCTGCTTGAACAACAGTTTCAGCTTTCATGCTCCCCAGTTTGTACCTGTTATATGATGGGAAAACTGGCTGGTGGTTGCGAAGTGGTCAAGAATAAGAGGGGAGGAAAAAAAATGAAATTCACTTGATGCAGCATGCTGTTGAAAAAATGATGCGTAGAATATTACAAATATTTCATATGGAGAAAGTGTTCAGGTGTAAGTGAAAAACTATTTTTTTTGCATTTTTTTATATTCTGTAATGTACAACTCATGGGAAAGGATGTGTTCCACTGTGAAATCAATTAAATAAAAGTAATACAGACTTTTTTCATGAATTATATATGAAGATAAATTAAAGCTACTTTAATTAGTCATGAAGTACAAGTTACTGTTCCACTTTGCATAAATACTTATAAAAAAAAAAAAAAAGCAGACTGTGGAACCAGACATTCACAATATACACAGACACATTCATGTTGCCTTACTTAAAACAGCTCATGCAGGTTGCAGCAGTTCCTGTCTGGTTACAGAGTGTGTGAATCTTCCGTCCTGCTTTCAGACAGGTCCCAACAGCACCGCCGCACGTGTTGTTTAGTGCCTTCACACAGACCACCTATTGTACAGTATACGCCTTCTCCACACACACATACTGTACACTCATGACCTTGTTATTGTGTGTCCATGTCTCGTATGCCGCCATGCTTGTCAGAGAGATGGGCCCCTGCTTGACCATGTTCTTGGTGACTCACTGTGTCAGGGATCTTCTGGATGACCCTCGCTGTCTTCCAGACTTTTACTGCAGTCAGCAGGAATGAAAAGTGGAGTGATAGAGAAGGAGGTGAATGCGGGATTGTCAACACTTTTTTCCCTCCTGTCAGCAGAAAGACATGAAGAGCTGGAGGCCAGGAAAATGAACCACAGACAAAGAGGGGATTATTTCTAATCATATCTGGGATTATTTAGGTGCCTGGCTGAGTTTCAATAATAAATATACCCATAAGGTCATGGGAGATGACAGAAAACTATTTCACATTAGGCATGTCTCATTTGGTACCCATCTGCCTTTAGACACTGTATTGAAATAAGCATTGTTTATAATAATCATTACTGATATACAGTAAAATATATGTGGCCTGGAGTCTTCTTAGTTACTCCTATTTAAATCAAGCTCATATTTTTTATTTTCTTCCTCCACGATGAATGACGTATAATCATGACTAGAGTTGAGGCATGTATGTTGGTTTGATCTTATATTTTAGAAACAGCTGATTTTCTGGGACTTTTCCACACCACTGTGCCTCGAGAACTATATCCACACCATTCTGTGTAACTCCAATTACAGTTGTGTGAGAAGATCCCAGGAGATGAACACTTTAGGAAATAATCAATCAAGCTGGCACCATATTGGAGGTAGGGCTTGGAACTTCCTCAAAAAAAAAAAAAAAAAACCTGTTCAACCACCAGATAAAATATCCATCCATCGAACTAGGGACCATGGAAGCCAATAGAGACCATTTGGTCTGGTGCAGGCCAGAGCAACAGCAAGTGCACAAACAACGAGAAAAGAAGACAAACAACAACTTTAAGATTTTTGCCATTTACTAATACTGGAACAACAAACTGATACATTACGCATTTGGTGCTTTAATATAAAGTAATAATTCCAGGCTATTCAACTGGACAAGTTGAGATATATAGAGCATGGTGTTGTTTTTGGTTTTTTTTTTGGTTGAACCCAAAGATACTCCCTTGAATAACCTGACGCTCTTGATCTGTAAGAATCTGTTGATTAGATAATTGTATAATTTTGTAAATAAGCTGGAGTACGTGTTCCTAATAAACTGTCTAGTGGGTGGGAATAACTAATCAAATTTATATATTTTATCTAGCCTTCTATAACTATAAATATATGTTTATTGCTTTTTCCTCTCAGACTAAAGCATCAAAGTATACTGATGTACTGTATATACATAAAGTAGTAAACAAATAATTTAGTATAATGAATGAAATATACTTGTCTACAGACTTGACTTTAATTTAGAAAAAATTACTTTTAAAATGATAAAACATTATAAAACAATATATAAGGACCAGGTGAAATATAAACGTTTTCAACGTTATAAGGGTTCGTTGAATATGAGGTATAGTTTCATTGTTCTTTGATTTCAACAGTCATGCTTTCAATACAGAGCAGCATAATCACGATCCTCATGTTAGCTCATGTTGTTCTATTTCTGTGAAGCTTAAACAGATGACCTGGGTCAACCGGGCCAACTGCACAGAGCACGAGGTTTAACCAAAAACATACAAACAGGCCGTCAGTTAGAGATGTCAAGGGGAATGTGAAAAGGTCGCAGCACTGCCCCTGAGTCACTCCTCCACTTTGCTTGTCCACTTTGTCCTACACAACGACAGCACTCATGTCTCTGGAGCTGCTGTTGATGTGTGTGGTCAGGCAAGAGGACAGAAATAAACCCTTGCATCATCAGCTCAAGGCCTTAATGCCGCTGACGTGTTGACCACAAACCCACAAGCAAGCTGATAAGCATCGTGCTAACACCGGATGATTAGCACTTTGCTAACAGGTCTGTAGCTGATGAGGCAGAAAAACAATGCAGACACCACTTACACCTCAGCTCTCAATTTTATCTTATTAAGTTTCTGAATTAAGCTAGCTGCTAGCCATTTTGTTGCCGGGGTGAAATGTAGGAATGGTTGATTTTTCACAAAAAAACGTCCTTCTATTAATGATTACAGACATTATTAAAATCTGTTGATGTGGCATATCTGCTATACAAGTGCCTGCACAGGAACTGATACTATAGAAAGAATAACAGAATGACGCATTAGGAAGGAGAGCATATCAGAATGAGCACGTTAATTTGTGCTATGCTATAACTGATTATAACACATTTACATTGTTTTAGACTGACTAGAAGCAGAGTATTTTAATAATCAGCGCTGTATTATAATCTCTGTTTTTTAATTACTGTACATAAATATGCCCAAAAAAGTCATTAATATAGTTAATGGTACGTTACTGAGTTGATTTATCAAAGACTGCATGTATAAGCCCGCTGGTCAAAGATCTGTGTGGACTCATAAATCGGTCACATTAAATGCTCACACACATCTTTGACATGTTATCTCTCACATACATCTCTCGCCCTGAAAGGGTGGCTTCAGAAGGGGAAAACTTTGCCCCCTAACAATAAAGGCTCTATTTTGGTGTAGGCACGAGTTTAATGCTCCTGTTTACAGCTGGTATAATACTGGAAATTTTACTTCGCTGCTTTCATGGTCAGAAATAAAAGAGATTATATTATAGTATGCACCATACTATACTATACTATACTATACTACACTACACTACACTACACTACACTATATTATACTATACTATACTACACTATATTATATTATACTATACTATACTATACTACACCTCACTACACTATATTATACTATACTACACTACACTATATTATAATATACTACACTACACTATATTATACTTTACTACACTACACTATATTATACTATACTATACTATACTACACTATATTATACTATTCTATACTATACTACAGTACACTATATTATACTATATATATACTTATATATATACTTATATATATACAAAGTATATACTTATATATACTTTGCTATACTATTCTATACTATACTGTACTGTACTATACTATACTATGCTACATTAGATTATGCTGTACTGCACTATAGTGTACCATGCTGTGCTATGCTACACTGTACTGCATTATAATACTGTACTGTACTATACTACACAGCACTACACTATGTTGTATTATAGAATGCTGCACTTTACCATACTATACTATGTAACAGTGTATTATACCATGCTACACTATACTGTATTATGCCATATTATGCTGCAGTTTTATGTCCTGTAATGTGCTACAGTGCTGTGAAAAAAATATGTCCTCTTTTCTATTTTTTTTTTTTTATATTTGTCACGTTTGATTGAAAGTTTTTTTTCACTAGATTTTTGGGGAAGCCTATGGGAATGTGTGTTCATTGGGCTGCAAGAACATTTGTAAGATTGGGGACTGATTTTGGGTTGAGGAGGTCTGGTGTGCCTTAAAGACATAGTCATTCAATACAATAGTGTAGTAACAGATTTGGTGTGAGAATCAAGTATCCCCGTATTTTTGGCCATTGTGTATGTCTCAATATAATGTGCAAAAAATAATAAACTCACAGTGACTTGTAAATGGAAAGTGATTTAAATTACATTGGATTCTGCCTCAAATGGATTAGACATCAGATTTGTCCATATTTGAAACATTAACCAGTGTGCAGAATAAACAAAATATCACATACAGCAGATGCTCATTCTTTTTAGAGACCCTGCATAGACGGTGGACTGGTGATTCGCGTGCAGTGAGTGTGTGAACACTCTTTTACTTTTGATGTTTACTTCTTGTTGTGTGCCTCTAAGTCTTTCTGTCTCTGTCTGCTGTTTGAAGTTAAATAGAAACCAGGTACTTAAAAAGTCCCATCCTGGCATTCAAACTTTCCCTGACCATGGTGTGTGTGTGTGTGTGTGTGTGTGTGTGTGTGTACGTGTGTGTGTGAGTGAAGCTCCTGGCTCACTTCCTGTAAAAGATCAAATCACATTCCCCCACATGTGTTTGCCTTCTCGTCCCAAACAGTAACCCTGCCAAGCTTTGATTTAGATGAAATGTAAGTATGGAGCTGACTGTTGCTGTGACGAGGGTATGGAGCTTATAAAGATAGAGGTCAACTTTATGATAATGTAAATCAGGATGATGCTGAGTAATTTCCCTCTGTAACTGATCTGCTGATCTCAGTGCTTTTACACGGCCTCAGTCTCAGACAGTCTGGGATTAATATCGGCAATATAAATCATCATCTCTGAACTTTGTTTCATTATTGAAGCTTGAAGCAATTGATACAAAATCGACACCATACTTTTCAAAATGTGTCCTTTAGCTATGTCTTCTAGCGCAGTCCTTTCACGCTGTATTGCTGAAAATTGGTGCAATTTGTTTTAATTGAATGTGATGGTGGAAACAGGGAGTAAGGTTAAACATGCGGGGATTTCTTTGGGACGTAAAAAGGAGTCTAGGCTTCTAGAGAAGCTGATGAGAGAATTACAGAGGGTGCAAATCCTGCATTACGTCCTGCTCTGACTATTGCCAAAGATAGGTTATTGTGGATTGTTTCATAGTTGTGTAGACTTCTAAGATTTATAAATGTGTAGACTAATTCTAGCCAATCACAATGAATAATCTGTGGTTTTACCTTTTTGACATCTACTGTTCATGGAGACACTCAGTATGGCATTCTTTTTACGTTTATGTGCTTACATTCACATTACACAGCTGTAAAAAAAAAAAAAGAATTTGTTCCCTTTCTGACTTCCTGATCATCAAACTAATTTTAATACTACACAAAGATAACCAGAGTAAATCCTGAAATAAAACAGTTTTGCAAAGAAGTATGCAAAATGTCTCCACAACGATTTGAAAAACTCAATCAATCAAACACGAGTGCCACTGTTTTTTTTTTTTTTTACGGTTTTATGATCGTTTGATGATTTGAATCATATATGTGTGACAAGTATGTAACAAAAAAACACCAGGCAAATACTTTTTACAGGTTAGGAATGCTTGTGCCACTTATAACTAGAAGTGGACTTAAAATCTGTTCCATATAATTTGCAAAGTTCTGTCAGTTAAGGCTTCTGTAAACAGCTCGTAAGTTATTTTTTCAAGTAGTTTAACTCTCACCAGATACAGAACACTTTCTCAGAAAGAGAATGAGTGTTAAAGAAACATACAAACAGCAAGCTGATAACTACATCTTATTAATCTGGCGCTAAAGGTTATACACAGTGTTAAAACATTGAAACCCTGCCAAAGAGATAAAACCCTAAAGAATCCTGAAGCTTGAGACATATGAGAAAGAACACTGGTTGGGTTATGAGCAGATCGTCCCAGGCTGAGATGGATTTTGAGTCAGATGCTTTTAAATCTTCCATTTACAGCTTATGATTCAGTTTCTGATCACAATTGAGTTCAAAGACATAATGAAGGCCTAATGCTTCAGCATATAACCCCTGACACTGACTGCATCATGCGCCATGTCCTTTACCAGGTTTCGTTCTTCATGGTTTATTTTATGTGCCAACTGTAGGATGAACCAGAGATTCCTTTAACAGGGGGTTGATTAATAAGAAATGAGTTGGGTGGGATTTGTAGAGCATGGATCGTCAGGGTCATCATCCTTGGCGTCTCCTACACAGGTGGAAATCTCAAGCTCAATATCAAGAACCCAAATTTACGCCCCTGAGATGAACAAACAAATTAACAAACAAACAAATAAATAAATAAATAAATAAATAAATAAAGTCACTTGAAAGTTGCAGAAAAGAAATCTGTTATGAATCTGTACTTCTTCTTAGGAAACACTGCTGCGACTTTACTGTATGTGTATTTATTACTGTATTCCAGGACAGCTACTGCCTTTATTACTCATCACGGACAGACAAACAGAGTGATATTTTCTTTCTGTTCACCTCCTCAAATTTCCTTCTTTCTATCCTTTATTGTGTACTTGTTTCTCCCTCCCTCTCTCTGGCCTCCTCACCCTCCATATCTCTTCTTCTTTATATCTTTCTCCTTCTCTCCTCCCTCCATTTCCTTTTATAACCTCTCTCTCTCTCTCTCTTCCACCCACTAGGACTGATAAACTCAGACAGAAGCTGTTTTCACTGAAACCTTTTGGCCTTGTAAGTGTTCTTCATCACGCTTACTCCCTGTAGGCTACCTCCTCTAATGTTCAGAGTGTGTGTGTGTGTGTGTGTGTGTGTGTGTGTGTGTGTGTGTGTGTGTGTGTGTGTTTAAGTTTATTCTTTAAACACTATACAATATGTAAAACATAAATAGTAAATTATATTATAGATTTTTTTTTTCACATTTTTAGATTATAAAGTCCAGCGCATACAGTAATTGCTTATAACATCACTTTAACTCATCATTTTAATTGAAGTCTGCGGGCTCCGTTTGAGTATTTTACACGCCCTCACCTCGGACTGCTGTGGGTCTGTTTCCTATAACAACCCATGTTTGAGCTTCACATCACTGCTTGTTATAAATGACACAGTCAATCAATCAACGTTTATTTATTAACCACCTTACAGCAACCGTAGTTGAACTAAAGTGCTTCACAACCTTAATTTAAATGACAATCAAATGGCAATAAAATATACAAAACATATATAAAATCATTAAATACCAAAAGCTATAAATGAGTTTTGAGTTTTGCATTAAACAGAGGCAGGTCTAACAGTAGTATAACAGACCTCCTGTGGAATGGTGTTCCAGACCACTAGTAGGTTTTGGTCAGCATGTGAGAAAAACTTGTTTTAAACTTCCTGATGTCAACAATCAGCATTGATCTGTCCATTCATTTTTGAAGATTCAGTTTTTATAGTCTACTTTCCTTTTTTGGATTAAGCCATGCTATGTTGCAGCTTCAATTCCGTTTCGTGAATATTTTGGTGTCTTGTAGGGAATTATGGTTGTTTCTGTGTCTTCTACATACTCTGTGTATTTACGGTAAACTATCGTTTTGATTGTGACGCATATAGCCATGCTCACCTCAAGGGAAAAGGCATCCAAAAACGCGATGGTTGCTGTGATATAATCTACTCATAATGTCCCTTCTACTCAACCTTTAGATTTACTCAACCTTTAGATTTATGATGCAGATTTACCTTCATCAAATGCAGACTGGCAAAGTTTCATTACATTCTGTCAAGCCAGTTTTGCGTAATGCTGGGACAACATCTGGCCAGACAGATAGACATACAGACAGATTTTTTTCTGAGACTGGTTTGTGGTTCGTGGTGTAGTGGTTAGCACTGTCCCCCTGCACCTTCAGGGTCCGGGTTCGATTCCCAGCCAGGCTCAGTTCCCGTCTCTGTGTGCATGGAGTTCTGTGTGCATGTTCTCGCCGTGCTTGGTGGGTTTCCTCCGGGTACTCTGGTTTCCTCCAACAGTCCAAAGATATCCAGGTTGGGCTACTGTAATTGGTGTTCCCAAATTGCCCGTAGTGTGTGAGTGTGTGTATGTGTGTGTGCCCTGTGATGGATTGGCACCCTGTCCAGGGTGTACACCGCCTTGTGCCCTAAGCCTCCTGGGATTGGCTTCAGGTCACCGTGACCCTGAATACAGGATAAAGTGGTATAGAAGATGGGTGAGTGAGAGTGGTTTCTGGTTCTCTAATGTATGAGTTTTAATATATCATCAAAACCTTTCTTTTATTTATGATTATAAATATGATATGATTATGGGAGATGCCTGCTCAGGACCAGGGCTAAAGCCAATGTGTCATGGTGATCCTTTAGGAGTAAGATGAAGTGATGAATAAATGACAAGTCAGCGAAGACCATAAAAGAGATGTAAGGTAAACTGATAATGCATTAGTAGAGAGTGTTACCACACACACACATGCACACACACACACCCACACACACACACACACACACATGCTGTCACACACACAGCCTGGGAATGTTAGAAGTCGTTGCCTAGAGGAAGTGAGAGCTGAAAAAAACAGCGTTATAACTGCAAAAGGTTTCAGTGGAAACAGAGATTGTCTCAGTTTATCAGTTATAGTGGGTGGAACTGAGACAGAGACGAGGAGAGAGAAAGAGAAGGAGGATAAAGATAAGATGAGGGGGAAAGGAGAGAGAAAGGAGTAAATGAAGGAAGAACAAGAAGAGAGACTAATGGAGACAAGGAAAGAGAAAGAAGTAAGGGGAAGAGAGAAACAAAGGAATGAGAAAGTGAGAACATTACAAATCGAAAAAGATATAAAGAGAAGAAAAATGAGACTGAAAGAAACGGAAAGGGTGAGTGTGAGAAAGGAAAAGAAAAAGAAAGGGATATTAAGAGAGACAGAGAAAATGGTTAGGGGAAGGTAAAAAAGAGGCAAAGGAAAAAACTGAGCAGATACAGACACACGAAAGGAGACAAACACAGAGACATAGACAGAGAGAGAGAAAGAAGGGGATAAAGAAAGAGGCAAAAAGATGGATACAAAGGCAAAGACAGACAGGTAGGCAGACAGACAGATGTGAGTGAGACATGTTGAGAGTTTCCCCTGCAGTAAAGTTAGACATGTGAACATCCACCACCACCGCCTCTCCCTACAGCTACACACACGTCTGCAGAGCTGTCAGCTTTCACACACACACACACACACACACTGCTTTGCTTTTCTCTGCATGAACTGAGCGCTTGCTTTTGTTCTCGCTGCATCATAACATTATAAACAAAAACAACACCCTCGGTAACCATGGCGATTCTATCCTTCACCTCATCCAATTCTGGTCCACAGTGCATGATGGGACGTGTCAGCATCGATCACACACGCAGTGGAGCTCTTTCCACAGTGCAGTATGTGATTTGAGACACAGGCCTGGCTCTGCTCATCGCTGCAGTTGGCACTTAGTACACTAATTACACACACACACACACTTCTACAGGCTAATCGCACAGCTCCAAGTGTTAAACACACTGTGCAATTGCTCTTTAATACATCTCGTCACAGCACATGGTGTTAGTGTGTCGGGTTGCAACCTGTAAGCACATGACTCAGTTAGGATTTAATTGGGTTAATTAGCTCTTGTGTCTCTATATATGTGTATACACACACACACACACACACACACACACACAGTCAAAATATCGACACAAATTCTCATTCAGTGATTTTCATAATTCTTATTATTTTGAACATTCTACATGACTACAGACATCCAATCATATGTAATTATGTAGTGATAGAAAAAGTGTTGCCCTTTTATGTGTTAATTAATATGTTGCTTTGGCACACTCATGGCATTCTCTCATCAGATTCCAGAGGTCACCTGAAATTGTTTTCACTTAATAGCTGCCTGGGCAAGAGTTAATTTGGTGACATTTCTTGCTTTCTTAATGTGCTTTAGACCATCAGTTGTTTTGTGCAAATGAACGGTGGGTACAGGGTCAATAGTAGTATTATTGTTACTAAAACTACTGCACAAATCCATATTATGAAAAGAAATACTCAGTTGAGGAAAGAGAAAAAACATTAGAACATTAAGAAATGAACATTTCAACAATCCAGGTGACTGGGGAATCACGTGAGATAGTTTAATCAAAATTATTCATGGTGGCATCGGGTCACTAAAAATTTTGCAACACTTTTGTTTGAATTCTTTCTATACTGTTTAATGGCTAACTATTAATAATTTAGCAAATAAAACCGCATACTGGATAAACTATCAGACCTTAAAGCATTTACCGATCACCGCTACAACCTGTGCACAATGGAGGACGCTACGGCAACCCGAATAAAAGAAAGAAGGCTTCATCTACCAACACAAGCTATCTACAGACTACGAACATTGAGGTCAGTGTATTAACTTTTATCAATAAACAAACTAGATCTGCTGGTCACACTCCACGATAAAATAAAAGAACTTGAATTTGCACAAAACTACACCGAATAACTAGACCAGTCTAATACTGTAGCTCTCTGCAAACCATGGAGAGCAAAAAAATCTAAAATAACCTCAGTTATAAAGAGAGACAAATCAATGAAAATACCCATAATACATTTACATTTATATTTAAGCAACTTTCCAGATGCTCTTATCCATAGTAACTTTTAAAGGTGCTTTGAAGTTTTCATCATAAAATATATACTTATACTGGTTATACTCGATGTTCAAACCAGAAGCATGCATCACAACACAATTACCCCTAGCCGACAATGCCAAGGTCCTGATTAAAGACTACAAATCAACTCAAACTCCCAACAGACACTGTACAGTAAATCAAATCACCTTTCACCGCCTTCACCATCTTGGATCTTTCTCAAACAGCACACCCCGGCACATCATCACCAAACTGGATCACTATAAACACAAGGAGCTGATTAGGAGTAAAGAACGAGAACTCTTAGGAACCAAATACAGACTGAACATCAGTTCCCACGTAAAATAAATGAACGTTGCAAAATCTAGGGTTAGGGTTACTCTTGGCATTCTCTTAATCAGCCTTTTGAGGTAGTCCTCTGGAAACAATCATGTAGGAGGTCCCAGAGGTGCTGAGTACTTGGTGGCTGCTTTTCCTTCACTCTCTAATTCAACCCACTCCAAACCATCCCACTTGGATTTACATCAGGTGATTATGGAGTCCAGGTCATTTAATGCACACTTTTTCTTGGGCAAATATCTCTTACATATCCTACGTAGAGGTGTGTTTGGGGTCATCATCCTGCTAAAAAACAAACGATGTTTCCACTAAGCGCATTCCAGTTGGGTGCCTTGACCCTGAAAAATGTGTCGGTTCCTGAGGCTGGTGAGTCCAATAAACTTATCCCCTGCAGCAGGTATAGCTCTTGACCTTCCTTTTACTGGGACAGTCCTCGTAAGAGCCAGTTTCATCATAGTGTTTTGTGATATTACGAACTGCACTTGGGGATACATTTAAAGTTCTTTTAATTTTATGGCTTTAATGACCTCCATTTCTTAAAGTAATGATGGTTGGTCTTTTCTCTTAACTTAACAAGAGTGTTTCCTAACATAA
Organism: Clarias gariepinus; assembly: GCF_024256425.1. Lineage (NCBI taxonomy): Eukaryota > Metazoa > Chordata > Actinopteri > Siluriformes > Clariidae > Clarias > Clarias gariepinus. The sequence goes on from NC_071127.1 coordinate 5,208,774, forward strand.
AATGGATTCGTACAGTAGTTGTAGTAGCACTAATAGGGCTGTTGACCCTGTACCTGTCTTGTGTCTTCTGCACAAGACAACTGATGGTTTAAAGCATATTATAGGCATGAATTGTCACAAGTAATTTCTTGACAAGGCAGACCTGAGAATGACATTCGTGTGCTAAGCTGTCATCAAAGATAAATCTAGTTACTTAATTGATTTACAACATGAAACATATTTTTTGTTTACTACTTTAACATTTTTACAACTTTATAAGAGCCATTTATGCATAAAATATGTTTTTCTTGAAGCAACATGTGCTGCCATTCAGAAATCCCTGTAAGTCCCAGCCTGACAAAGCCAAACCACATTCTGCTTACACATGCATGGCTGCTAAACACAGAGAACGGGTGCTAGACTGGTCTGCCTGCTCCAACTGAGAATGTGTGGTGAAGTGCAAAATATGGCAATGCAGACCCCGTACAACTGATCAGCTAAAAACCTGCATAATGGAAGAATAGGGAAAACTAACGCTTAAATTAACATAAATCGGAAAAGGTCTTAAAACCATTTTCAAACATTTTGAAGGTGAACATTCTATATAGCTATACTATAACAAAGATTATTTACAAGTGAAAGGCCTTAAGACATTTGACAATCTTCCCAGTAGCGAAGGCACCAGCACAGTCACTCCAAGGCCAGACCATGCAATGCTCTGAGAAACTACCTCTCAGACCATACTGGCCTAACTGAGCAGGTTAACGTCTATCACAGCACAATTAGAAGACGACTGAACAAGTACAGTTTGCTTGGAATTGTTGCCTGGAGAATGTTTCTTCTGTCTACAATGAACATGGAAGCATAACTGCTTCTAGAAAAATGTCCTTTGGACATACGAGACCAAAATGGAGTTCCCCCGTAACATGGTAAGCTGTGTGTTTGTCTTTCTTCCTGTACAAAGAGAAAAATATTGCCACTAAAAGTACCTAAAAGTACAGCTGAGGAAAAGAAAATGCATAAAAGGGAAAAAAATAAATGACTTTGGTAAGTCGAGAAATGCTGAATAAATATAATGAAACATATTACTATTTAATATTGAATGCTATTTTTATAGTGGCTTGATGTCTTCATGGTAGGTAACTAGCTGATGTAGGAGTTTCTAAAGAAACCAGTTTTTTATGTTTTCAAGAACACAGGTTTGTAGGAGTTTTTATTTTCCATTAGAAACAAATAACCTTTAAATAATAATAAAAAAAAAAACTGTATTATAACTTAAGATAGCGTGATGAGGCACCTGAGGGAAGATCTAAAGCAGCAAGACTCTTAATAATTAACTGGGCTGGGGGGGTCGGGGGGATTTAAAGATGGAATGTTACATGAGTTTAAGAGTTTTGTTCGGGACTGAGAGAAGACTACAAGTGCAGTTCAGCCGTTAGCAGCAGCAACAGTTACCGCGCTGATAAACATCCTGTTTTTTTTTTCACCTCTGCTTTCCGGTAAGGTTTCACCAATCACATCACTGTTGCAGGATCAACTGTACTGTAGACTGTACAAAACTGTACTGAATGAGGTGTAATTATGAATTCATCTTGCCGTTAAATGTGAGGTCCCACCGTTGCTAGCCCTGAGCTCAGCACTCTCTCTCTCTCTCTCTTCTAGATACACCCAGACTCCACACCCAGGCACACACAGCACTGTCTCTTTCCTCCTCTTTCTCTCGATCTCGGCCACAACACACACTCACTCATATGCTTGTGGTTTAAGCTTAATGAAGGAGACCGCCTCGGTGCTCGCTGCCTCGTCACCGCAACAGAAACTCGAAAAACTCAGTTAAGTCATCTGCTCACAGAGACATGAGAGCTCTGCACACAGCAGGGGAAAAAAATGTTAAGGCGTTTATTTTTAAACTGTTATTTCTTGAGAAGTTCATAAAACACTTGTGCAGGTACAGAAAAATAATCAGTGAGGAGTTACAGCAGTTTTATTAAAGAACAATAAATATTACTTTTATAGTTACTATTAAAGGTACGTACACTGTCATGGAACGTCCAGGAAATACGTTCCCGTCCTCACCTACAGTGCATTATAACCACTATAAACAGTGTTAATCAGTTTCTAACTTTTTTTTCCATTAATTTCATAAGCCAAAGTGCTCACACTGGAGACTCCTTCCATCATTGTTAATGTTATCAAATATCTTCTTATAGAAAATGTCACAAAGAGCTCGTGAGTACGAGTTTTATTATAAAGGAAACTTCACCATAGCAACATATTATAAAAAGACATTTAAATGGAGCATCTTCAGTACTAGTCCAAGGTCTAATATTCCACTAATAATCACAATAAAAGCCTTATAAATAACCTTTATAAGCCACAATAACCTTTATAAACCTGTTCAACAGGTAAATATTATCCATGTAAACACTTGGTCTGATCATTTCTCTCCTGTTGGACCAAATATATTCTTTATGTGCATGTTTGCCCTAACATTAGGTAACATGATTTTCCTGAGGGACATTTAGTTTCCATCAGTAAACTCCATGAGAAAAATCATTGCTCTCTGGATGAAAAATGTCTTTACTTTCATCCACTGGCTCTCTGGCTGAGGAAGAAGCTCTGATTGGCTCACCTTTCCAATGTAGTAAACCAATCAGAGATGAGACTGAATTCCAAATCATACGCAGAAGGTGGGATTTATTAGAAAGGATGAGAAGCCCAACCTAACATCAAATTTGGAGGAAACAACACTTTTTTCTTCTTTTATTGTATGCCTTAGGTTAAATACTTCACAGCAACTTTGTGCATGTCATAATGTGACATAGTGATTAAATTTTGTACGAATGTCAACACACGTTTTATCTGATCACCATCTATGTAAACAGTTACGTTGAAATCTGTAAGAGAAATGATTTTAATCAGATTGAAGAAATATTGTCCATGTAAACGTGGCTATTGTAAATCATCTGTTGCTATAGAAACAATGATAAATTACACCCTGTGCATTAATATGAACCTGCACTATTGATTAAGAGAAAGTAATCATTCACTCGTCTATTCATCTTCTATATCGCTGTATAGGGCCGTCGGGGCCTTGAGCCCATCCAAGAAGATTTTGGATGTCCATAATGAGACGTAATACTTATCTGCTTCAGCAAATATGATAGGCTTTGTAGCAAAAGTCTTGTTGCACATATCAGCAAGAACCCCTTTGAAGTTAATGTCCTTACAAAATAAAACATCCATCCTTGTAATCCAGATGTATAGCTAGGCGGATATGACATTTGAACCCCTCCACCCCACCCCACAATAACATCGTTTTACATATTAACTAAACTCTCCCCTTGCTTTGTTTAGTTTGTTTGATTTCCAGTCATTGTACAAAGAAACACAACAATCCAATCAGAACCATATATTTTATTGACACCTTACTTTAACAATTTTAATGGACCCTATCTTGCACCTGTTAATTAACATTATTAATATGGACATATTGAAGATGGTCGGATTCATGTAATGTATTGTACACCACTGCTATGAGTTACATTGAATGCAATACAATAAAACCCATTTCCCTTCCTCTTTCTCCATCTCACTCTCCCTTTTGCTGTCTCTCAGGAGAACCAGAAAGTCCTCTCTGTTGTTCTTTCCACCTCGCTAACGCTGACTGAAGTCACGCCAAAATGTTCAGCAGCTCAACCGAAGAGAGAAAACAGAAATAGTCGATCGATGTGTGCCAAAAAGTCATGCCGTGTGCACACACACACACACACACACACACACACACACACACACACACCAGACAAGCAGGTGAGAGTGAATGTAATCCCATAGGTGTTTCTATATCACACACACACACACACACACATGAATATTATCCCTTAGCTGAAAAATGTTAATCCCAAATGTATCCCAAATGAATAAGATGATGCTAACTTGTCTGTTCTTAGCTAGTTTAACAAACTTTCATTTCTTAGCTGTTAGTACATAATGTAACATGAAATTTTTCAGACATTACCTATTTAACCAGCTACCTACCAAACATTTACATTTAGCAGACACTCTTATCCAGAGCAACTTACATTTCTTTAATCTCATTACACATCTGAGCAGTTGAGGGTTAAGGGCCTTGCTCAAGGGCCCAACAGTGGCAACCCAGTGGTTGTGGGATTTGAACCTGCGATCTTCCGAACCGTAGTTCAGTGCCTTAACCACTGAGCTACCCCTGCCCACCTTCCAAACACCTTCTCAGTCTACTTTGACAGCTGAAACAACTGCTAAACATATGCAGATGACATTTTAACAAGTAAAGAATGTTCATGTGAGTTGTTCGTGACCATGTACACTGAAAAGAAAAGTCAGAAATGACCAGCGCTACCTAGTGAGCCAAGATGATTAGCAGTTACTGGAGTAAAAACAGATGCTGGCTCATAGTGGTAAAGATCTGGGAGTAACAGTGGTATGGGCACTGAGTGAAATAGAAAGTGCGTTCTGATATTTTTTAGCAAGAATGACTACGTTAGCGAAATTTATACGCATGCTCACAATGGTTCTTATTCACCACAAAAGATCATTTCTTACCTAAAGACCTGGGTCAAATGGTCCAAACGAAGTTGAGTACATGGAGTAGTTTCTAAACCATTACTTATGCAAAACATTAGGTAATTAATTAATAAATTCACTTGGGATAAAACACTTGGGACTTGCTGCTATAATCGACTTCAGTCTGTGACTCTGCTTTATCACGCCACTTAGCCGTTGATTATTTTCCTGTAACTGCACAACACAAACTGATTTATTCTATTTTACTACATTGTATGTGTTCCTTGATGGTTCCGAGAATAAATATTGTCTCCTAGCTCCCTGCATGATGTGTTCTTACAAACTCTAAAACCTTTTGTAGAGAGACAATCTAAGACTAAGTCTTACCGGCCTGGGCTCTACACTCTCTGCAGCTCTGTATGATATGTATCATGGATCTCCCTGACCTGATTTGGAAATATTTTTAAAATGCAATAGCTGATTAAGGAATCCAGTTTGCATGCACTTGCATGAACACGCAGATTTCCACTGAATAGACATTTGACGTTCTTATCAGTGTTATCTCTTGCGCCCAGTGTAGTGTTTTTAATAGATAGATAGATATTGAGTGGATAGGGTTGTGCAAACTGAGATGTGCAGATTGTTGAGATCAAAAAGTTGAATAAGTGACTGGTGAAAGATTAGGGTTCTGCTGTTGTAGTAAAATAACTAATTGTTTTACTCCTTTTGCATGATTCTCGCTTACTCACTCATCCTCTATACCCCTTTATCCTGTATCCATGGTCGCATGGGGCCTGGAGTCTATGGCAGAAGACTTAGAGCACAAAGTGGAGTACACCTAGGATGGGTTGCTAATCTATCGCAGGGCACACACACATTCACACATTACGAGCAATTCGTAAAAGCCAATTAGCCTAATATCCATGTTTTTTATTACTGCGGAGGAGTCCCCGGAGGAAAGCCACTAAGCACTGCGAGAACATGAAAAACTACACACACAGACCCCGAGGCGGGAATTGAACAAGGAACCTGGAGGTGCAAGATGACAGTGCTAACTACTATGCCACCGTGCTGCCCCTTTTGCATGATTATTTATTTATATTTTAATTTAGTAATAAAAAAAACACAAGGTGAAAATTTACAGAAGCACCTTCTAACTAACATTGGAGACTCCTTCCATAAATGTTATATGAAATCATCCACAATTAACACCAAAAACAATTTCAATTAACACAGTTCCATTAAGAATGAGCTGTTGCTCTTAATACTTCTGATTAATCTCGATACAGAATTCAACAGGAAATATGGCAGTATTTTGCTTCATGACGATTAGCATGTCTGCACCTTCAGGTCAGCTTTGTGTGAGCTTTGTGTGAGGTGTTTATGAATGTTGTGTGTTTTCTACACTGAGTGATATAAAGAGCACCCGGTCATCTGTGATGTCTTATAAGTTCACTCTGTCGCAGATGAAAGAAGGAGTGATGGTGTTGAAAAGAAAATAACTCATCACAGAGAGAAATGGCAGAATAAAGCTAAAGCAACGTGAACCTTAGACCGAGGTAGATGAACACACAACTAAACCATGTTTAGATTAGGTGTCTGTCAATGCGTAAGATTAAGGTTTCCCCCCAAACGCCTAGATCGCTCTAGGACAGCTAGCGTTATCTGACCCGTTTGTGTGAAAGATAGCAGGTATTAAACACTGTATCCTGGATGAATCCAATACCTAGCTAAGCTAAGGGAAAGGTGGATTAATAAGTAAGTACGGAAATGTTGGTAATCTATTGTGTAAGGTAATGTTACGGGAAGCTGAAATGTACAGTAATGTGATCTGGCATGCGCTATTACTTAAGCTATATACAGGCACAGTCGAGAAAAAGTACTGTGTTAACTGTTCAGTTCAGAATCAGAAATGTGACCAGCAGTCTGCCAGGAACCATGAGGAATGTGAAACACCCAGGTGGAAATGAATGAAAAGAAGACGAAAAGGAAATGAAGTGAAGAGAGGTGAAAGGAAGGAAGAGGAAGGAAGAGATAAAATAAAAGAAGAGAAAGGGAAGCAGTGCGGAGGAAAGAAAAGGATTTAAACTAAAAGAAAAAAGGAAAATAAAAAAGTTAAAGAAAGGATGAGAATTTTTTTAAAGATTATTATTATTATTATTATTATTATTATTATTACCTTTATTTATTTATTACCTTTTCTTAGTTAACAACTGTGAGCACCTGTAACCGAGTATAAGTAATTTCCCTTTGGGATTAATAAAGTTATTTGAATCTTAAATCTTGAATTTGAATGAAAGGGAACGAAGTAAAAGTAAGGAAGTGGAAAGGAAAAGAAAGGAAAGGAAAGGAAAGGAAAAAATATCTAACCAGGAAAATGAGTGTAGAATAAAGGAAAAAGCAGGAGGAAAGTAAAGGAAACAAAAAAATCCTAAAACTTAGCCAGTAAAATATTCAAGAATCTAACCAAACCTATATACAATTTATTAAAATAAGTTTAAACAAACAAACTATAAGATTAATAATTATGTTTCTAGTCAAACATTACTAAAATTGTAAGTGAAAAGGTTCTGTTGTCAGATAATTGTGCTGCTTTCAAGAAATCAATTCCTACAAACTAGTTACTGTAAATTATTTGCTAAAGGAAGTTTTTTTTTTTTTTTTTGCTTAAAATTTTTGGTTGGTTGGATCTTACTTAAAAAAATCAAAGTAATCTCTTGTAGTATTATATTAAGTAAGTAATCAACTATATTTAGATATTTTTGCTTGCTAAGATATCATTTGGTTGCGGTAAAAGGAAGGTAAAAGAAAGGAGGATAAATGGGAAAAGGTAAAGGTGATTAGATGGAACTCCTCCAAATGGAAGGCAAATTTCATTAAACAAAAGAAAACAGAAATACCGATGGAATATAAAAAGGAAAGTATGCATAAGAGCGATTTTTGTAATGAGGATTCCTCACCTCTCGCTGTTCTACACTTCTACTACACAGGGTGATACAATAATCCACACAGGACGGTACTGGTCCCTGATCAGAGTCTGCTGTAAAACATGTGGTTGTCATGGTGATGCTCACGTCTGGGTAGAGTTTTGTATGTCTCTTCTCAGTTCTGGTACCTGCAGTGGATGGTGGAGTAAACATCAGTAGATGTCTAGTTGAGCCTTGCCTCTTACAGAAGTTCTTAAATTTGCGCTTCACATAACAGAGCGGTAGACTGATTGCTATCATAATCTTTGACCTACTGAACCAGTATCGGGATGTATTTACTGATTGAGACTTCAAAGCATTTCTGTAACTCACACTGGATAAACATGTCTGCTCAATGCGGTAAATGTCAATATAAATGACTGATGCTGCTTTTTCATTGACACCAGAAGTTCGCTGGTGTGTGGATGTTTACTGTATGTAGGTCTACTTTACAGCATGTCTACAATGCAGCAAGCCATCCCCACATGTAAATCACACCTCTATTTAACTCAGCACACTGTTACTCACATGACTCTCCTTATTGGGCCTACAGGCGCAAGCAGGTCAATACGGGCTTACACTGATACAGGTTCTGCCATTAGTGCGATTTGACAATTAGGCCAAAACTTGTGCGTAATGACTTCCTGCTTTCCTTTTTTGTCTCTTCTTGTCCTTTCTCTTCCGTTTATTTTAAATTTTCTTCCTTTTACTTTCATTTTTCTTTTAATTCTCTTTCATTTTATTTCCTAACCATTTCTTTTTTATTTCCTTTCCTAACTTTCTTTCCTGTCTCTTTTTTTTCTTTGCTTTCCTTTACTTTCCCTTTTTTTGGATTTCCTTCTTTTCATTGCTTTTTAGCTTTTCAATTAATTTCCCCTTAAATTCCTTCCCTCTTATTTTTCCATTTCTCTCATTTCCTTTCCATATCCTCTTATTTTTCATTCCCTTTTTTCCTACCCTTTTCCTTAAGATTTCTTTCCTTTCCTTTTTGATTTTCCTATTTCTTTCTTTTTCTTTATTTTTCCCCTTTCCTCCTTTTTTCCATTTTCCTTTATTTCCTTTGCATATCCTTTTATTTTTTTTTATTGCCTATTACCTTTTCTTTCCTCCCCTTTTCCTAAATATTCCTTTTATTTTAACCTCATCTTCTACATTTTGCCTTAATTTCTCATGTTTCTTTCATTCTTTCCTTTCCTTAGATCTTTCCTTTTCTTTTTTCTTCTTCTCGTCTTCTCTCCAGGATCAGATCAGCTGTTTTTCCAGGCCACATCACAGACCGCCGCTTTAATGAACCCTAACAAGCACCTGCGTTATAAGCATCCTCATCCTGCTCGCAGGTCATCTTCCTGTAATCTTGCCCGTTTTATTGTCCTTCCATGAATGTTTATGACGCTCACCTGCATCTGTTCATCATGCAAACTCAGGCGCAAAAGTGCGCTTGTGTTTTAGTGAATAAGATAAATTTTAAATACTGTAGGCTCCCTGTAGAGACCCTGAAGACCCTGGCCGTGTATGTGTGTATGTGTGTGTGTGTGTGTGTGTGTGTGTCTATCTTATTAAACTTCTAAAATCTAAAGAGAAATATTCACCATAGAGAGCTGCAGTTCCGTCACTCAGGTTGTAGATGCAGGTCTGACTTCCTGTACTGCGGCACTTTCAGGCAGGATGTTTGAGGTCACACAGACGTGAAAGTGGCTGACACATCTTATATCTCGCCGGAAGGTGTTAGTAGGTCAAAACTTTTTTTCTTCTTTTCTTTCAATGAATTTGCTAAACATGAAAGGGCTGTGATTAATACAACCACTACACTTACACACTTGTGTTTTTGATGTCTTACTAGGTTTTCAGGCGCACATAGGGACGCTACAGTAAAATAAAAATGTCACGATGTGACGGAGGAGCATTCTGCGTAGACGTCAACACTAGAAAATCCTGAAAGTCTTCAAAGCTGGTATATTTCCAGGCAGTTAATAAGTGCGTGCTATTTTGATGATTTGCTGAAGGTGTGTGTAGAATTTTCTCAGCAGCACGTAAATGTCTCTAAAACAGAAACATCACACTCTCCCAAATAACCTTGTATAAACAAGCAGAGATTACCAGGAGGATCATTGTTATACATTAGAAAGTGAGCCCCAGGGACAAACAAAACAGTAACCTGGGCCAGAACCAACATTTTTTACACTGCTTGGCCAAAACAAACGGTTGCACAGTGTAATATTTCTTTAAACCAACTTTTGTTTTGGTTACAGCTGTGACTTCATTTCAATAAGCTTATGCAATGTCAACATTTATTTTTATCCAGATTTTCATTGAATTCTCTCAAAAATCTTGCATTGATGACGTGATGCCCATGCCCACATGGAAGAAAAACTGCAACTGACTTTTTGACATTTTGGGCCACATAACATTGCTGAGTCTAGACCTGACCAACGGAAGAAACCCAGATCATAACACTGTCCCCGCAGGATTGAACAGTAGGTGCGAAGCATGATGGGTGCATTGCTTTATCTGCCTCTCTTCTTACCCTGATGCACCGGGTAAATCTGGACTCATCAGAATACATGACCTTTTTTTCCAGTGCTCCACAGTCTATTCTCTATGCTCCATAGCTAAAAAAAACTATTTTTGATTAGCTTTACTGATTTCATTTTCTTAAGGCTATACGTCTGTTTAGTCCCAATCCCTTGAGTTGTCTTCGCATTGTGCATATAGAAATGATTCGATCACTTTTAAACACAGCCATGACTTCTTTTTTTTTATGATTTGACTTCACGAAGTGATCGCCTACCACGCTCGTTCATGATGTCTTTGTGACCACATTTCTTCCTCAAACATGATGGTCCACCACAATCCTTCCAGATTTTAATAATGCATTTTACAGTTCCTAACAATATTAAGTGGTTTTTTTAAGTAGATCCCAGACAGTAATTCCTTCTGAAACAGAGTAGCATCTTTGCCACACACACACACACACGCGATATGCCTTCTGACATGGTTGTTTTGTCAGTCTAGGGGCTTAAACCCAGGTCTACAGGGTGACGGCTGAGGAATTTACCACTGAGCCACAGAGGTGATAGGTTTGGACCCAACTAAATGCACTCAAAGCAAAAGTGTCAGATAGAGTAGATTTATTTTAAAGATAATACACTGGGGGGAAACAAGACACAGGTGATCCGAATAACTAATGAGGAAACACAAGCAAAACTAAGGCTAAGGGGTTAAGAGGGCAGAAGATAAATACATGATGTTAACCCTTGATCTGATCATAAGCGGACATCAAAGTATAGGTGTGAACAGAGTTATATAATATGTTTTCTTGACGTTAGTCTGACTAAAACCAAACTTGTAAACATCTTAGTCTGACTGAATCATACTAAAAAACTGAATTGCTCAAAGTGAGGCCAACACATTCAAGATAATACAGTTGAGAGTTCAATTATTCCTTCATGCAAGGGAACACAAAATGGTCTCTTTGCTCTGAGCATGCTCCACAATTTCTACCCTTGGCTTTGACACAAATTTTGAACAAAATGTGTGACAGAAGACGAAGCTAGTAGTGAAACAAATATGGTGAGTGCTATTAAGATCCTTGCACAAGAACAGTCATCCAATAACCTTAAACCCCAGTCAAGCTATAACCATAGCACGCTGTAATCTTAGTCTGACTTACAGTAACTGTGCATGTAAACATACAAAATAACACACAGATCATCTGATCACTCAAACCACATTCAGAGCTGGTCAAAGCATTTATAATATGAATGTAAAAGCGTATCAATGCATCCCAAACACAACTCCCAATAAACTCCTTCGTCACCTTATCTGGGAAATCATCACAAGATGTTTTGATTGCTAAAGCCGATGAAATGAGACAAGAAGCTGCTTTTTAGTAGCTTCTTTCATCAGCTCACCTCCTGTTCATTCATAACTAGACCGTTCATGACTTCCTTTCTACATACATTCATCAACGTATACCATATCAATTTGTTGAAACAAAATAAACTCAGTAGCAATAAGCATTTGCATAGTTTCCATCTCACACACAACAAAATCAGATAAATTTTTTTTTTCAAACACAGGCTGTACAGAAAAAGGCAAATGAATTGAAGAAAACCACTCCAGATAAGTGTAGGTAGTTTCAGGCTAGCTGAAATATGTAAACAGCAGAGAAATTAATTGCTTGATTTGTCACCTGATGTTTCGAAAATGTTAATTCACCACTCAAATTGAATTTTTCAAAACAGCTAGATGTTAAAAGCAAATCAAGAAGCAAAAACAGCAAAAACTTCACAAGCTATTGCTTATGCTGTCAAAAAAATTTTCTGGTTACCGGGTGAGAAGGAGATGTTTTATCAATCAGCGTGCTTCCCATCAAAAAAAAAAGGGAATTTAAAGCTAATTCACAGTTTACCCAGCTGGTGAAATGTATTTATGAACATATATAACTTGTTACTATTTATCCATCCATCTATGAACCTCTGTAGTCCAAATAGGGACCAGTGAGGCCAATGATCACCATTGTATTTTTATGACCATGCTGGAACCTCCAGTCAACATTCCAGTGTGAATCCTCATTCACACACTTTGGGAATTTGGGAACACCTATTAGCCTAATCGGCATGTCTTTGAAAGTGGGACTGTGGGAATAAACTAGATTAATAACTTGTTTTGGAAATCTAAAATTATGAGGGGGATTTTTGGGCTCATTTCTTTCAAACAGGAGTGTATGATATAAAACACTGAACTAGACAGCACTAGCTGACATATTTGTGTTTTAGTTACACGCACAAAGTTTAAATTGCTGCTGCAATTGATGCAGTCATTCCATGAGACTTCCCTTGTGACTCTCTCTAGCTAGCTATACCTTCTAATGTATATTTACATTTATGGCATTTGGCAGACGCACTTATCCAGAGACACTTACATTTTATTTAATTATACATGTGAGCAGTAGAGGGTTAAGGCCAGTGGCTCAACAGTGGCAACTTGGTGGTGTTGGGGTATGAACCTGGGACCATCCAATCAGTAAGCCAAAACCTTAACCACTGATCTACACCCACCTTGACTACCATTGGTCTTTCCTGATTGTTATTTCTTTCTACCCTGTAAAACAATGCTGAAAGTGTCCAAAATATGCAATATTCCCTTTTGAACAGTTGATCTTGAGATGTATCTTTTTCTGTTTCTCTGTAAATCCTTCATAACTGCTCAAATCAGAGGTGCTGGTTGTTAATTGGTGATTTCTGAGGCTGGTGACTCTAAATAGACTCCTCCACTGCAGCAGAGGTCAGTTTTGGTCTTGCTTTCCTGTGATGTTCTTCATGAGAGACAGTTTCATCAAGGTTGATTGATGGGTTTTGCGAATCCACTTGACAATACTGTTCTTGCAGGAACTGTTCCAGAACAGCTGAGCATTGCTGTTGTTACTTAATTACCTAATGCCATATATGTTATATAAAATATAAAAATGAAATCTCTAGTACTGAATAAAATTAATCACTAAACAAAATACATTCCATATATAAACGGTGAAGTAACCAGTTAGCCAATAGGATGTTTTAGTCACTTCCTTTGATGTCACAGCTATAATTGACTGTGAGTAAAGAACTAGGTCAAAAGATGTCTGATTTATTTATTTATTTATTTATTTATTTACTATCTTTGACCAGACTATGGTAACTTTGCGTATTACCATTTCATTAGGGAACCAGATCTCATCACGTCTTAAAATTACCATTAAGTCCCTGTCTGCTTTGTGCCATGGGACTGATGCAAAAATGTATTTTTAGAGAAGCCGAAAATAGCTATTAGTTTAACAGGTCATATTTTGTTTCTTGTTAATTGCATAAAATTCTGACGATTATGATAACTATAGTTAGAAGAGACAGAGAGACAGACAGGCAGAGAGAGAGAGAGAGAGAATGTCTGGAAGCCAGGAAGCACAAGCAGAAGCTCGGAAGTTGGGGCTTCCCGAGCCCTCGTCATCCAAATTCAGAATGAAAGAGAGAGAGAACAAGGGCTGGAGACCAAACAAGAGAGTGAGACAGGAAGACAGACAGGAAGGAAACAGGGACACAAATCTGTCTAGAATGGTAGCGTTCTCAGAATCACAGCAGGTACAAAGGAAGGACAGGGAGACTAATAGACTGAGAGAAAGACTGAAAGGATTTCCAGCTGCTCAGGAGTGAGGTCACATGGGTCAAAAGGTTTCAGCCGGGCACGTAACCAGTGGGTGGGATTACTGGAAATCACTGTGGCATCCTGAGATACCTTTTGTATAATATTATTACATTTAATAAATGTTGCTCAGCCCACAGGGAGAACTTTACGAGATTTAGACAAGGACAGATGGAGGGATAGTGAACAGGCTGGTAGAGGATGGATGATAGATGGAGGGAAAGTGAGCAGGTGGATGTTGTTAGAGATGGATGGTAAGGTTTATCTCAGAAATCAAGAACATAAAAACATGTTACGAAAGGAGACAAGTGTGTGTGTGTGTGTGTGTGTGTGTGTGTGTGTGTGTGTGTGTGTGTGTGTGTGTGTAAAGTACAAAAAGTAAAGGTGTTGGGATATTTTAAACCTTGACGATCAATACCTCTGCACAATACAGAAAGCCTTCTGATGTGTGTGTGTGTGTGTGGGTGTGTGTGTGTGTGTGTGTGTGTGTGTGTGTGTGTGCGTGCCATTAGGCTCACTGGCAGGGAAGATGTGTGTGGGCTGTGAGCCCTCCTTCTGAGTCTGGCTTGCTCAGCTGGTAAGTTCAAGTACACTCTGGGTGTTCGGGTTCTACACACACACACACACACACACACACACACACAGTTCTATATTTGAGTTGACAGGCTTTTTTCCCCAGCTGGCTCTGTAGGGATTAGTAACCTACAGGTGGCTCTGAGAGGCAATGTTTTTATGCCACACACACACACACACACACACACACACACACACACACACACACACACACACTATTCCCATTGCCCTCCTCCTTCTCAGCTCCTTATGTTTGATGTGGTCTTTAGAGATCCCTACTTTTGAGAAATTCTTCACTTTTCTTTGAAGTTCTCTCCGCGCTCTTTTTTATCCTCTGTGGCTTTCAATGTTGGAGCGGGAAGAAAAGACAACAACAACAAAAAAAAAGAGCTTGGAATGCAACAAGATACGCCTACACACTCTCTCACCTCGGCCAGCCAACATCAGTAGTTTATCAAACGACACACTCAAATCAGTGTGATGTGACCTTCACATGCTCTTTCTCTCTCTCCCTCTCTCTCTCTCTCACAACCACTCACACCCTCTACTCCTCTTTCCTCACCCTCTGACTGACATTAAAAAGCTCCCTCTGAAGACCAAAGCATGGGAAGAAGCATGTGAAATGACTCTGACGCAGTTCAGCTATGCCAGAAATGTTTAAACACACACACACACACTTTCAGTTTAATTGAAGAAATAATAGAGTTGATTTCTCCAGAACTAACCCCAAGTGACGACATATCCGTTTACTCCTCATTTAGTGGTCCACCAGTCATCCAAATTTAAGAAATTTTTTTTTTCAATAATTTCAAAAGTCCAAAATTGCTGGAAGCACCAGAGTAGGATTTGACCTCACCACCATCCAGTTCTCGGGAACATCCAAACTCCTGGCATGTGATGATCTGTTCCATCTCCTGATGTCATGATAACAGAGATGTAATCGTTTCCGAAGTTGGCTGGTACAAGATTTCATACCACATGTGAATCTTATGTATATCTCATCATTTTCATCACTTTATCTTGTATACAGGGTCGCAGGGGCCTGGAGCCTATCCCAGAAGACTTAGGTTACAAGGTGAGGTACACTCTGGACAGGGTGCAAATCCATTGCAGTGCACACATATGCTCTTTCATACATTTTACATTTAGGCATTTGGCAGATGCTCTTATCCAGAGTGACTTAAATTTTTATCTCATTATACATCTGAGCAGTTGAGGGTTAAGGGCACTGCTCAAGGGCCCAACAGTGGCAACTTGGTGGTTGTGGGGTTTGAACCTTGGATCTTCCGAACCGTAGTCCAATGCCTTAACCACTGATCTACCCTTGGCCCCATACGCTACAGGGAATTTGGGAGTGGCAATTAGTCGAATCTGCAAGTCTTTGGACTGTAGGAGCAAACCAGAGTATGTGGAGGAAACCCACCAATCATGGGGAGAACATGCAAACTCCTTACACAGACCCTGAAGCAGGAATCAAAACCAGAAGCTAGAGGTGCATAGCGATAGTACTAACCACTGAGCCAATAAGAGGTGGAGGGAGGCTCTGGAGAGAAGATACATGAAGATCAGTACAATCAAGACAGAGTACATGTGTGTAAATGAAAGAGAGAGAGAGTGGGGAAAAGACCTGCTGCAAGGATTAGAGGTAGAGACATTTAAATATTTAAGGTTGACTGTCCAAAGCAATGTGAAGTGTCGTAGAGATGTCAAAAGAAAAAAAAGTACGGGCAAGGGTGGAATGGGTGGAGAAGAGTAGCAGGAGTGATCTGTGACAGAAAGGTATCGGCAAGAACGAAAGGGAAGGTCTACAGGATAGTACTGAGACCAGTGATGCTGTATGGTTTGGAGACGTTGCTGCAAAAAGACAGGAAGCAGTGACAGGAGGTGACAGAGCTGCACTGTGTTTAGGGATCCACAAAAATGGCCAGGATTAGGAAGGAATATACCATAGGGACAGTGTAGGTAGGACAGTTTGTGGGCAAAGTTAGAGAGGCCCGATAAAGATGGTTTGGACATGTGTGGAGGAGAGATGAGGGCTATATCTGGAGGATAATGTAAGAGACGGAGCTGCCAGGCAGGAGAAGAAGAGGAAGGCTTAAGAAGCCGAAGAAGATGAAGAAGAATATGAATATATATTCATATTAATAAAATAAATATTAATAATTGCTTACAACATATTTATTTTTATTAAAATAAATATTAATAATTGCTTACAACATAATAAATGCATTCTGATTGGTCGAAGGTGTTGATTCATTCTCCATAATGAGCTTAGTTTTTTCTATGGCAAAAGCTTGTTTACAGGGAGATGGATGCAAGTGCAAGGGGAGGAGTTTCTGCCGGTGACGATTTGTAATAGCGTGGTGCAAGAGGAATAAATCATCATAAGACTAACGAGCTTCGACTTCTTTAGAAGTTGAAGTATCAACTCAAGCTTTTTACTCAAGTAAAAGTGTAAAAGTACTGGTTTCAAAACTACTTGTGATTTGGGATACTGTATATGGCAATTGAAAAAAATGCTTTTTAGTACAATGCAAATACATTAAAGAACCATATATGTGTACTACTGAGCATTAACATGTTTTATGGAGAAGAAGATTTGATAACTAGTTAAGTATTTTAATGGTGCAAAAAGTCAAACTTCAGAGGCGTGTCATCGGTAACCTTTATTGGAATGTAAATGTACATCCAAGCTTAGCTGCAGGAATCTGTGAGGGCAACATACAGGAAAATTAGTGCACCCAGGGCAGGCTTAGGAACAATTACTCTTGTATGGTTGTTTACAATAAACATTAGTGCTGTCAGAATGTATGATTAGTCCAAATTTAATCAATCCAATGATTAATAAAATATATATATGTATATTATTCCTGTTACCTTGCTCGATGGTGCTTGGTTGTGACATTTCGCTCGAATCTTGAATCTCTATCGCGGACATCTTCGTCTACTTATCACAACCTTATCAACCGAAAATGCTATTTTATTTAAACGTCCTTGCTGGAGTGTGTGACGTGACGTCATGTGCAGGTGCGATGGATCGCGTCCCAACCAATAGGGTGTCGGAATGGTATGTTTATACTTCTCATCCAACCACAATCAAATTCGTTTGTTTGTTATTTGAATGACAAGCTGAAATAAAATAGGAGTAACGAGGCTATATATATTAAAATGTAAGGAGTAAAAAGTACAGATAATTGCGTGAAAAATGTAAGGAGTAGAAGTAAAAAGTTGGCTGAAAAATAATTACTCCAGTAAAGTATAGATACCCAAAATTTCTACTTAAGTAAGGGAACAATGTATTTGTCCTTCGTTACTTGACACCCCTCCGCTAAGGACGCATTGTCTAAAAAACAATGCCTACACTAAGGGCTGTCCACTGACTGCAACAAACTGTGATAATCGTCCTCACTGCTGTGACCTTTTAGCCAACTCCAGACCAAGATCTGCTTGGAGCAGATGAGGTGTGTGAATGTCATGAACGTATTGATTTGGACTGTGCTTTTAGACTCCAAGTAGGCCGCACACACACACACACACACACACACACACACAATCAAACACAACGTCCACAGCTACGATCAACATAATGAAACCCGCAGCACCTCCTGGAAAAAAATAGACTAGACGGACAAACAGGAAGCAGCTGTTGCCAGGGAAACGGGCAGAGTGTGGGCGAGATTGTGAGGTAAGACAAGAGGAGGAAAAAAGAGAACAAACGAAGGGGAAAAAAAGGAAGAAGAAGAAGGAGGGAGCCAAGGAGCAAGGCTATGCGGATCAGATTGAATAACGCTCAGTAGGGGAAGAGAAAAGGGAAGCGAATGTGAGTTCAGTGTGTGTGTGTGTGTGTGTGTGTACCTGCGTCCATGGCTGGGAATAGCATAACTGACGCACAAAATGACAGGCTGGATCTGAAGCCCTGGCAACCGAGCTATTATTACTAAATCAGATCTCTCCCTCTCACTCTCACACATATACACACACTCTGATTCCATCATTTATGTAACTTTTTCTAAAATAATAGTTAATCCCATTCACGTGTCTGTGTCCATGTCTATTCGTGACCACATTATATTTTCACATTTTGATTTTATGTTCTGCAAAGCTAATCACACACACACACACACACACACACACACTTAGCTGTAATCCTAAAGATATACACGTTGTTCATCCTGTTCATCAAGTCTCTTCTCAAAAACCTGAATACACACTCTGATCAAAAATGCATTTATATTAATAAGGCTGGAGAGTTTAAAAACTGGAGCTAGCACTTTTTTTTTCTTAAGGCAGTATTTGCAGTCTCGCAGTATAAAATTAGTGGAATGGCATGAAAACAAGAACACAAATCTAGCATTTAGGTGTTTGTAGGGTGGAAGCTCACCTTGAAGATTTAAATGAAAAAGAGACTAAAATATACAACAAAAAATGTTCTGTTCCTAATTTCCATCCACAGGATTGTGGTACCTCGAATTAGGAGCGCCCCAACATAAGAAATGAATTCACATCAAGAAGTGAAATTTTGCAAGAAATAGAATGTTTTATATGCAAAAACATGATTATTGTGTTGGAAATTGGTAAGACTGGTAATATTTTGGGGTGGCTGAAACAGATGATCTACTTTTACATTTCCTATGGCACAATGCATTTTGCAATACGAAATTTCACCTTAAGAACTCCGATTAGAGCCGCTATGAAGGCTTTAAGGATAAGTAGCAGATATATCTTAATATGTTTGTTTTATAGTGTAGAAAGAAATAAAAATCCAGAATCATGGAATTAGAGGGTGTGTCCAAACTTTTGACTGTACAGCATTTTGAAGGAAGGCTATGCTGTGATCGTGCAACACTGTAGAATGTTAATACTGTTGATAGTTCCAGCGACCGTATAAATACTGTATGACAGGCTGAACATTCTCCGAACCTGGAGTACCTACAGTAGAATTGTCACTTCTATAAAGTGTCACCTCATCCGTATGCGTAAGCATAGCAGAATTCAGCAAAACCCTGGACCTGCACTTTGCATGAACTCCTTTTTTTGTCATATGACTGTCAATTCATCAACCACCTACGGTGTATGAACACACAGCCGACCTATCATGGGTGTCAGTGTTTTTCTAATACTTTCCTGTTTTCACGCTCACATTCTCTTCAATTGCTTGAGTTTATCTTCACTCTTTATATTGTAATAATTCCTGTTTTTCACCACCGGATGTCCTGCTCTTTGCTTTCTTGGATTTCTACAGAACATGCGAATGGATCATGCGAAGTAGAAGATGTATGTGACATTTACTCGGGGTGTTTGGCTTAGGATTTATATACCTCTTTATTCTGCTAATAAACCAGAGAACATTCCAACACTCCTTTGTGTGTGTGTGTATTGTGGTTGTGTTTCTTCTGATCGGCAAGCAGCGGTTCAATATCACATTTTAAACTTAACAATGGGTTAACTTTACCTATGAGTACTTACATTATCTACACAGGGACAATGGTGGCTCAGTGGTAGGGGTTTCGCCTGCCATGCGAAAGGCCCGGGTTCGATTCCCAGCCAGTGTCCAAACCCCCCAGCCACTGGATGCACTGGATGCAGCGCCGGTCCCAAGCCCGGATAAAATGGGAGGGTTGCGTCGGGAAGGGCATCCGGCATAAAACCTGATCTCACTTCATCAAACTTTCACCTGTTTGGTCGTCTGAAAGCAGCCCTACAAAGATGAAGATTTGAAGACAGCGGTGTATGTTTTTGCTTGCAGCTCAATGGTTACTAATCAGATGGGTGGGGGTTCAAGATCCAGCAGCTCCAGTGCTGCCACTGCTGAGCCCATGATCAAGGCCCTTGATCCTGCTTCAGGTGACGATGTGTCCTGGCTGACCCTGCACTCTGACACCAGTTTTCCAACTAGGATATGTGAAAAAAAAAATTTCACTGTACTGTTTTTTTATTTTTTAATAAGGGAATATGAAAGTTTGATAAATGAAGTGTATTGAAAAACAAGGCAATTATGTTAAATAATGATGTATTTGTCTTTTCTAAACATCTTTTTACAGCAAGAGTGGCAATAATTTTTGACTAACCCTTACATATTCTTATGAATACATGAATATTATATGATATATTAATAATTGTCTTGATGCCGTATTATCTCACTCCAGAGTCATGGTGCTGACTCAAAGCTGTACTAATAGCAAGAGGAGAATGTAGGACAGCCTTCTGAGCATCAGCTTTCCTGGAACGCTGCGTGTTTGGAGACTCCCCTGCTGAGGTGCACGTTCTCGTTTTCCACATTACCTTATCAGAGAAGCGCCTGGCACCGGAGCGGCGGAACATGCACAATGAAGAAAGTGGCACAAATGACAGGGACGTGTGATTGAAGTCACAAACTGCAGGTTGGTGCTGTTTTCAGAAGCCCTAATCCAGGGCCAAGGTTTTCTGAAGAGCTTCTTTAGAAATAACTGATAGATCCATTGACTGATAAACATCAGTGAGTCATAGAGAATTTGGTTAAAAAAAAAAAGAAAGAAGGAAGGAAAATTTCTGCAAAATTAATATCATACTTTCCTATTAATGACAAGGAAAATAATAAAAAGGTGAAGATAGGGTAAAATGTGAGCGGTAAAATATTTAAATAGCTTTACACTTGTTAATCTGCATCTGATCTGATGTTTAAATCAAAAATAAAAGTGTATATAAACAGTAGAGGATTACACATTTCGATCATTTCACCCGACAAAAGAACAGAAATCCAAAGTTGCTCAAAAGCAGGTTAAAACAAGTCGTGTGCAGGCCTGCCTGTCGGTTGCCATGCTAGTCGACTTCCTCTAAACGACGCAGAAGTGCGTCAATCGAGTGCACGTGTGCAGCGTAAGGTCAGCCTGCTAGCTGTTTTTTCTTTGCTACCCATCTTGTTTGCTAACCAAAAGAAAAGCAGAGGGAATTAGCATGATTGCTAAATTTCATGTTTGCACATTAGAAAGAAAGCATCTACTTTCTTTACAAGTTTTTTTTACCTATTATAAAAAAGTGTCATGATTTAACAGTTTAAACTGTCTAAGTGTTAACTAGCTGTAGCATCATCAACAGATAAACTGTAGCTATTTAAATGTTAGAGTTTGTGACGTTTACATTTAGGCATGTGGCAGACGCTCTCTTTCAGCAAGATTTATAGTACAAAAGTGCTTTGAAGTCCGCGACATTGGATAGATCTGACTATAAGTACCATCAGTCTTATATTTATATATTTATTTCATTTCTTTTTAATGACCTCACTGACATTTTCTTCCCGTTAAGTGGCTAACTACGGACAATTTGGGAACACAAAATAAATCTGCATGTCTTTGGACTGTGAGAGGAAACCAGAGTACCCGGTGGAAACTAGGGGAAGAACATGCAAACTTCACATTTGCACACCAACCCAAGGCAAGAATTAACCCTCACTCGGCCCTGGAGGTTCAAGGCCACAGTGCTAACCAAAGTAAAGAACAGATAAATATAGAATTGGACAATTGGATCATAAAACGATCTGCAATGGCAGATTGTTAAGACAAACCGAACGTATCTGTTAAGCTCAAGTATAAGTAAAGCTACTGTATAACAGATCAGATCTGTACACAGAGAGTTAAACAGGTTTGATTATTGATGCTTACATCATAACATAGTGAGGATATTCATTCGAATATTAGGCCATGCCCACTGGAACATGTCTGAATAGAAAAGCAGGTGTGTTGTTTTTTTACAGTTGTGTTGTTTTGTTCCCTGTAACTTTCAGATGGAGATTCACCCCGAGTTGAAACGTGGAGGGAAAACTCGGCAAGCGGGCGTTTAAAAACAGCACCAGCATGTGAGAGCGGTTATTCAGGTTCACATTAAAGGCAGCGTGTTAATTTCCTGTCTTGCGCTTATTAATATGCATTCAGTAGAATTTCATGAAAGGAAATGGAAAATATCTAAAAATATGCTTGTTATGATTAGAGCTTTCTGTTGGTCCAAAGGTTTTGGAACACCATGAGTTTATATATCCAATATACAGAATATATTTTCCATCTTTTCTATTATCTATATCTTTCTATGCAAGGCCTTCTTCAAACATATGTACACTGGCCATTTTATTAGAAACAACTAATTTTATTAGTTCACCTGCTTATCTGAATTACAGAATTGCAGTGGAGCAATTAATCACAATGATGTTTGATGGAGTAGCTGCAGGTTAATTATTCTAGATTTAATGGAAGTTGAAATTCTTTGTTGAGCAAAGTTGAAGCACTTTGCTCGCAGCTGATGGACCAATATTACTTTTTTTTCTCTTGAAACTTTATGTCCATTCTTTACATACCTATAACTTATACATACCTCATAACTTATAAGAGAGAGAGAGAGAGAGAGAGAGAGAGAGAGAGAGAAGTTTATGATTAAAAAAACCTCAGACAAAACCTTAGGCAAAAAACTGTATGAATTAGCTAGAAATGTATATAGCACTGTGCATCATTAAGCACACACACATACACACAATCTCTACAGACATGTTGCACAAGAGCAATAAACTCACCCCCCCCCCCCAACACACATACATAGAATCAGACACGTACACACACTGCAAAGTTTTTGAGAAACACCAGTCACACAGTTCAAATCGTACGTCAATGACGCCTCCCTAACCGCAGCCATGGGAGATGGTGACCTCATCGCTCTTTAAAGCCACCTGATTGGCTGATTAAAAGAAGGAAGAAATAAAAACGTTGGTTTTTAAGACACACATGACAAGAACAAAATGGAAAAATATGATAACACTGACACAAATATACAAACACACACACACACACCAAGTTTCCACACTGAGGTTGTGAGAGGAAGGAAGAGCCTGGTTTAGTGGGTTTAGTCATGTGATCGTTTATCATTCCAGCTGCAGATATTCATTAGTGCATTTGGATTGAATCTTTTTCTGGAGGTCCGTCTCTTCACTTCCTCTGTCGTACCACACACACACAAGCAATTTTTTATGAATTACCTCACTTTTAAGCAAGCTCATGAGTGAGTATTTTGGAGTGAACCATGTGACCTGTCCAGAGTGGAAAGCAACATTACAGCTAATGTATAATATTGAATGACAGAATGGACAAAGACACCTCACACGCCACATCGATAACAAGGAAAAGAAGAAATCATCACTAGTTAATAACAGTTCACCAGATGAAAGGTCAATTTAGTTTGTATTTTGTCTGATACACTATATGGACAAACACATATTTGGCCAAACCTGTTAATTATTGAATTCAGGTGTCATCAATCATGTCCCCTGTCCCCAGTGAAGGGCAATCCAAATGCTTTAGCGTACCATGACATCTTAGGCTACGTTTACACTGTCAAGTAAATGTGACCCAATTCCGATTTTTTGCTCATATGTGACACATATCGGATATGTTCTATGTCCGTGTAAACAGGAAAAAACACATGCATTCCGATATTTCGAGATCGGTTTCAGGCCTCCTTCACATGTGGAAATAAATCAGATATAAATCAGATATGTGTTAATGTGATTGTCGTGTAAACAGACAGATCGGATTTCCTGAGTCATTGCGTTCTGTACGTCATTAAAACTGCGACTTCTTCGTGGTTTAATAATGTAATGTTATTCTCCAGTGGAAGTGCGTGTGAAATTATACCATCGCAGGTGACATGGAAGAGGAAAAGCACTTTTCTTATATATATATATATATATATATATATATATATATATATATATATATAGTGTTATATATATATATATATATATATATATATATATATATATATATATATAGTGTTATATAATATATAAGGTCTGATCAGGTGGTGGAGGGTCGAGTTGCTAGATTGATGGTCAGTTGTGAGTGAGGCTTGGAGCCTAGTTAGCCTCTGATAGGCTAATAAAGAATAACGGGTGCCAAACCATCGCATCACACACACACACACACACATTGCTACAGGCAATTTGGGAACCCTAATTAGCCTAACCTTATTTAAATTTTGCCTTATTTGAATTTAGTCTAACCTATATTTAAACTCAAATGAATACCTAGACAGTTTTTAATCTGGTTTCCAAGCACATCACAGTACAGAGACAACGCTCCTAAAGATAATAAATGATATTCGTTTAAATTCTGACTCCGGCAAAATATCAGTGTTGGTACTGCTAGATCTTATCGCTGCGTTTGACACTTTCGATCATCACATACTAATAGAAAGACTGGAAAACTGGGTCAGGCTTTCTGGAATGGTATTCAAATGGTTCAGGTCATACTTAAAAGGGAGAGGTTATTATGTGAGTATAGGAGAGCACAAGTCCAAGTGGACGTCCATGACATGCGGAGTCCCACAAGGCTCAATTCTTGCACCGCTCCTGTTTAGCCTGTATATGCTCCCTCTAAGTCAGATAATGAGAAAGAACCAAAGTTTTACCTAGCCTTATCTCCAAATGATTATAGCCCCATAAACTCCCTCTGCAAATGCACTGATGAAATTAACAGTTGGATGTGCCAGATTTTCCTTTAATTGAACAAGGAGAAAACTGAAGTCATTGCATTTGGAAAAAATGATGAAGCTCTGAATTTGAATGCATACGTTCACTCTAGGGGTCAGATAACTAAAAATCAAGTCAAGAATCTTGGGGTGATTCTGGAGACAGACCTTAGTTTCAGTAGTCATGTCAAAGCAGTAACTAAATCAGCATATCATCTCAAAAACATTACAAGAATTAAATGTTTTGTTTCCAATCAAGACTTGGAGAAACTTGCTTTTATCACTTTATAACTTGCCTTTATTGTCCATGCCTTTATCACAAGCAGGGTGGATTATTGTAATGGTCTCCTCACCGGCCTTCCCAAGAAGACCATTAGACAGCTGCAGCTCATCCAGAACGCTGCTGCCAGAATTCTAACTAGAACCAGAAAATCTGATCACAAAACACAAGTCAGATGTGCTAAAACATTAGTTACAATTTAAATCTAAAAACTCATCTCTTCAGCTATGCATTTATTCAATGAGCACTGTAGTACGTCCGAACTGACTGCACTGTATTTTGTTTCTTATGTTTTCAACAGTTTTATTTTTATTTTTATTTTATGTTTTTTTATTAATTTTAATTAGTCTTTTATTTTTTTAATTAAATTTTAATTAGTTTAAAGTTTTGTTGCAAACTGTTTTAATTTTTATTTTAAATGAAATTTAAAAGTTTTTGTTAAAAAGTCTTATTGCTATTATCTTTTATTTCATTTTCATTTTCAATCATTTTCATGATTATTTTCTTTTTTATTCTATGTAAAGCACTTTGAATTACCATTGTGTATGAAATGTGCTATACAAATAAACTTGCCTTGCCTTGCCTAACCTGCATATCTATGGACTGGGAGGAATCCCATTAAGCACTGGGAGAAAATGCAACTCCATGCATATAGGCAGAAATCAAACTCCGGAGGTACAAAGCCACAGTAGTAACCGCTGTGCAAAAGTGGTAAAGTTGAGAATGATTTTAGAGCTTGAACGATAATTTTTTAGAGATCTTTTCCAATTTTTATTTCTTCTGGGTTTACATAGTCGTAATTTTGTTACTCAGATAGTCAGTTCATAACA
This sequence comes from Clarias gariepinus, assembly GCF_024256425.1. Taxonomy (NCBI): domain Eukaryota; kingdom Metazoa; phylum Chordata; class Actinopteri; order Siluriformes; family Clariidae; genus Clarias; species Clarias gariepinus. Next base: position 5,234,606 of record NC_071127.1, read on the forward strand.
TCTGATTTGTTAATCAGTCGACTGTGATCTTACGGGTAAAAAAAAACAACCACAATTTACAACCTTCAGGGTGGTTTACAAATAGGGTTTTCACTGAAACCCTCAGGCTGCCATAGCAGACTGGACCACATCTGCAGTTTGTAAAACTTATCCATAGATTATTTCTATTTGTTTTTATTATATCAAGTTCAATTTAATTCGATTTAATAGTGCTTTTAACAGTAGACATTGTCACAAAGCAGCTTTCAATAGCAAAGATTTTGGAAACAAATTGATACATTTTCATACTTTATTGTTTTCTCACTGATGAATGAGCCGGAGAATACACTGGCTAGGGAAATCTTTAGGGAGAATCTCAAATGACTTAAATAGGAACCCATCCTCATTTATGCAAAACCGGACAACATGACTGTAAACAAAACTCTCCATAACTGTTATAAAGTAAATTATTATTATTATTATTATTATTATTATTATTAAAACAATTTAACCAATTACCACCAATAATCTTCGTCATACATTTGAAGCAGCTGCCCTTTGATAATGAACATAAAAGCATTTTAGTTTCATATTTATTCTTTAAAACATCAAAGAAATGCCATGTTTTCTACTTACACTTGACACTTGGTTTTAACCCACACTTCAGAAGTGTGACAGGTAAGCCTAAGTGCATTGTATAGTGGTGTGTAGAGAATGCAGCCAGCCATCAAGCTACATCTCTGAAACAATGGAGTGATCTGGAAAGGTGGAATGATCTGGAGAGGGGAAGAGAGGGGCCAAGTGGAGTGATAAGGAGAGGTGAAGAGAGGATGGAATCTGGAGAGGTGAAGAGAGCACCTAGGTAAGGTAGGAGTGACTAGGAGGAACAGGTGGTGTGATTGGGAAAGATGAGTAGCAGAATGAGGTGGGGTGATCTGGTGATCTGAAGAGAGGAAAAGGTGGAGTAATGAGAAGAAGTGATTAGAAATGAAATAGAATAACAACTATACAATACATATTTACATATCTGAAGCCATTGCACATGTCACTTTATACAATACATGTTTACCTGATATTGAACATGACACTTGCCACTCTGACACTTTAAGACATTTCAATGCCACTTTAAAACACTTTAAAAAATGTTATATATATATTTCCCCCCATATTCCTGTATTCTATTATTTTTACATGCCCTTATTTGTACAGTTGTTAATTTTACTAGTTACATTTATTTTCCTTTGTATTTTATGTTATTTCTTTTATTAATATTTATTTCTTATATATAGTTTTTTTATTTTCTTTTTAAGGTCACTGGCGGTCGTATAAGCATTTCACTGCATATCGTACTGTGTATGACTGTGTATGTGACAAATAAAATTTGAATTTGAATTTGAACTACCAGTGTTGTGAGTATGGTTAATGATGAGTCGACAGCTCAGGCATGAAATTAAATCTTAATTAGTGGATCGAATAAATAGGTTTGATTTGACTTATTTGCCATGTTCTTCCTAAAAATTCTTGCCTTTAAATGCACAAAGTTTGAAGGTGCTGTGGTCTACAACAGCGGATGTAAAGTGCAACTTTGTGCCAACGGTGAGGCCCCACAGGGGGTTTCCCTAACACACGACAGTTTGAGAGCAACTTACTCATCACTGCACTGTCTCAGTGTATTAAGCCTGACAGCGGATGGCCACACACACGCACACACACAGGCACACACACACACACACTCACAGTGAGACCACCACAGAGGTGTGTATGTGCTTGATGTGGGACCACCAAGGCACAAAACATGTTCGCTATTGTGTTTTTGATTTACACATATTCATTAGCACAGGACTTTAATCACTACCAATGCTCCATTTTACTGTCAAACACACACACACACACACACACACACACACAGGCACACACACAAACATGCACACACACAAACACGCACACACACATATATATATGCAAATGTGCATGTGTGTTTGTGTGTGTTTGATGGACAGATGGTGTATATGATGTAACCACACTTTAAGATTCACCACGCAGTTCACTCTTAGGAACACAGCCATCAATCATTTTTTATCAAACATAGACCTGTCAGTCAAAACTAGACCAGTCAATTAGACACAAAGCCAACAAATGCTGACGCAACAATCACATACTAACCCACAAAACACTAACCCATCAATCATACAAAGGCCCTTCAATCAAACACTGACCCATCAAACACTGACCCAACAATTAAACCCTGAACCATCAATCAAACACTGACCCATTATTCGTACACTGACCCATTTAACACGGGTCTATTAATCAAATACTGACCCAACATTCAAACACTAACCCATCAATAAAACACTCGCCCCTTAATCAAGCCCTAACCTATCAATCTCTGACCCATCAATCAAACACTAACCCAACAAACAAACACTAACCCATTAATAAAACACTGGAACATCAAACACTGACTCATCAAACAAATAGTGACCCAACAATTGAACACTGACCCATCAAACACTTACTTATCATCAAACACTGATTAAACACTAACCTTACAAAAAAAACACTAACCCATTAATAAAACACTGGAACATCAAACACTGACCCATTAAACAAATAGTGACCCAACAGTCAAACACTGACCCATCAAACAAATAGTGACCCAACAATTAAACACTAACCCATCAAACACTTACTTATCATCAAACACTGATTAAACACTAACCCAACAAACAAACACTAACCCATTAATAAAACACTGGAACATCAAACACTGACCCATCAAACAAATAGTGACCCAACAGTCAAACACTAACCCATCAAACACTTACTTATCAGTCAAAGACTGATCAAACACTAACCCATTGAACACTGACCCATCAAATGCTATCCCATCAGTCAAATACTGACCCATCAGTTAAACACTAACCAATCAAACACTAACCCATCAAGCAACTATTAACCAATCAATCAAACACTGACCTGTCAGTCAAACACAGAGCTGTAAATACAAGGTCCTGTGTTTGCTTTTCATTCACTTCTCCCTATAAAACCCTATCAGGCACAACTGTAAGTCACTTTGGGTCTCTGCTATGAATGTAAATATAAACAGAGGCCTTGTGGTTAGATTTGACCGCAACTTATTTACAATGAGTCACTATCACTTCTCCTGTGGGAATGCTGTAAATCTAACAATACGACCTGAATAAGGACTCGTAACTGCAATATTAATGCGGTGGTTTGTACAATTATTGAGCTCAGATGCAGACACTAGAGTTCTCATGTGACCAACTACAGATGTAATATATTAAGGATCCATACAGTATGTAAACTACTATTTACTGGAACGTTTCCCTTTCAAACCAGGAGACACAAACCTTTATCGTGATGCTGTGCAAATGCAAAACCTAACTGTCACACCTAAGAGTGGTTAAAAGAGGACAGTACAGTCTCCGTGCATTCCCTTTACCCATCACTCGTAGATGTTCACGTGTTTGTGTCTCTGTCTTAGTGTTTGTCTGTCTGTCTTGTCACCAACTGTACACCCTGGCTCGTACGCTGTTTGTTTTTTGCTCCTGTATTGCGATGAGTCGCCCGCAGCTGCTGTGATTCATGCACATGACTCACGTGAAAAAAGCCGAGTGTCCCATCTGCACCTCACCAGACATGGAGCTCCAAAAAAACAGTCCTGGTATTCAGAACCATGACTCACGTGCCTATAGAGGACACTTAGTGGGTATTATACACTGGGCCGTCTGTTTATTAGCCACGCCCACCTTTTTATTGGTATTAATTGGAAGTTGTTCAGGTACCACATGACACATTTAATACTGATGGCTGTCCATCTGCTGGACCAGGGGAAACTAACCACCACGAGACCACAGAAGTGCTCAGAGGTTCTCATACAAGCTGCACAGGACTTCAGGGATCTACTGAGTCATGATGTAGGGAAAATATTATATCAAATTCTGTATCTCTCATGAGTGCATGAGGATATTTCTGCTCTGGGTCCAAATGTCTTAAAAGCAGGATGTAGTACACATTATGGGACATATCCTCTCTGTCCCTCTTGCTCTCTCTTTCTTTCTCTCTCTCTCTGTAAACAGTTCCAAATTGGAAGTGGAAATGTGGTGCACTCCAGTAAATGACTCAGTACCCATTTAAGAGCACTGTATGAAAACCTCACCACATCGGGAATGTGTGTGTGTGTGTGTGTGTGCGTGTGTGTGTGTGTGTGTGTGTGTGTGTGTGTGTGTGTGTGCAAGAGAGAGAGAGAGAGAGAGAGAGAGAGATGAAGCTTGTATAGACGTTTCATAAATTACAGCAGTGGATTTCTTCTCAAGCACATGGAAGGTCTTTGTATTTACTGTAATGCTCTTCAGTGTGTGTGTGTGTGTGTGTGTGTGTGTCCACAAGGCCTGGCATCATCTACACCCGGGATCATTAAACAGTTCAAGCACTTTATTTTCCTGGAAGCTATTTCGATCATTACCTCTGGATGCATTTTATACTGGAACCTTACTGGAATTCATTGCATCCTAACCAACTTGATAAATACTGCATAACTTTAAAGGAAAGTGTGAGTGAGGGAGAGAGAGAAAGAGAGACAGAGAGAGAGAGAGGGACCAAGCTCTAATACTAATACTAGCCTTTTATATTCACACAGCAGGATAGCATGTTATGATCTAAATAGCTAATTTCTAATTCCTCCTAAACACTAGCTCCCTGAGTAAATAATTAATCAACACATCTTATCTTCCACATAATGATTTCACAGCTAAATAACATCACATGGTCATAAGTAAGACAGAATAATGCTTCTAGCTCACTATATTCTCATATGGTGGCAAAATGGCTTAGAGATTGGCACTGTGGCCTCACACCTCCAGTGGCCGGGTTCGATTCCAACCTTGGGGCCTGTGTGCATGGATTGCTTGGTGGGTTTCCTCCAGGTACTCTGTCTTCCTCAAACAGTCAAAAGACATGCAGTTTAGACTAATTGGTGTTCCAAAATTGCCCAGCGTGTGTGAACCTTGACCAGAGGTGCTACCATGGTCATAAAAGGGGAATAAATACAGTACAATGCTCTCCATTGGCCTCCACAGTCCCTAGTTGGACTACAGAGGTTCCTAAAGGAATGGATGGAAATTCATATAAACTGACAAGTTCATAACTATCCGACTCCTAATAATTTTTGACCCCTAGCTGATTAAGTGTGGCGGCACAGTGGTTTAGTGAATAGGACTGTGGCCTCCAGGGCCTGTGTGCATGGAGTTTGCAATGTTCTCCCTGTGCTTGATGGGTTTTCTCTGGGTACTCTGGTCTCCTTCCTCTTTATGAGGCCAAAGACATGCCCTCATTAAGTTACAATTTTCCATTAATCATTATGATATTTCATTTATGGCAGTATGGTGGGTTA